>NC_077228.1:444710176-445080176 GCF_027887165.1 Monodelphis domestica | reverse complement strand
ATGCTAAAAAAATTAGAGTTAATAGATATTTGGAGAAACTGAACAGGGATAAAAAGGAATATACCTTCTTCTCAGTAGAACATGGTACATATACAATGATTAACAATATACTAGGGCATAGTAGTAGTCTCTCAGTAACCAAGGATGATGATTGTCTTTGTGTGCTTTCATTTGTGATGTGGATGAGTGTGCACAAAAACACTTGTGTGTGAAGGAGATTTAAGTGGAAAAGTCGATGCACAGAGACAGTCCCACTCTCTCGGCGTGGGAAGCCTGGGTCCAGTGGCACGAAAAGTCGTTACACCTGGAGACTTCCTCAGCTGCATTGGATGGCCGTGTTGTCTTTTGTGCTCCAACACTCCCTAAGCACTCCACAGTGCTTTGCTGCATCACCCTCTCAGCCTTGGAACCTTCTTATTGGTTTCTTCTATCTGTTCAGGCCAAAGCACTCTTATCATGCTGGGTGAGCAAAGCCTTAGTTCACCAGGGGTCTACGACCCGATGTTTACCCTCACAAGGTTTAGCCAGCCTGTCGAAGCCATTGACCAGGGTATGGCCGCTGCCTCATGCTATCAGCTACTAGGAGCCACAAGTGAGAGCTGGGTGTCAGGTGAGGGTCAGAGGTTGGAGAGCTGCCCTAGGAGGGAATAACAAGCCCTCCATACCAGAGATACTACTCCTCCCTGAGCACCATAATGCAAACAAATGCAGAAAAGCAGAAATAATAAATGTCACTTTTTTAGATCATAATATTGTAAAATTATAATTAACAAGAGTTCACAGGAAGGCAAATTTAAAATTAATTGAGCACTAATCTATTACTTCAAAACAGGTGGGTCAAAGAGGAAATCATAGAAACAATTACAGACTTCATTAAACAGAATGACAATAAAGAGACATCGTACCCAAACCTATGGGATAGAGCCAAAGATGTACTCAGAGGAAATTTTATATTGCTGAGTCTAATTCTAAGAAAATAGAGATGATGGTGGAGATCAATGAATTAGGCTTGCAACTTAAAAAAATTAGAAAAAGGAACAAATTAAAAATCCCCAGATAAAAACTAAATTGGAAATCAAAAAAATTAAAAGAGAATTTAATCAAATTGAAAGTAAAGGAACTATTTAACTAATAACTAAGACAGACTAGGAGCTGGTACTTTGGGAAAAAAACCACAAATAAAATAGATAAAGTACTTGTAAATCTAATAAAAAAAGAAAGAAGAAAATCAAATTATCAGTATCAAAGATGAAAGGGGCAATCTCATTTCTAATGAAGAAGAAATTAAGGCAACTATTAAGAACTACTTTGCTCAATTATATGGCAATAAATATGACAATCTAGATGAAATGGGTGAATATTTACAAAAATATAAATTGACTAGATTAACAAAAGAGGAAATAAAATTCTTAAACAATCCTATCTCAGAAAAAGAAATTGAACAAGCCATCAAGGAACTTCCTAAGAAAAAATCTCCAGGGCCAAATGAATTCACAAGTGAATTCTATCAAACATTTAAAGAACAACTAATCACAATATTATACAAATTATTTCACAAAATAAACAAAGAAGAAGTTTTACCAAATTCCTTTTATGACACAAATATGGTACTGATTCAAAGCCAGGCAGGTCAAAAACGGAGAGAAAACTGAAGACCAACCTACTTAATGAATATAAATGCAAAAATCTTAAATAGAATACTAGCAAAAAGGCTCTAACAAGTGATCACAAGGACTATCTACTATGATCAGGTGGGATTTATACTAGGAATGCAAGAATGGTTTAATATTAGGAAAACCGTCCACATAATTGGCCATACTAATAATCAAACCAACAAAAATTTCATGATTATTTCATTAGAGGCAGAAAATGACTTTCACAAACTACAATACCCATTCCTATTGAAAATACTAGAAAGTATAGGAATAGAAGGGCTATCCCTCAAAATAGCAAGCAATATATATTTAAAATGATCAGCAAGTACCCTTTTTATTGGGGACAAATTAGAAGCCTTTCCAATGAGATCAGGAGAAAGGCAAGATGCCTATTATCAACTCTATTATTTCATCTTGCACTAGAAATGCTATCAGTAGCAATTAGAGAAGAAAAAGGAATTGAAGGGATTAAAGTAGGCAATTAAGAGACTAAGCTATTACCCTTCTCAGATAATATGATTGTATACTTAAAGAACCCCAGAAAATCAGCTAAAAGGCTAGTGGAAATACTTAACTTTAGTAAAGTTTCAGGGTACAAAATAAACTCACATAAATCATTAGCATTTCTATATAGTTCCAACAAAACTCAGCAGCAGGAGTTAGAAAGAGAAACTCCATTTAAAATCATTATAGATAATATAAAATATTTAGGAATCTCTCTGCCAAGACAAACACAGGAATTATATGAACACAACTATAAAACACATTTTACACCATTAAAACTAGATCTAAACAATTGGAAAAAAATTAATTGCTCCTGGGTAGGACAAGCTAATATAATAAAATGACAATCCTACCCAAATTAATCTACTTATTCTGCACCATATTTATCAAACTACCAAAAAACTTTTTATAGAATTAGAAAAAATAACAAAATTAATCTGGAAGAAGAAAACATCAATAATATCAAGGGAAATAATAAAAAAAATACAAAGGATAGGGGCCTAGTAGTACCAGATTTTAAACTGTACTATAAAGTTGTGGCTATCAAAACAATATGGTACTGGCTAAGAGATAGAAGGGTAGATCAGTGGAATAGACTAGGGGTAAATGACCTCAGTGAGCTAGTGTTCGATAAACCCAAAGATCTGAGCTTTTGGGACAAGAACTCACTCTTTGACAAAAAAAAATGCTGAGAAAATTAGAAAATAATATGTGGGAGAAATTAGGTTCAGATCAACATCTTATATCCTATACCAAGATAAATTCAAAATTGGTAAATGTCTTAGATATAAAGAGTGAAATCATAAATAAATTATGTGAACAGATATTAGTATACCTGTCAGATCTGTGTGAAAGGAAGGAATTTAAGACTAAGCAAGAGATAGAGATGTTCTTTGATTATATCAAATTGAAAGGATTTTGTACAAACAAAACCAATGAAACCAAAATTAGAAGGAAAGCAACAAACTGGGAGAACATTTTAGAACAAAACTCTGAAAAATGTTTAATTTCCCAAATATATAAGGAATTAAGTCAAATTTACAAAACATTCCCCATTCCCCAATTGACAAATGGTCAAGGGACATGAATAGGCAGTTTTCATATGATGATATCAAAACTATCAATAAGTATATGGAAAAGTGTTCTAAATCCCTCCTAATCAGAGAAATGCAAATTAAACCAACTCTGACATATCGCCTCACACCTAACAGATTGTCCAATATGATAGCAAAGGAAAGTAATAAATGTTGGAGGGGGTGTGGCAAAATACACTGCGGATGGAGTTGGGAATTGGTGCAACCATTCTGGAGAGTAATTTGGAACTATGCACAAAGGGATTTAAAAAAATGCCTGCCCTTTGGCCCAGCAATACCACTGCTGGGTTTGTACCTCCAAAGAGATAATAAAGAAAAGACATACAAAAATATTTATAGCTGCACTTTTTGGGTTGGCAAAAAAAAAAATCAGAAAATGAGGGGATATGGCTGAACAAATTGTGGTATATGTTGGTGATGGAATATTATTGTTCTGAAAGGAATAAAGAAATGGAGGAATTATATGTGAACTGGAATGACCTCCAGGAATTGATGCAGAGTGAAAGGAGAATCAGGAAAATATTGTACATAGATGATGATAGATGATGGCACAATTGAATGTAATAGACTTTTCTACCAGTAGCAATACAATGACCCAAGACAATCCAGAGGAACTTAGGAGAAAGAATGCTATCCACATCCAGAGAAAGAACTGTGGAACCAGAAATACATTAGAAAAATATATGCTTGATCATGTAGTGTGATAGGGATGTGATTAGTGTTTTGATGTTAAAGAATCATTCTACTAAAAATATGAATAACAGAGAAATATGTTTTGAGCAATGATACATGTATAACCCAGTGGAACTGCTTGTTGGCTTTGGGAGGGGTAAGGAGAGAGTAGTGGATGGGGGATGATTATGAATCATTTAATGATGGAAAAATATTCTAAATAAAAATGTAAAAAAGGGGTAACATTACATTTTAATTTCATTATAGTTGTTTCCCCTTATAATTCTGTGTAATTTGTTTCATTCATTTAAAGACATCATCTGGGAAGACATGCAATGAAGATGTCATAATCTGGATCTTTAGGCTTTTAAAAACCTTGATACAAGCTTCCTCCATCTCTACCCCATCTCCTTTGGCTTGAGTAGCCTAGCCAAGTTAACCCAGACTCCAGTCCCAAACCTGGATCTCGTCTTCCCCTACTTCACACTTGCTCTCTCATTTTTTTATCTGTTCATTCAGATGAGCATGCCTCTACCCTCCCACCATTGTAGTTGACACCCATACCTTAGAGTCAATAGGGATTGAGTAACTTTACTTTGCCCTGAGTTAGAGGGTCCATTGATTCACATTCCCATCACAAGTGATAAATTACTTTCCCTGTGAAAGTGATTTATCTTTCCCCATACTGAAAGATAACATACTACAATAATTATAATAACAAAAAATTGTATAGCTGCATAGTATTATTAATACATTATTACCTTCTAAATTGTATAGGATTGGACAGTTCTTCCAGGGAAGGGATGCCTCCAACAGAGTTTAAAATTACAGATCATTGTTATGCAGAACTACAATCACTTTAATCTTAAAATACATCCTTAATATCCTGTGCCCTGTGAAATGGATACTGAAAATACTCTATTCTCTTTCCAGAAACTGTTGATGAGATACTTCTTCATGATTCACAAGATAAAACATTTGCCAAATGGTCCTCCTATTCATAAACATTACATGTGGTTTCTGGTACAATTGTTTTTGATTTGACTTTAGAAGGTTACATCTTAATCTCTGGAAATGAATGGGAGTTTCATATTGACCCTGACTGTAAGAAATAGGGAATGCCCACTTCCTTCTCATTTAGCATTTAGCAAAATAAAAATAAAAATTTTAAAGAGCAGCCATTCAAATATGACCTTGTAACAGCGATAACAATATAGAGCCTCCTTGGTTCATCTGGAATCCTATTTTCCTTTTGATTCAAGACCCTAAGAAACTCAGGTTAAGTGCAATCTTACTTACACCTTCTGTACTTTGCTTCCATGTTTGTTTATGCAAAAACAATTCTTTAAATAATATCCTTGAACTTTGCAATGAATAAAAACCAAGTTCTTTTGAAGGGTAGTCTTCCTATGAAAATCATTGCTGATCTCATTTATTTAAGTGAATGTAAATGAATTTCACTCCTATATTCCTCTAAAGAACTGATGCATTAGCAGAGGAACTGGAAAGCACCACACAGAATTAATGGAGAAGAATCATTTACATAGAATGAGTTCACATTTCAAAGAGTCAGAAAATTTAATCTGTTTGTGTCTGTGTGTTTATATGAGTCAGTCATAAAGTACCCCTGAATTACTTACCTCTTTGCATAATTCAGAACCTTCAGAAATGCTATTTCTCTGTTGAAGGGAAAACTTGACATTTTAGTTCCCCTGTGGACTTATGAAACATCTTTGAGGATTGTCATGGATAAATGACTTGGGGCAGGAGGAAAGCTACCTTCTTGAGTTGTTAAGAGGCTAAAACTTTATAGACTCAGAATATGGCTAAAAGCCTTCCTTTACCTGCCATGTGTAGTTTCACTATCCCTTATTGCTGAATAAAAACACAAAACTCAGAGAAAACGATTGAATCAATGATCCTCATTGGTGGTTATTAGGGTTGAGCCACTCCTAGAATCATTTAATGTGAATTGGACTTTGTTAAACAATGTGTTCCATATGAAAAATAAGGATAGGGACTGTGTGATTTTTTTTAGCTTAGGGAACTCCCTGTATGAGGAAACTCTTGTACCAATGTGCAGTTTGAGACTTTTTCAGAAATTTCATTGTTTTAGACAAAGACTCAGAGAGTAGGTGAATTGCCCAAATTCACACAGCAAATATGTATAGAACTGGAACTTAAGCCTAGGTTCAGAGACTGGCTTTCCACCTAGTATGCCTCATTGTCTATCATGTCTTGGAAAGTTTTAAAGAATCAAAGTAAGCAAATTATACTTGAGGAAAAAAGCTTCTATATATTCAAACAGATATTTCTAAATAGCACATTAATACACACAAAGAAATCTTATCATAACGTGATTTTCTATGTAGAAAAAAATCATTATAAGCAAGTTTCATTTACATGTACATTAATACTATATAATTCATATAAGGTTTATACAATAATTTAAAAATCTTAGAATTTGTCATTAACATTCATGAAGTTTACCTCCCCCAGCCTTAAGATCATAATAAAAAAAATCCTGTTCAATAATATTTGAGACCCACATATGTCAGGGAAAAAAAGTTCACTTTTTTCTGTTCTTTGAATTCAGGAATATGATGAATTTGCATCTTTTCTTACATGTGTTTTGTCATTTTCTAGTTCCTTCTTCCACCTAACCCTGAGTTGTATTCTTTTGAAAACTGGGGACAAAAATTATTTATGGAAAGATAATTGAGTATAAATGTTGAATTCACTTAAAGGATACCATTTGATTCCATGAATTATCAAAAAAACAAAATGCTAGCCTTAATTTTCTTTCTGATATGATATATGTATATATACATGTATATTTACCTTTCCAATATTTCTTATTCAAATCATTATATAATTTTAATAATGCAAATAGGATAAAACCAAAATAATGAAACAATGTTATTTAGGAAGGAAGCAAGGAAACATTCATTAAATGGCTACTGTATAGAAAATATTTCACAGGTAATATTGCATTTGATGCTCTTGCCAACACTGAAGGCAGCTGTTATTTATGTTTTACAGGTAAGGAAACTGAGGCAAATCTGTATCTCCTTCACTGAAGGCTTAGTGTTCTATTGACTGTGCCACCCTGCTGTCTCTAGAATTAAAATGACCTACTTAGTTTAACTCCAAAGAGTTAAGATTTTTCATGGAGGTGGTACATTATAAGTACATAATACTACATGTAATGTCAGACTTTTTTCAGTAGGTTAATTGATTTAGCTGAAATGTTTTTTGTTTTGTTAGTTTTAGCTTTTAGTAGTTTGCTAAAAGGGATGGTTCTTGGAGGCAAAGGAGGGAGATAGATGCATTGGAAAATGTAGGTGATATAAAAGCAACAAGTTGGTAGTAATTCTTTCTAAAAATAATTGTTATTAAGTGTGAGTATTATTTTGCTAAGGGCTTCAGCCATTATAAGTCTTTAATAGTTAACAAATGATATTTTGTCGATGAAAAAGTAGGAGTTGCTAGTGTATTATTTACTAATGACTATTTGGGGGCATTTGTGAGGGACAAAGGTGGTATTGATATGTGTACCCTTCCCTTCCCCCTTTTTTTTGTTTTTGTACATGCAGCAATCAGAGACTGAAATAATTAATTTGTACAGAAGCAGAACATTCAGCTGATTTTCTTAGCTGGAGCCCAAGTCTATGATTTATGTGCTCAGTGTCAGAAGAGATTAATGTCATAGATTCCTTGCAATTATAAGGTGGTTATTTTGAATTTGGGACAAAGTTTTGGCCTTATTTGCTTTAGTCTTCCATGTGTTTGTGTGTGTGTGTGTTTCTCTTTAGAAAATGTAATTCTTGAAAATAAATTCACATAATAAGTAGGACACTATTAATAACCTTAACTTATTTTTATGTCTTCATGGGTGCTATTTTCTTGAGTGAACTTTTTTCTGGTTTAGTTACATTGGAGGAGTAAATGTTACCCACCTTAATAATTAGCTTTTTTATTATTAAAAATAATTAAGAGCAATCACAAAGGACAATTATACATTGGACTGACCCACTCCTAGAGGATTTATCATAGGACATGGATTAGAGTGATGTAGGAGGAATAAGCATTTTCAATGAAATGAGTGCTCACATCAAGGTGATCACAGATCCATCAATGTGTGGACTTAATAATCAGCAGAACTATGGTACTCTGCTGTGCTTTTAAAAATAATGATAATTATAAGAACAACAGCCCAGTAGTTCAAGAGTGCAAGGGTTGGAGAGAAGATAAAAGAGCATATTGATGTTTCAAATGTTTCAGAAGAAATAGAATCTTTGTGTCCCCTTTCTATTTATGCATAATTCATTCAAATGCTTTGAATGAAGGAGAAAACCAAAGTCATTCTGAGATATTTCACTTGCCACTAAAAGCCTATCTACCAAGAGTTTCAGAACATGTTAAAATGAATAAAACAAACTCTATCAATCCACCTGAAAAATCCTAGTAGTAAAAGCTAACATTTATATAGCAGTTTAAGGTTTGAAGAACACCTTATATACTTCATCTCATCTGATCCTCAGAATAACCTTTTTCAGGTACTTATTATTTTCTTCATTTTACAGATGAAACTTAGATTAAATGAACTGTCTAAAAAAACACGGCTTTATCAGTAGTAGAATTTCACTCAGCATTTGTTAAATGTCTACCATGTGTCAGGCATTATGCTAAGCCCTGGGCATGCAAAAAGCAAAAAGAGGCAAAATATAGGCCCTTGGTACTATGATTTGATATGTAGCAGCCATTTGATTATGGGGACAGCTTTATAAGAATAATTAATTTTTATATCCCTTTAATGAATTGCATACATGAATTTGAGACTGACCATATTAGTGAAGTTAATATATTCATAAGATCATGAATACCGTGATGGAGGCTACAGGAGGAATTCTGATATACTTTTACTTGTATGGATTAAATATTAAATTGTGCAATCAGTCAAGTTTATTGGTTTGTAGGTGGGTATACTGGGTTGCTGTTTGTAATTGACAAGAAGATTGAAAAGACAAAATCTTTGTATTCCATAATTTTACCTTCAGCTTGATTAAGTTAGTTACATAGTTTTAACCTTATCAATTTAATTAGAGTCCCTTTCTGTTTTATCTTCCTTTTCCATGTAAAAGCTTTGTTAGAATTTGAACTCACAATCTTAAATTTTTGGACATTATTTGCATGTCAAATATTTTTTAATCAAAAGTAAATATCAATACTCTTGAATCAAATGTTACAGGATATGTTTTTAACCTTCACATTCTTAATTTTAATTAAATATTAGTTAATTAATAATTCTATTGAAATGTCCTCAAAGGAAAAATATATATAAGAAATGCACAGTGGCTATTCAAACTTCATATCTTTTGTTTATAAAAATAATTGTTCTCTCTTATTGAACTTTCATGACTCCTGATCTCACTGACATCCTCCAATATTCAGTTTAATAATTTATTAAGGATTTAACAGGGTCTATATTGTGCCAAGTTTGTGTTAAACAGACTCTGTCTTTAAAGGATTTACATTACACTGATAAGGAGTAACAAATTTGACTAAATGAGAAATAAATGCAACATCATTTCCAGGGAATGTTATACAAATCTAACATGAAGGGCAATTTGCTAAAGATAGAACTTGGTTTCCAGAGGTCAGCCTAGAATACTATGATAAGATCAATGGTAAAGATGGATCTGATATGGATAAATGTGAAAGAGCCATGAGTGGTGACCAAGACAGAGAACTTCACCTGAGATTCTGTATCCCAAAGAATTTGAGTGGAGTCATATGACAACATAGTACGTCCTTCTTTCAAAGTAGTAATGGTGGTGTTGACTGAATTACCATCAATCTTTAAGCAAAAGGTGAAATTAGGTATAATATATTCTACAGTAGACTGAATGATGGCTCCAACTAGGGGTCCAAGAGAAAATTGGAGAGTCCTGGATCTTGGGTGAATGTAGAGGATTTAGACATGTTGAGATCTTTATCTCCCCAATCTCCATGAGGTTAACTCTGCCCCATGGCTCCACCTCAACTCTTAGTAGTGTGTCTCCACTAGGATATGCATATGTATTAAAGATGGGGGATGTGCAGTGGGAAGGATCAAGGAAGGTCTTTTGTTCTAGAGCAGTTGCTAAGATAGAGAGAAAAGGGCAGCACTCAGAATATAAGGGTTATAGGGGTTTCAGCTCCATGACTACAAAATCTGAAATTCTTATTTCTCTTTAAGTTGTCACAATTGTAAAATATGAGTAATAGCAAACTCATAGGATTGTCATGAGGACCAAGATAAAATATTTGTAAAATAATATAGTATACACTGGTATACACTGTTGTAGTGTTTCTACAACATGATTTCCAGAACTTCCTCCAATTTTCTCTTTAAATTGGGAACCCTCAAGCTAACACTGTAAAATTAATCTGACTAATGTACATTTAAAGGAATATAATATTTTCCTTAATCTAGGCACCATACTTCTATTACCAATGCAGTTATTTCAGGTCTTTTGCACATTGTTTCCATAGAAGTAAATTTTGGGAACATAATATAGGTCAGTTTGATGAATTACCATTAACTAATATTATATAATTAATCCATCAATGATTAAAATGATTTAATTATTAAATTAAAATGATTAAAAACATTTATTAAGTGCCAGTCACCGTGCTAAAGAAATATATATAAATACATATATATACAAAGAAAAAGTCAAAACAGCTTCTACACTTAAAGATCCACATTTTTTCATAGAAGATTTTAATTGAAAAGCAAAGAAGATAGATGTAAATTTTTAATTAGAAACTTAACAGAAGCACTTGATATTCCCTTTAGTGATTTTGAATGTTATACTTTAAAAAAATATAGCTGACAGAAATCTTGACTACCTAATTGTAAGTCAATTATGGCTGAACTTTTTTTAACCAAAGGATAAATTTTGGAGTGGTTAAATGTACTTGTTAAACTTGCATTCACAAATGCTAGCATAAAATGAGGTTCATCTTTGACTACTTGGTATACCATAAGAGGTTTTTTGTTTTTTGTTTTTACACAGTAAAAGGCATCTTGTACTTGAAATAAGTTTCAGTGACCAGAAGAGTTCATTATTATTCCAAAGATATTATATAATGATAATGACTAGTTGTGTTTATAATAAATTATGCCATGTTGTTCTCATTTCCACTTCCCAAAGTAGTAAAAGATGGGTATGTGAAGGATTCAGTATTAAGCAACTAAATTTGAGGATGGAATTAATAACCTCAAAAGGAATGTTATAATAAGCTTTTTTTTCCTGCCAATTCTCTAAAATTTGAAGAGTGGTTTACCAAATTAGAGGTTATCCTTTAGCTTCTGAGGTTCAAAAACTTGATCATGTTAAAAGCCACACATGTACTCTTGATTGAGTTTCAGGTACAAAGATGGAGGTAGACAACATTTCAAAGACAAGTAAGCTAAATTGGGCAGGTTACCATGATTCTATATGACTTGACAAACTCTAGGCATGACTACCTAGTTTAAGCTCAAACAAAATAAGAAAAATAAAGATAATCACACTGATTAAAATACCTTTTAACTCAGAACTGTATCTTCAGATACTGGTGAATACAAGAATAACTACAATTCTTTTGGCCAAGAGTACCTTCTGCAAGCCTACTCCTAGCCCTCCTTGCTGCTAAAAGCTTCTACTTTAATGTTCCATACTATCTGATATATAATGTATATATTGCACATACCATACATGTCTCCTCCATTTGAATTTGAATGTAAATATCTTGAGGTCAAAGGCTGCTTTTGCCTCTTAGTATCCCTAGGACTTACCAGAGAACATGATACATACTTGAAAGTACAAGTTAATTAATTAATTGAGCATCAGATATAATTGTGCCTGGATTTGTCTGAGATTCGGGTTAACCACATTTTATAGTAAAAAGAGGCATTTCTGAGTCCTGTTTAGTGAAAAGTTCTTATATTTGATGAAAATACATCAATTCCTTTTAATAATAGGCTGAAATGTTCAAAATGTATTTTTTTAAAAGTCAACACTAGAATATATTGAAACTATATCAAACTAAATGAGTAAAGTTAAAAAGATAGCTATCTTTGGTTGGATTTGGGCCTCATTCACTCTGTTGATAAAGGAACATACCATAACATTTCAGTTATGAAAATAAACAGTTTTATAAATAAATTAAGATTATACAAACTTGTAAAAATTCTTTTCTTTAAATACTTTGAAAAAAGTGGTTACGGTTTAAGTATTTATGATACTTTCAAAATAGTAAATGAATATTTTGCCTATTTGGACAAAGTAATTAGGATTTCCCTTGGAATCTGGAGTTTTCTTCTGAGAAGCAAATACATTCTATTTCATGTACATTTGGGAATATGAAGTCTGCATATTAGTAAAGTGATAGAAAGTATTGCTCTATAATTATCCTTTGGTGTTTGAATGCTTGCCAATTACCAATTTGTCTTTAATCACTACTCTTTAGGAAATATGTTGGAAAATGTGACAGCATTTCAGTTCCAGGTATACTTAGCTTACAGTGAAAAACCACATGGATTCTAATTTAGGAATGGGCCTTTTGGAGAAGAAATCCACTCATTAGCATCTTGCATAGTTTTCTATTGAAAACCAAAGCCAGCTGATCAATTTGGTTATATTTGATCCTGTATCAACATTTAATTTGGCTCATCAAGAGCAGCTTATTTTATTATATAATGGATAGCACCAATGTATTCAGGTCTTCTTTAAAGGAACTGATGGTACTGTCATGAATGGAAATATAGAAATCAGTGATAAGTAATACATATCTTTGACATTAATTGAGAATTCCATTTGTGAGATTTCTGAGACATGCAATATTAATTCTAGAAGGAACCTCAAAGACTATCTAGTCCAACTTCCTCATTTGTTGGAGGTAGAAACTGATACAGAAATAGGTGGAGTGACCCTGATCATATAAATAGTAGGTGGCAGATTTGGAATTCTAGTTTGGGCCCCTTGATTCTAAGTTCAACACTTTTGGAACTGTACTACCTTGCCTTCAGTCCTTCTTCTGTTGTTAAGAATTATCTTGGACCTCTAGAACTCACTATTTTTTTAAAAGTAAATAATAAGATAAATGCCAGCTTTAGTGACTATTCTCACCAGGTTTCTGATGTACATATATATGGTTGGGTGAAAAATTTATATTCATTAAAATTATAGTGTTATCTATTGATTAGAGAAATGTAAAAGAAACCCAATTCTGAGATCACCACACACCTATGAAATTGTTTAACATGACAGAAAGGAACAAATGCTGGGGGGAATGTGGAAAAATTAGGTCACTCATTCTGTTGAAGAAATTCTGAATTAATTCAACTATTCAAAAGAACAATATCAAATTCTATCCAAATGTTTATAAAACTGCATACCCTTTGATCCAGCAATACCACTACTAGGTCTATATACCAAAGAGATAAAAGGAAAAGGAAAAGGACTTAAATGTACAAAAACATTAATAGGAGCTCTCTTTATAGTAGCAAAGAATAAGAAATTGTGGGTATGTCAATGAATTGGGGAGTGGCTGAACAAGTTGTGGTATATGATTTCAATGGAATACTATTGTACTACAATAAATGATTGGCAGGATGCTTTCAGAAAAGTCTAGGAGGACTTACATGAATGAATGCAAAAATAAGTGAGAAATACCAGGAAAGCATTGTGCGTGGTAACAACGATATTATTTGGTGATCAACTGTAAGTGAGTTAACTATTCTCAGCAATGCAACGATCTAAGATAATTCCAAAGGACTCATGATGATGAAAAATATTGTCTCCAGAGGATGTACTCTGAATACACATTGAAACATGTATTTTAGGGGGCCTTGCAGTCCTTGACCTTAAACTATATTACAAAGCAGCAGTCATCAAAACAATTTAGTACTGGCTAAGAAACAGAAAGGAGGATCAGTGGAATAGACTGGGGGTAAGTGACCTCAGCAAGACAGTATACGATAAACCCAAAGATCCCAGCCTTTGGGACAAAAATCCACTATTCGATAAAAACTGCTGGGAAAATTGGAAGACAGTGTGGGAGAGACTAGGAATAGATCAACACCTCACACCCTACACCAAGATAAACTCAAAATGGGTGAGTGACTTAAACATAAAGAAGGAAACCATAAGTAAATTGGGTAAACACAGAATAGTATACATGTCAGACCTTTGGGAGGGGAAAGGCTTTAAAACCAAGCAAGACATAGAAAGAATCACAAAATGTAAAATAAATAATTTTGACTACATCAAACTAAAAAGCTTTTGTACAAACAAAACCAATGTAACTAAAATCAGAAGGGAAACAACAAATTGGGGGAAAATCTTCATAGAAACCTCTGACAAAGGTTTAATTACTCATATTTATAAAGAGCTAAATCAATTGTACAAAAAATCAAGCCATTCTCCAATTGACAAATGGGCAAGGGACATGGATAGGCAGTTCTCAGATAAAGAAATCAAAACTATTAATAAGCACATGAAGAAGTGTTCTACATCTCTTATAATCAGAGAGATGCAAATCAAAACAACTCTGAGGTATCACCTCACACCTAGCAGATTGACTAACATAACAGCAAAGGAAAGTAATGAATGCTGGAGGGGATGTGGCCAAGTAGGGACATTAATTCATTGCTGGTGGAGTTGTGAACTGATCCAACCATTCTGGAGGGCAATTTGGAACTATGCCCAAAGGGCAACAAAAGAATATCTACCCTTTGACCCAGCCATAGCACTGCTGGGTCTGTACCCCAAAGAGATAATGGACAAAAAGACTTGTACAAAAATATTCATAGCTGCGCTCTTTGTGGTGGCCAAAAACTGGAAAACGAGGGGATGCCCATCAATTGGGGAATGGCTGAGCAAATTGTGGTATATGTTGGTGATGGAGTACTATTGTGCTAAAAGGAATAATAAAGTGGAGGAATTCCATGGAGACTGGAACAACCTCCAGGAAGTGATGCAGAGCGAGAGGAGCAGAACCAGGAGAACATCATACACAGAGACTGATACACTGTGGTACAATTGAATGTAATGGACTTCTCCATTAGTGGCGGTGTAATGTCCCTGAACATTTTGCAGGAATCTAGGAGAAAAAAACACTATTCATAAGCAAAGGGTAAACTATGGGAGTGGAAACACCGAGGAAAAGCAACTGCCTGAATACAGCGGTTGAGGGGACATGACAGAGGAGAGACTCTAAATGAACACTCTAATGCAAATATTATCAACATAGCAATGGGTTCAAATCAAGAAAACATGTAATGCCCAGTGGACTTACGCGTCGGCTATGGGGGTTGGGGAGGAGGAAAAGAAAATGATCTATGTCTTTAATGAATAATGCTTGGAAATGATCAAATAAAAAAAAAACAATGGAAAAAAAAGAAACATGTATTTTACTCTTATGTTTATTGTTTTATTTTGCTTCTGTTTTCATTTGCAACATGGCTAATGTGAAAATATATTTTGTATCATGTATAAGGAAAAAATCAGAATTAAAAAATAGGAATGATTGCTAAAAATTTCCATGCAAGTGGGCAATATTTGTTTGTGACTGTATATTTTTGGTTCTTTAGAGGGTATAAGCTAAGTTGAATCAAAATATGTATTAAGTGGAAAGGAATAATTTAAAGTGGAATGGACTTGGAGATATCCCCTTGGAGAGGGGATATCCTCCAGAAAGACAGGAGCATCATGTACTCATAAATGTTTAACTGGCTATTTTAAGTAGCAAATATATATGAATATATGTGTATATATAATACACATATATACATATATGTTTGCCAGACATTTTTACATTTAATCTCATCATAAATATTTTTTCATCATTTCCTTAAGTCTAGAAAATAAGCAAAATAATGAATCAAACTCTGATTTTTAGCATTTGAATAATTCTAGGGAGTAGATGCTCACAATGAAAATTTAACAGTTGGCTCTCAAAAGTTGCAAAGAGATTGTTCCAGCACACCCCTAGTTGAAGAGCCACTTGTTGGTTATTCCTTTAGATGGCTTCTGAGATCCTTCCAAAATCAGATGATTCTTTGGTCCATTAAAATTAGAATTTATACTGTGATGCCTTCTTCTCAATAACAGTTCTGTACTATATTATAGATAAAACATTAAAGTGATCCCATCCAGTAATTAGCTCCTTTTCTCCATTCTTTGCCTAGCCCTTATGTCAGTGAGTTTTCTTGTGTTTTTATTTCTATGGCTAAAACTTGGAAAATTATATAACCCAAAGATATTTGCCAAATATTCATTTTAACATTATTAGGTTATATGTGCTCTTTGCAGCATATTGAGATTTAAAAAATATAATAAAATCCAGTTTCTTAAAACTTCAGTCATTATAGTACTTAGAATGGAAAATATAGTTATTGAAAAACTAACAAAAAAGAGACTCCAGCTTCCTTTTCTGAATCTACTGCAATTTCACAGTTCTAAGGTTCTGAATATTTCATGGACATCATACTTCCTGATGCATGTGTTAGCTTCTTTCTCAAGGCAACCAAGAACATTGTTTCCATTATCACTTCTTAACTGGACTACTTTCTTATCCTCTTGCTTTATGTAACCACAATTCATCTCCAAAGTAAATCCTAATCAAATTATGTATTAGCAGAAAAGGGCAAGTGCCAAAAAATCTAGAGAATAATCAAATGAATGGGAAAAATGGAGCCAGCACAAGTCTAAACTACTTATGTTTTGCCACAAAAGTCTATCCTAGATGGGTTGCAAAGATTACAACATAAAGAGTATTTCATATCCTTTTTTGTATTGTGGACCTCTTTGAAAGCCTGTTGACAACTAGGGATACTGTCTCAGAATAACATTTTAAAATAATTGAAGAAAATGATAAATTTCAATTGGAGATTAGTGAACATAAAATTTTATTTTATTTCTTTCCAAATTCACAGACCTTTCAAAATATATCTACATACCCTGGATTAGAGAACCATGCCTTGTAAAACCTTCTGCTTCAATAATAAAAGGGGGAATAGTGTTTTAGTCTAAGAGTAAACATAAGATATAAAGTTTTTAGTTTTAACCAAAAAGTAAACATGATAAGATATAAAGACTACATGTTGTGTTACTACCTCAAATCCTAAAGTGAAGATCTGTAAACACTTTCAGATCCTGAACTGAAAACTGAAATCCATAAAATGTTAAAGGACATAATCTGGGAGAAATACAGTTACCATTAGAAAATACAGAGATTCACAGAAATGTTCCATTTAAGTGCTCTTTCATTCCAAAGGGCACCATCTGGTCCTAAGTGCTTGAGCAAGTTGTGGTTTAAAATTCAGGCTTTTGTTTGTCAAAGTGGGTCAAAAAGCATTTTGAACTAGAAAATGACATTTTAACTGTTCTTTCTCTCAAAGAAAAAGAAAGTATATTTTCATGCCATTTTGCTATTTCTTATTCTGCCTCACCCCTACCTCCTTGAAATTTGTTATTAGTCAGAAAAAATAGCAAAGCAAAATTTTACTCTTTGTATTCCACAGGAGAGAGTTTATGCCAGCTTATCTGTGCAAAAATAACTTTTCTAATTTTATCAATACAGCTATATCTTTTACTACAAAATTGCTATGAAATAAATATTAATGGTAATAATACTGAAAACTGTCATTTACATAGTATTTATAATTTTGCAAAGCACTTTATGCATGTTTTCTCATCTGATCCTCATAAAAAGTTTGTGGACCACATGCTATTCTCATTTTATAGGTGAAGAAACTAAGGGAAATAGAAGTAAAATTACTTTCCCAGGATCACCCAGATAATAAAAGTATCTGAAGTAGAATTTAAAATCAGTTTTTCTTTACTCCAAGTCTAGGCATCTATCAACTATGCCTAGCTATATAGATTTTATGGATTTGTGGTTCTCATGTTGTAGCTTTTCACCCTAATATAAGTTTATTCTCTCTTAATGCCACAAGTAGGTCGGGATAGGTACTTGTGCCAAAATGTGCACATTCTCTGTGATTCAAGAAAAACAAACAAAAGAGTCCTTCTGATTTCATAAATGTTGTCTAGTTCTATTACCCTGAGCTGTTTGAGTTTCTGCACAGCTGGCATCTGTTTAATTCACATTATGCACATGTCTTCCTGCACTATAATTTCTCCCAGCTGTTAGTAGATAAGAGAAAGTAAGGTCTGCATGCTCAAAACAGCTGTTTCACTTGGGGACATGGTATATCTTAAGATGTAGGACCAAATCTTGTATTTTTCAACAAGTTTCCTTTTCCCTTCTTTTAAGTTGCTTGCATTGGGTATTAATTTGTTTTTTGTTTTGGTTCTTTTCCATTTTTTGATTGAATAATCTGGGAAGGGCACATCAAAAAGAAAGTAGTTTTTTTTTTTCCATAAGAGAAGCATTTTCTTAAAAGGCAAGCAATGTTTTATCAGTGCATTTTGCCTTTGTAATACAGTTATTTTCAGAAATAATGACTGTCTACATGCATTTACACACATAAAAGCCTTCTCTTATAACCAAAAATTTAAATCAATATAGCTATTGGATCTGACAAAGTATGGCATGTTCTATTGGCTAGAAAGCTATGTAAAAGAACTTTGAAGTTGAAAGCAAACTAGAAATGTTTCGTGTATTGAAAAATGTTTTCCTTGACCTTGTCTGTCTAAGAGGGGAACAGATATAAGATGAAGGTAGGAAAAGGACAAAGAAGGTACATATGGCTTGTGTTGTACTTGCCAATCAGGGATGCCATCAGTCATGATCGGGTTTTGTTTTATTTTTTATTTTAATAAATAACATTTTAAAAACAAGAGGGAATTATCCACAAATTAAAATGTGGTATAAACATGTAGACTTGTATGAGAGTTTAAGGGAATCTTTCATAGGATGATAGAACTAGGATCTAGAAGGCATCTTATTGATTATCTTATTCAATCTTTTCTTTTTATATATGGGGAAATAGAATCATAAAGGTAGTTGAATTGTTCAGGTTAAATAAAGAGTGTTTTAAAATGAAATATCCTGTTCATTTACCAAATTTCTTCTTCTTGTTCAGTCATTTCAGTTATGTCTGCCTATTTGGGACACTGTTTTAGATATTTATTGGCAAAGATACTGGAATGGCTTGCCATTTCTTTCTCCAGATCATTTTACAGATGAAGAAACTGAAGCTTATAGGGTTAACTGATTTATCTAGGATCACACAACTAGTAAGTGTCTGAGGCTCTATTTGAATTCATGAATATGACTCTTCCCTATTCTGAGCCCAGTGCTCTATCCATTGTGCCACCTACCTGCTCCTGATATCTGGCTACCATTAAACTGTGAGGTCCTTGACAGCCAAGACTGCTTTTATTTTATTTTAACTTTTTTGCCTTTCTTTGTATCCCAAGCACTCTGTACAAACTAGGCACTTAATAAATGCTAGTTTGTCTAAATTTCAATGCAAATTATGTTGGGAGACAAAAGAGCGGATAATTCAAGGATATAGGGCAAGAACTTAGCATTTCTTTATACTAGAACCTATGAAGCCTGGATTCAAACTAAAAAATGAGTGTGTTGAGTTAACCATCTCATTAAAAATAATAACCAGACCATTGGTATTTAGTTATTCTAATTTAGCCTTCAAGATTTTCCTCTGAACAATGAGAAAGAAAATAATGTGTAGGTCCTTTCATTTCAGGTGATCTTCAGAAAGGTACACTGGGGAAGTCTGGTTAGATACCATTTGGGCATTGATTAAATGAATTTCCTTTTTTTGGACCATCATAACATCAGAAGTGTTTTTTTTTTCTTTTTCTTTTCCTATATGCAACTATTTGGAGACTCAACATGAGAAAAGAACTTAAATAAATTACTCCAGTCTTCCTTGAAAAGTAGAAATCTATCCTTGACTTGGGGCAGCTATATGGTCCAGAGGATAAAACATTGGACCCAGAGTCAGGAACACCTGGATATGAAGTTAGCCTCAGGCACTAACTGGCCCTTGCAGCTGGGGGCAAGTCATTTAACGTCTATCTCAGTTTCTTCATCTGTAAAATGGGGATAATAATATCACCAACCTGGCAGGGTGGTTGTGAGGATTAAATGAGAGAAAACTTGTAAAACACTTAGCATAATGCCTAGCACATAGTAAGCACTTTGTAAATATTAACTTATTTTGTTTTTACTTATAGAAATTCAGTACAAACTTTCTCCCCCACCCTACAAGACAATCCATTGCAAACACTAATTATTAGGAAATTCTTCTTTATAAAGATAATTTCAAGAGTTTATTGGTTCCTTTTATATATAAACCATAGTTATGTACAGATATACCCATTTTCCTTTCCTGTCCCCTCACTCTTACCCCCTGGTTAAAAAAAATATGAAAAAAATTAAAGCAGTTAACTAAAACCAAAACATTGACTATTTCTAATAGCATATGCAATAGTTTTCCCAGCTCATATACAAACTAGGAGTATATTTTTTTCATTTCTTCTGTAGGAATGACCTTAATCATTTTAATTACAAAGGATTCATCTGTATTTTTATTGTTAAAAACATATGTATTGACTTCCGGTTAAGATGGTGGCTTAGAGAAAGCTAAAGTTCAGATCTCCGGAAAACCCTTCCCGACCGATCTCAAACTATAAGCTCCTAAGGCGCCGAAATTCAAAACGATCAACAGCACAGACCCTGGGAACCCTCCTCCTGGACCTGGACCCGGTTCAAAAGGTACGGCTCCCCTCAAAAGCCAGAACCCGAGATCCCTCGGACCTAAGGGGTAGGAACGCAGAGTCCAAGGCTCCTGGAAGCCACAGCCCGGCCTGGCTCAGAGAGCAGGGTCCTCGGAACAACAACCCTCAGGGCCTTCTATCCGAGTCCCAGTGAAAGTCACTGCCTGGAGCAAGACAGCCTCATGGGCTGGATCCTGCTATCCAAGTCTCAGTGAAAGTTCCTGCCCTCAGAGCTTGGGGAAGCTGCAGCCCATCCCCCCGCAGGCCGACGAAACAGCCTCACGGCCTGCGATTCTGAAGGCAACTTCCGGAAAGCAACATGGTCCGACCCTTCCATTCCAGTTCCAGTGAGGCATATTCAGTTTAACCCAGGGAAAGCTCATAGAACCATCTGCCCAGGACTAAAGCCTCTGAACACCACACAGAGATAAGAAAAGCTAATCCTCCACATTCAGAGATGGCAAACTCCACAGAAGCACAGAAGCCCCAAAATACCAAGAAAAATAAGAAGAAAGGGGCGACTTTGGACACATTCTATGGAGCCAAAATACAAAATACAGAGCAGATAGAAGAAGATATACAAGAAAATGCTCCAAAACCTTCCAAAGGAAATGGAAACTCTCCACAAACCTATGAAGAATTTGAATCAGAAATGACCAAAAAGATGGAAGCCTTCTGGGAGGAAAAGTTGGAAATAATGCAAAAGAAATTCACGCATCTACAAAACCGGTATGATGAAACTGAAAAGGAAAACCAGGCTTTAAAGGCCAGAATCAGGCAGCTGGAAGACAACGATCGTGTAAAAGAGCAAGAATTAATAAAGCAAAGCCAAAATACCAAGAAATTAGAAGAGAACATAAAATATCTCACCAACAAGGTGATAGATCTGGAAAATAGAGGGAGAAGGGATAATTTAAGAATAATTGGACTCCCAGAAAAGCCAGAAATAAACACCAAACTGGACATGGTGATACAAGATATAATCAAAGAAAATTGCCCAGAGATTCTAGAACAAGGGGGCAATACAGCCACTGACAGAGCTCACAGAACACCTTCTACACTAAACCCCCAAAAGACAACTCCCAGGAATGTAATTGCCAAATTCCAAAGCTATCAAACAAAAGAAAAAATCCTATAGGAAGCCAGAAAAAGACAATTTAGATATAAAGGAATGCCAATCAGGGTCACACAAGACCTTGCAAGTTCTACTCTGAATGATCGTAAGGCATGGAACATGATCTTCAGAAAGGCAAGAGAGCTGGGTCTCCAAACAAGAATCAGCTACCCAGCAAAACTGAGTATATACTTCCAAGGGAAAGTATGGGCATTCAACAAAATAGAAGACTTCCAACTTTTTGCAAAGAAAAGACCAGAGCTCTGTGGAAAGTTTGATACCGAAAATCAAAGAGCAAGGAATACCTGAAAAGGTAAATATTAAGGAAAGGGGAAAAATGTTATCTTCTTCTTTTACTCAAACTCTCTTCTATAAGGACTACATTTATATCAATCTATGTATACTAATATGTGGGGAAAATGTAATGTATAAATAGGGGGTAAAGAAAGACCAAATAGAATAATCATTCTCACACAAAGATTCAAATGGGAAGGGGAGGGGAAGAAAACTCCTATAAGAAGGAGAGGAAGGGGGGGGGTTTACTTAAACCTCAATCTCAGGGAAATCAACTCTGAGAGGGAAAAACATCCAGATCCATTGGGATCTTGAATTCTATCTTACCCAACAAGGATAAGGAGAAGGGAAAACCAAGGGGGGGAGGGGGAGAGGGAGAACAAAAAGGGAGGGAAAGAGAGGGGGGAGGGGGAGGGAAGAAAAAGGGAGGGACTAAAAAGGGAAACATCAAGGGAGGGGACAAGGGGGACTGATTCAAAGTAAATCACTGGACTAAAAGGTAGAGCCGAAGAAGAAAAGGTTAGAATTAGGGAAGGCAATCAAAATGCCAGGGAGTCCACAAATGACAATCATAACTTTGAATGTGAATGGGATGAACTCACCCATAAAATGTAGACGAATAGCAGAATGGATTAGAATCCAAAACCCTACCATATGTTGTCTTCAAGAAACACACATGAGGCGGGTTGACACCCACAAGGTCAGAATTAAAGGATGGAGTAAGACCTTCTGGGCCTCAACTGATAGAAAGAAGGCAGGAGTGGTAATCATGATATCTGATAAAGCCAATGCAAAAATAGACCTGATCAAAAGGGATAGGGAAGGTAATTATATTTTGTTAAAAGGGACTCTAGACAATGAGGAAATATCATTAATCAACATGTATGCACCAAATAATATAGCACCCAAATTTCTAATGGAGAAACTAGGAGAATTGAAGGAAGAAATAGACAATAAAACCATACTAGTGGGAGACTTAAACCAACCATTATCAAATTTAGATAAATCAAATCAAAAAATAAATAAGAAAGAGGTAAAAGAAGTGAATGAAATCTTAGAAAAATTAGAATTAATAGACATATGGAGAAAAATAAATAGGGATAAAAAGGAATACACCTTCTTCTCAGCACCACATGGCACATTCACAAAAATTGACCATACATTAGGTCACAGAAACATAGCACACAAATGCAAAAAAGCAGAAATAATGAATGCAGCCTTCTCAGATCACAAGGCAATAAAAATAATGATTAGTAATGGTACATGGAAAACCAAATCTAAAACCAATTGGAAATTAAACAATATGATACTCCAAAACCGTTTAGTTAAAGAAGAAATCATAGAAACAATTAATAATTTCATCGAGGAAAATGACAATGGCGAAACATCCTTTCAAACCTTTTGGGATGCAGCCAAAGTGGTAATCAGAGGTAAATTCATATCCCTGAATGCTTATATTAACAAACAAGGGAGAGCAGAGATCAATCAATTGGAAATGCAAATGAAAAAACTCGAAAGCTATCAAATTAAAACCCCCCAGCAGAAAACCAAATTAGAAATCCTAAAAATTAAGGGAGAAATTAATAAAATTGAAAGTGATAGAACTATTGATTTAATAAATAAGACAAGAAGCTGGTACTTTGAAAAAACAAACAAAATAGACAAAGTACTGGTCAATCTAATTAAAAAAAGGAAGGAAGAAAAGCAAATTCACAGCATTAAAGATGAAAAGGGGGACAGCACCTCCGATGAAGAGGAAATTAAGGCAATCATTAAAAATTACTTTGCCCAATTATATGGCAATAAATACACCAATTTAGGAGAAATGGATGAATATATACAAAAATACAAACTGCCTAGACTAACAGAAGAGGAAATAGAATTCCTAAATAATTCCATATCAGAAATTGAAATCCAACAAGCCATCAAAGAACTTATTAAGAAAAAATCCCCAGGGCCTGATGGATTCACCTGTGAATTCTATCAAACATTCAGAGAACAGTTAATCCCAATACTATACAAACTATTTGACATAATAAGCAAAGAGGGAGTTCTACCAAACTCCTTTTACGACACAAACATGGTACTGATTCCAAAACCAGGCAGGTCAAAAACAGAGAAAGAAAACTATAGGCCAATCTCCCTAATCTTAAATAGGATACTAGCAAAAAGACTCCAGCAAGTGATCAGAAGGATCATTCACCATGATCAAGTAGAATTCATACCAGGGATGCAGGACTGGTTCAACATTAGGAAAACCATCCACATAATTGACCACATCAACAAGCAAACTAGCAAGAACCACATGATTATCTCAATAGATGCAGAAAAAGCCTTTGATAAAATACAACACCCATTCCTATTAAAAACACTAGAAAGCATAGGAATAGAAGGGTCATTCCTAAAAATAATAAACTGTATATATCTAAAACCAACAGCTAATATCATCTGCAATGGGGATAAACTAGATGCATTCCCAATAAGATCAGGAGTGAAACAAGGATGCCCATTATCACCTCTACTATTTGACATTGTACTAGAAACACTAGCAGTAGCAATTAGAGAAGATAAAGGAATTGAAGGCATCAAAATAGGCAAGGAGGAGACCAAGTTATCACTCTTTGCGGATGACATGATGGTCTACTTAAAGAATCCTAGAGATTCAACCAAAAAGCTAATTGAAATAATCAACAACTTTAGCAAAGTTGCAGGATACAAAATAAACCCACATAAATCATCAGCTTTTCTATATATCTCCAACACAGCTCAGCAGCAAGAACTAGAAAGAGAAATCCCATTCAAAATCACCTTAGACAAAATAAAATACCTAGGAATCTACCTCCCAAGACAAACACAGGAACTATATGAACACAACTACAAAACACTCGCCACACAACTAAAACTAGACTTGAACAAATGGAAAAACATTAACTGCTCATGGATAGGACGAGCCAATATAATAAAAATGACCATCCTACCCAAACTTATTTATCTATTTAGTGCCATACCCATTGAACTACCAAAATACTTCTTCACTGATTTAGAAAAAAACATAACAAAGTTCATTTGGAAGAACAAAAGATCAAGGATATCCAGGGAAATAATGAAAAAAAAAACACATATGATGGGGGCCTTGCAGTCCCTGACCTAAAACTATATTACAAAGCAGCAGTCATCAAAACAATTTGGTACTGGCTAAGAAACAGAAAGGAAGATCAGTGGAATAGACTGGGGGAAAGCGACCTCAGGAAGACAGTATACGATAAACCCAAAGATCCCAGCTTTTGGGACAAAAATCCACTATTCGATAAAAACTGCTGGGAAAATTGGAAGACAGTGTGGGAGAGACTAGGAATAGATGAACACCTCACACCCTACACCAAGATAAACTCAAAATGGGTGAGTGACTTAAACATAAAGAAGGAAACCATAAGTAAATTGGGTAAACACAGAATAGTATACATGTCAGACCTTTGGGAGGGGAAAGGCTTTAAAACCAAGCAAGATATAGAAAGAATCACAAAATGTAAAATAAATAATTTTGACTACATCAAACTAAAAAGCTTTTGTACAAACAAAACCAATATAACTAAAATCAGAAGGGAAACAACAAATTGGGAAAAAATCTTCATAGAAACCTCTGACAAAGGTTTAATTACTCATATTTATAATGAGCTAAATCAATTGTACAAAAAATCAAGTCATTCTCCAATTGATAAATGGGCAAGGGAAATGGATAGGCAGTTCTCAGATAAAGAAATCAAAACTATTAACAAACACATGAAGAAGTGTTCTAAATCTCTTATAATCAGAGAGATGCAAATCAAAACAACTCTGAGGTATCACCTCACACCTAGCAGATTGGCTAACATAACAGCAAAGGAAAGTAATGAATGCTGGAGGGGATGTGGCAAAGTAGGGACATTAATTCATTGCTGGTGGAGCTGTGAACTGATCCAACCATTCTGGAGGGCAATTTGGAACTATGCCCAAAGGGCAACAAAAGAATATCTACCCTTTGACCCAGCCATAGCACTGCTGGGTCTGTACCCCAAAGAGATAATGGACACAAAGACTTGTACAAAAATATTCATAGCTGCGCTCTTTGTGGTGGCCCAAAACTGGAAAACGAGGGGATGCCCATCAATTGGGGAATGGCTGAACAAACTGTGGTATATGTTGGTGATGGAATACTATTGTGCTAAAAGGAATAATAAAGTGGAGAAGTTCCATGGAGACTGGAACAACCTCCAGGAAGTGATGCAGAGCGAGAGGAGCAGAACTAGGAGAACATTGTGCACAGAGACTGATACACTGTGGTATAATCGAACGTAATGGACTTCTCCATTAGTGGCGGTGTAATGTCCTTGAACAACTTGCAGGGACCCAGGAGAAAAAAACACCATTCATAAGCAAAGGATAAACTATGGGAGTGGAAACACCGAGAAAAAGCAACTGCCTGAATACAGAGGTTGAGGGGACATGACAGAGGATAAACTCTAAATGAACACTCTAATGCAAATACTATCAACAAAGCAATGGGTTCAAATCAAGAAAACATCTAATGCCCAGTGGACTTACGCGTTGGCTATGGGGGGTGGGGGGGGAAGAAAAGAAAATGATCTATGTCTTTAACGAATAATGCTTGGAAATGATCAAATAAAATATATTAAAAAAAAACATATGTATTATTTTCTGGGTTCTACTTATTTCACTCTGCATAAGTTTATGTAAGCCTTTCCTAGTTTCTCTAAAATCTTCCCATTTGTCATTTCTTCTAGTTCAATAATATTCCATTACATGAATGTATCATAATTTGTTTAGCCATTTTCCCCAAATAAAAATAAATGTTTCCACTTCTTTACTCATACAAAATATGCTTCTAAGAGCATTTAGAGAATTTATATCTTCTTTTTTTTTTGTACCATCCACTCCTTGTTCTTAATTTGGTTCCATGAAGCAACACAGAACAAAAACTACTCCCTTCTTCACTCAAAGGGTTGGGTTTTTCCATAATAGAGGGATCAGACATGCAAGCTGCAGGTTACATGTGACCCATGATACTTCCTAGAACAGTCCAAAACAGATTATAATTGGGAGACATTTAACAAAAAAAATAATAAAACAGAAATTTGTTTAAAATTTTCTAAATTAATAAGTGGCCTTCAGGGATGCTTATGTGCCACTAATGGTCCCTATTTCTTTTTTGAGTTTCACAGCACTATTTCAGGGCATCTGATCCTGCTGCAGTCCTGGGCAGGGACAGAGAGCCACTCACTAATAATAAGGGAGAGGAACAAGAAGATCTCTAAAAGGAGATGGCCTGTGAATAGTACTTTGAAGAAATGTTTGAGATGAATATTCATTGTAGTCATAAGGGATCATTTGTAAAGTAAAGAAGCAGGGCATGGAATTGCATGGATGAAGAACAGCTTAGAGGGTCAGTTTTATTGGGATAGAGTGAGTAGAGTAATATGAAATAATAAAACTGGAATAGTAACTCATGTCCACATTATGGAAGGTCTTAAAATGGGAGATTGATTGTATTTTAGCTTAGAAGCACTAGGAAGTCATTAAAGTATTTATTCTTTTGTTGCTTTGTTTATTTTTAGTTGGGAGTGTCTGGTGAGATCCTTATCTTAGATATATCAGTTTGGCAACTGTTTGGAGGATATATTAGAGAAAAGAAAGATTAGAATCAGGAACACCATTGAGGAAGTTGAACCATTAAACAAAGAAAGAGGTAATGAAGGCTTAAACTAGAGTAGAAGCTATGTGAATGGCAAGAATGTGACAGATTTAAGAGATGATAGGAAATCTCAATGAGATTTTTGCAAATGATTAAATGGGGATGGTAAGGGAAAAGAAAACTTCAAGTTTGCAAACCTAAGCTGGTTTTGCCCTCAA
Organism: Monodelphis domestica; assembly: GCF_027887165.1. Taxonomy (NCBI): domain Eukaryota; kingdom Metazoa; phylum Chordata; class Mammalia; order Didelphimorphia; family Didelphidae; genus Monodelphis; species Monodelphis domestica. Next base: position 445,052,188 of record NC_077228.1, on the reverse strand, counting down.
CAGACATGGAAAGTTTGGAGGATGGTTAGATTTAAGGGAGAAGAAGGATACAGAAGATGAATTCACCTTTTGACACAAGATTATGAGAGTTTTAGGCATATTAAAGTTCAGAATAACTTAAGACTTTGTCAAAAAGCCAAGGACAACAACAACAAATAATTTCATGTGAAAGCATAATGAGGGTCACATGATTATTTCAATAGATACAGAAAAAGGCTTTGACAAAATACGACATTCATTCCTATTGAAAACACCAGAAAGTAAAAGAATGGAAGCCCCTTTCCTTAAAATAATAAGCAGTATATATTTAAAATCATCAGCAAGAATCATCTACAATGGGAATAAATTAGAAGCCTTCCCAATAAGATCAGGAGTGAAATAAAGATCCCCATTATCACCACTATTATTTAACGTTGTACTAGAAACACTAACAGAAGCAATTAGAGAAGAAAAATAATTGAAGGCATTAAAATAGGTAATGAGGAGACCAAGCTATCACTCTTTGCAGATGATATGATGGTCTACTTAATGAATCCTAGGGAATCAACTAAAAAGCTAGTGGAAATAATCAACAACTTTAGCAAAGCTGCAAGATACAAAATAAACCCACATAAATTCATCAGCATTTCTATATATTTCCAACACATCTCAGCAGCAAGAATTAGAAAGAGAAACTCAATTTAAAATCGCCCTAGACAATATAAAATACTTAGGTATCTATCTGCCAAGACAAACACAGGAATTATACAAACAGGACTACAAAACACTCCACACAATTAAAACTAGATATAAACAATTGGAAAAGCATTAATTGTTCATGGCTAGGACAAGCTAATATAATAAAAATGACAATCCTACCCAAATTAATCTATATATTCAGTGCCATACCTACACACTTCCAGGAAACTTTTTTACTGAATTAGAAAAAATTATAACATAGTTCATTTGGAAGAACAAAAGATCAACAATATCAAGGGAACTAATGAAAAAATGTGAAGAAGCGAGACCTAGCAGTACTGAATCTTAAACTGTACTATAAAGCAGTGGTCATCAAAACAATATGGTACTGGTTAAGAGACAGAAGGGAGAATCAGTGGAATAGACTTGGGCTAAATGACCTCAGCAAGACAGTCTATGATACACCTAAAGATCCCAGCTTTTGGGACAAAAACGTACTATTTGACAAAAACTGCTGAGAAAATTGGAAAACAAATGGGAGAAATTAGGTTTAAATCAACATCTCACACCCTACAATAAGATTAATTCAAAATAGGTGGTTGACTTAAATATAAAGAAGGAAACTATAAGTGAATTAGGTGAACATAGGATAGTATACCTGTCAGATCTAAGGGAAAAGAAGGAATTTAAGACCAAACAACAGATAGAGGATATTACAAAATATAAAATGAATAATTTTGATTACATTAAATTAAAAAGGTTTTGCACAAACAAAACCAATGCAACCAGAATTAGAAGGGAAACAACAAATTGGAGAAAAAATCTTTATTACAAAAACCTCTGACGAAGGTCTAATTACTCAGATTTATAAGGAGCTAAGTCAATTGTACAAAAAATCAAGCCATACCCCAATTGATAAATGTGCAAGGCACATGAATAGGCAGTTTTCAGATAAAGAAATCAAAACTATCAATAAGCAGATATGAAAAAGTGTTCTAAATCTCTTATTAGAGAAGTACAAATCAAAATCTCTCTGAGGTACCACTTCACACCTAGCAGATTGGCTAATAGGACAATAAAGGAAAGTAATAAATGTTGGAGGGGATGTGGCAAAATTGGGACACTAATGCATTGCAGGTAGAGTTGTGAATTGATTCAACCATTCTGGAAGACAATTTGGAATTATGCTCAAAGGGCTTTGAAAGACTGCCTGCACTTTGATCTAGCCATACCACTATTGGGTTTGAAACCCAAAGAGATAATAGGGAAAATATGTGTACAAAAATATTTATAGCCACATCCTTTGTGGTGGCAAAAAAATTTGGAAAATGAGGAGATGTCCTCCAATTGAGGAATGGCTGAACAAATTATGGTATATGTTGGTGATGGAATACTATTGTGCTCAAAGAAATAATAAACTGGAGAAATTCCATGGGAACTGGAACAATCTCCAGGAATTGATGCAGAGTGAGAGGAGCAGAACCAGGAGAACATTGTTCACAGAGACTTGATACACTGTGGTACAATCAAATGTAATGGACTTCTCTAGTAGTGAGCAATGCAATGATCCAGAACAACTCAGAGGGATTTATGAGAAAGAACTCTATCCACATTCAGATGAAAAACTGTGGGAACAGAAACATAGAAGAAAAACAACTGCTTGATCACATGGGTTGATGGGGATATGATTGGGGATGTAGATTCTAAACAATCACTCTATTGCAAAGATTAATAATATGGAAATAGGTCTTGATCAATGATACATGTAAAACCCAGTGGAATTGCTTGTTGCTGATGGGAGGGAATGGGAGGGGGAGAGGAAAAGAACATGAATCATGTAATCAGGGAAAATATTCTAAATTAATTAATTAAATAAATTTAAAAAATAATTACTTCCACGCTTCCCCCCTCCCCCCAAATAAGCTTAATTGGGGAAAAGAGGAGGAGGGAAGAATGGTTGAAATCATCATTCATGTTGGATGGAAAGACAGCTGACCTACATGATGAGCTACATGATCATTAACTTAGATGGACTTACAACTGATTAAATGGTGAAATATAGAGACAGTGATTCTATTTCAACTTGACAAGATATCTAGAGTGTCATAGGAATCTCTCCATTATCTAGTGCCCTTTAACACTTTTAATCAAAGATTTGGGTAATGTTTATCAAATTTTCAGATAACACAAAGCTAAGAGGTGACAAATAGGATACAAAGAAAATGATTGAGAAGGAAGACATTAGAAATGAGAGGGCTTAGGGAAAGATTCCTATAAAATGCGGGATTTTAGTTATGACTTGAAACAAGCCAGGAATGCCAACTGGTCATTGAATTCTCAGCCTGAAGGACAGCCACAGAAAATGTCAAGAGCTAAGATCAAATATGTTGTTTGTGGATGAAAAAATCAGGATCTGAAAAGAGAGTGACATAATAGAAAATTAGGTTGAATCTAATAAAATGACATTCATTGGAATAAATGTAAAATAATTCACTTGGGTTCAAAAATTCAACTTTTCAAGTACAAGTTCAGGGAAGCTCATATAGAAAGGAGTGTGCTGGGAGGAGTTCTGGGAGTTTAATTGGTTTATAAGCTCAGCACAAGTTATCACTATGATGTGATAACCAAAAAGTTAATGTAACAATACAATTAATAAAATATTAATCCTTTGGCTCATCACCTCCCAATGATTTAATTATCATTTCTATGCTAATAATTATCATCTCTATCCAGCCCCAAACTCTCTGCTGATCTCTAGTCTTGTGTACAATTATTTTTCATACATCTTGAACTCAATGTCTAGTAAACATGTTAAACTAAATTACGCCTTTTCCAAACTTCCCTCTTACTGTTGAGGGCATCCTCCCAATCTCCCAAGGCCACAGACTAGGTGTCATCCTAGTTTACTATTTCTTTACTTTTTACTATTTTTTCTGTATCTTTTACTCTATGCTATCTCTTGTAAAGGTTAAAATTATGGTTGAAACTGAATGTAATAATTATTTTGGTTGCTAAGGATTTTATTCATAAAATCCTAACGAAACACCCATGTCAGCTGGAAATGTTATGGTGATTTAATTGATAGTGGAGGAGATTAAGGAGAAGGAAGAAGGAAAGGAGTAGGTTCCCCCCCCTACCTCCCCCACCACCTGGCCAGATGATTAGGAGATAAAGATAATAAGGATTGGGAGATTAGGAGATAAGGTTTTAGAGAATGAAGGAGGAAGGAGTCAGCTTGAACTCCAAAAAGGAAAGGGCTGAGGCAAGATGCCTGAACCTGAAATCACCTTCAGGGCAAACTCACAGCCAAACCCAGACAAAATAATTGCCACCACTCCAAGATTGTCGGAACGCCTGGCAAGCTGCCAGTCAGAGTCACCTCTCCAGGGAAAGAGGAAGAGAGAGGAAGTGACTTGCCCTATACAGATGGTTTTACATCACTTTCCTGTGTCTCATCTGTACCAATGATAGCTTAGCTTGACTTACGACAGCTCAGGGGTCTGTCCGCTTTTTCTGCACATGTCTGTTGAAGGCCATTTCCTCAGATAATTAAATCTTGAGTTTGGTGCAGACCTTCCTAATCTTGTTAACCCAAGGAGGGTGGAGAAATGCAGGGTTCCCAAGACCTGATTCTGTTAGTCCAAGTATCTCTACTGTTATTGATCAGGAAATAGCTAAATCAGATCTTCTAAAGTACAGTCTGATTAGGGTGGAATAGTTTTAAAATTCACACTATCTTCCTAAGCCAGCCAGTTGCCAAAGTGATGGTCTGAAAGTGCAGGCCCAAATCCCAGCCCTACTCAATAATCTCCAGTATTTCCTTGTCACCTTCAGAATCAAATACAGAATCCCCTGTTTAATGTTGAAAGCCCTTCAAAGCCTACAACCCCAATCCACTTTCCAGTCTCAAATCTTACTGCTTTCTCACATACTATTCAATCCAATGACTTTGGCCTCCTGGCTGCGCCACAAACAACATTTCTTCATCTTGGCTCTTGACATTTTCTCTGGATGTTCTTCATGCGTAGAATTCTATGCCCCCTCACCTATTGGTATTTGTGGCTTCCTTCAAGTCCTAACTAAAATCCCACATTCTACAGTAATCTTTCCCTTAAACCCTCTTGATTCTAATGTACTACTCCCTTTAATCACTTCCTTTGTATCCTATCTATAGCTTGTTGGATATATATGTTTGCTTCTTGTCTCCCCTATAAGATTAAAAGCTCTTTGAGGACTGTAACTGTCTTTTTGTCTTTTTTGTTCCTACAGTTCTTAACAGCATCTGGCATATGGAAGGTATTTAATAAGTACTTATTAACTGGAAAATAAAAGACTACTGTACATGCATTGTAGTCAGCCTTAGAAAATACTTGAGGTGGGAGAATGCCTTCCTTATCTCTTACTGAGATTAGACCTGGTTATTCTAACATATTATTGAATTTAATGAGGAATTTAAATGATCAATGAAAAAATATGATTATGAAAGTCAGGAAGTATCTGAGGTCAGATTTGAACCTAAGACTTCCCCTCTCTAGTCCTGGCTCTCTATCCACTGAAACACCTCCCTGCCCCAAAATATAGTTTTAGATTAATATAGTATTTATAATTCAATGTACATCAAGAAAGAATGACTATTGCATTGGATGAGAATAGAATTTTGAATAAATTGTTAGAATATTACCTTTATGAGAAATGTGAATTGTTCTTTGTGTATTCATCAGAAATATCAACTATAAAAAAGAAATATCCTTACATGGTCTTTATTCTAATTCCAATATCCTTCTCATAAATAGTAATAGGGAAATGCTTTCCTGCTCATACCATATTCCATATGGAGAAAGTTTACTCCATTACAACTTGCATTTAAGTTGCCTTTGTTATTCCTGTTTTCATTTTTTTGTCAGTGATATCCTGCTGTCTAATTAGTTACTGTCTGAGACAGTTTATTAACTTCAATCTGTTTTTTTTTTCTTTCAGTATTTCACAAACCTCTCAAGAATCTCATTTGTCTCTTTTCCCCCCAAAGCTACATAATTCTGATCTGCAGAATGTTTCTTCATAACTCATGCTTCTAGTCCCATAAATCATTTAGTCCAGCAAACTGCATATCTACCACACTGATTCTGATGGGTGGCTTCTTCTTGCAATCTGAGTCAAAGATATCAAGGACTAATAAAAGTAATTGTGAAAACTTTACAGAGAGGTAGAGATCTTTCTTGCTCAGTTTTATCACCATAAAACCCTGAAGTTTTTCATTTTGATATAGAATATAGGTCACGATGCACTTTCAGAGCATTGGTCTATTCCTGGCACACAAGCATATCTACATTTGCATATTCAAGAAACTGTTTTTTTGCTTCAGAAATGAAGAAATCTGGGCATGTCTTTCATGTAAACTATGTGTATCAGCCCCACTTTGTAAAAACATCTGATTCTGTTGCCAGAGAACATGGTAGCAATAGGTTTGATAAGTTATTGTTATAAAGCCATCAGTCCCTGATCACATCAAAAAGTCTCTAAATATGCCCCAGCCCAAAGCAACTTGACCCTTCTTTCAATTCCCCAATGTAGGAAAAATTACACATTGCATTTCCCACAAATATAAAGTGGAAATCTCCCAAGTCTGAGGTCATCTGTAGTTACCTGTCCAATCAAATTGATTACTTTCCCAGTTATATGAAGTTTACTGTTCTAAAGCTTTTCCTTGTTATATATAAAGAAAAGATAAGATGCTGCTGTTTAACTTTAAATTCAGTCCTGGAGAAAGATTACCCATGAAATGTTAGCTTCTGGGAAGCACAGCTACACATAAAACTTGTTAACAGGTCTTTGCTGAATTTAGCAGCTGTATATATAGTGTGAGAGAGAAGCCTAAAGAGATAGAAAGGATAGTTTTAAATATACAATATTTATTTCTTCCTTTTGCTTAAAGCCTAATCATTACTTAGCCTGTTTTGAAGGGAGAAGCATTGAACATTGATATAGAAGATTTCCATGACACATAAATCCTTTTTTTATCTTTGGTATGCATTCTAGGGGAAAGTAGGATTTTGTAAAACTAGTCGGTAATTTTTAGAACAAAGAGTTTTTCACTCAATGTTCTTAGGCAGATATAAATATAACAGCCATGGAGACATGCATGTTATCATTCTACAGGCATAGGGAGATATTGTATGCGTCCATGACTAGTAGCAATCTAGCAATACTTTTTTTTCCTGTCTAATTGCAGGAGTTTTGTTTTTTACAAATTTAATATTTTTAGTTCTCAACAAAATATACATTCCAATTCAGATAATTGTAAAGTATCACTAGTTGCAGGTCGGTACTCAAATTCTCATTCAGATGGTCCCTTGATCAAATAATTTGACCTCCCTGGGTCTTGCTTTCTTCCTATGCAAAATCAGGCAATTGGACTTAGGTGGTCCCTGAGTGTTGATTTGACCTCAAATCCCCTCATCTTATAAACCCTGATAACTGATTTAATTCCATGGCAGAGTCTTATACCTTTCCAGCACCGTCTCTTATTTTAACACCGAGTTTTTTTTCCAGACTTTATATCAACTTATTGCTGTTGTTATTTTTTAATGGTCATTCTGACAATGTGAATTTTACCACGATAAGTAACATTAACCAGCCTCTTATTAGAAAGCTCCACAAACTACTCTGGTTTTTGTGAAATTAAAATCTAATTTCAGGATTAGTTCCCTCCTATGATTGCTTCCTTCCAAAGCAGAAACAGCATCTTGAGAGGGAACAAAAGCACAAAGTCATTTCTGGCACAGTAAATCAGTATCTCCAATTTTCCCCTGAATAAGTAAATATCCAGTTGTATTTGGGGGATGCAAAGTAAAAGATGTGTAGAAAACAGACTTCTGCTCAAGTAAATAGTTCAGGGATTCAAACTCCTTTTTCTTTTGTTTTCTTTCTTTCTTTCTTTCTTTCTTTCTTTCTTTCTTTCTTTCTTTCTTTCTTTCTTTCTTTCTTTCTTTCTTTCTTTCTTTCTTTCTTTCTTTCTTTCTTTCTTTCTTTCTTTCTTTCTTTCTTTCTTTCTTTCTTTCTTTCTTTCTTTCTTTCTTTCTTTCTTTCTTTCTTTCTTTCTTTCTTTCTTTCTTTCTTTCTTCCTTTCTTCCTTTCTTCCTTTCTTCCTTTCTTCCTTTCTTCCTTTCTTCCTTTCTTCCTTTCTTCCTTTCTTTCTTTTTGAAACTCTGTTTTTAAGTAAAACTGGGTAGGTTGGGAGTTGACTTTAAATTGGACTCCATTTACATACCTAATCTTTTAAAATTTAGATCCCATAGTATATGTAACTAATGAGGAAGATACAAGCTTTTCAGAAAAGGAAATTATAATTTCCAAACAACTATCACTCAGAATATGCTTGTTTCTAAAGCTTTGTATGCATTTAAAATGAGTGACATTTAAAATAAGCTGTTAAGTAATAAGTTTTGTTTTAGCTCCTGTAATTTGTTACAAAATTCCATAGGTACCAATTTTTATTTTTAAAAAATTGCAATTTTCCTTTGGCTGTGAGGAAGGAAGAAGGAAATGTAAAATATATAAAACCTTATTTCATATAATATCTTTTTTTATCAATCTGTTTTTACAAGGAAAATAAATATGTTAAAGAATAACTAACAAATACATATTGCTATCACACAGAATTTCTTGTTTCTTTAATATTCAAGCAACCTTGATATGCCTTTTAAAGTAATTTTTATACCAGTTGGAAAAAAACAACATTTATTTTTTGCATCAGTAGGACCAGAACTTTATCCTACTGACTGTTTTTTTTTTTAAACCTTTACAATATTCTGCATTTGGTTCCAAGGTAGAAGAGTGGTAAGGGCTAGGCAATGGGGGTTAAGTGACTGGCTCAGGGTTACAAACCAAGGAAGTATTGGAGACCAGATTTGAATCCAAGTCACTGAGTCACCTAGCAGCTCTGCTTGATTTGTTTTAATTTTGTGAGCAACTTAAAATGTTCCTTTCATCTACTTTTGATGAGAACAATTTAAAAAAATTTAAAAATATTTTCCTTAAAAATTTGTGACCTCCAAATATAAAAGCTTTTATGTTATTTAAAAATTAGATCCACATCTCTTTTGATATATGACAGTGTCTATTGATCTATTGAAATGAAGGTGAATTATTATAGAAACACCATACTTCTATAAATAATACAGATGATGATGATAATGATGAAAATGATGATGATGTTAGAAATTAGAGAGAAAACAGACCAACAGAAGATATATTATTTTAATGTTAATTATAAATATAAAAATATATCTATATGCCTCCCATGTAATGTGCTTATATTTTAATATATAAAATGTGTGTGCATGTGTATACAGATATACATATATACATGAAGAACTCAATTATTTTCTAGATGACTTATAGTAGATTTACTTTGATCTAGGAAAAGCTTCCTTTCATTCCCTTTTCTTTCTTTCCTTATTTCCTGCTTTCTTTTTAAACTTACCTCTTTCTTTCTTTCCCTCCCTCCCTTCCTCCCACTCTTGTTCTCCTTTCCCTCTTCATCCTCTTTTTGGGAGGAGTGAAGTAATTCTTTGATTGTTTATTCAGGCTTCCAGTATTCAGATCACCCCAGTTTGAGTGGAACCCAGCAGAAAGGAAATAGGCTTCTTAGAATTCTAATGCTTCCTTGTTCTAAAGAGGACAGAAGCCTGATTCAGAAGGAGTTATAGCAGACCCCTTTAAGGAAAAGCCTCCTTCCCTGATTTGAATGGATAAGAATGTGTTTGGAAATGGAATCACAAAGAAGACAGATTCACCCAGAGCCTGCTTTTAAATAATTGGGGAGGGAGGTGATTAACTTTGGTTTAAATCACTTCTGCTCTCCTGTTCTCATTATTATACACTGTCTAGCCATATGACTATCTGACAGACACCAAAAATAAAAACAAAAAAACAAGAAAACATCCACAGCATCCAAAACACATGTAAATGTGTGGGCAAAGATACAGAAATACACACACAGAAATGAAGTAGAGAATATTGCAAAGAAACAGCCTGAACATTTAATTTCTTTCAGGAATTGTATAGGAAAAGATATTCTTTTCCTCCAGAAACATAGGAAATAGAAAACACAACTGGATTGATAGAAGTAACTTTCTATCTGAATAGTTAGTGTCGAGTTGCCACTCATTCATTCAAGGTTGCTTTTTATTCTTGCACCTTTTCTGGGTTAAGCATAGAAAATGATCCAGTTATGACAAACCATGGTTCAGGGCAGTAGGACTGAGAAACCCTCCCAGTTGATGGGGGGAAAAATGACTTCCTGGAGAGCTGGGGCAGTTCCCAAACCAATTTATCTCCAACAGAAAAAAAAGAAAGAAAGAAAGTAAGAAAAAAGAAAAAAAGTCTTTATTCCTTTGCAAGTCATCTCTGCAGGAGCAGGGAAACCAGCAGGGAGGTTTTCTTTCATAAGGAGCATGCATTCATGCTTCTCTAAAGGGAGAAATGTTAGAGGAGTCCTTCTGAAAACAAAATGCAGAGATTGTGTGGCTAATCTATTATTTTATTTTCATTGGTAATGTTATTTTGTTAGACATGCTGAGTTGATGAAAGCTGCTCTATTGAAAACTTTTTTTTCCACTGGTGAAAATAAAATCAGCTTATCTTATTTCTCCCTTTTAAAGCAGCATGATTGCACATATCCTGTAAAAAGAAAATGCCATACAGCATTTCCTGCCCCTGTGTGACTGAACTGCCTGGTACAGAAGTTGCTTTTACTTGTTGTGAGATTGATTTGAATTCTTCATTGACTTGCATCCTCTTAAAAAATGTGTTGCCATAGCATATTTACAATCCAGATTCAATTACTGATTCCATCTTTGTGTTTTGAAATATACAGTTTGTGGTAGAGGTAAAGCATGACTTTGCAAAATAATTAGCTTAATTAAAAGTATAAGTATATACAGGTTCTTAAAATGCACACTCAAATGGATCTGTGGTCTTTTTGTTGTGGGTATTCCCTTCAGTGATACAGATAAATGCATAATCATGCAAATTATTGTTTGGGGGTTCAGCATGGAATATTAGAATTAGAAGATGCCTTAGACTACGTCATCTAGTTCAAATGCTTATTTAGGCAAGAAATCATTTCTTTAGGGGAGTCCCTACTCTCTCTGGGTGTTCCTATTAATTAAATAAGAAACTCCCTAAAAAACCTCCAATTCCAAAAACAAGAACATGCTCATTAAAAGATATTTTAATTTCATGATTTTAAAGCTTTTTCTGCATGTAAAATGAAGGAAATATAAATTTGATAGGTATTATAAAGTGCTTCCTTTGCCATTTTGAGCACTTTCCATTTTATTTCCTGTCAGAATGTGATCTATCAAATCAGAAGTTAGCAGATCTGTTGGCCACTAGGGAACAAGCTTGATAAATCAGTGATAGCAGTATATTAGTGGTAAAGCCTCTTTATTTCTATGTAGTTGTTTTTCACCCTGGTACCATATGGAACATGCTCAGGCATCTTTCTCTTACCCGACCTTTGTCATTCTGTCCTGAGCTTACAATAGAAAGAGTCTTGGAGTCCATTACCTGACAGAATTTGAGTTCTTTTTGCTACCATATGTTTGTGTGACCAACATGTTGTGTGCCAGTTACCTAGCATTTGTCAACTGCCTACTATGTGTCATTGGGAAGCATTGGCACACCCTACATTCTCAGGATATAAAGAAAGATCAATAACCACCACAACAATTCAGTCTATAAGCTCCTAAGGAGTCATAATTAAAAGGGGGAAACAAAACAAACAACTATGGACAAACAAGATATAGACAGATAGATAGATAGATAGATAGATAAAATAAACTGTGTGTGGTCTCAAAGGGAAAGGTTGGGGCTAAGCATTGAAGAAAACCAGAGAAAGACAGGAAGCAGAGATAAGGAGAGACAGAGGTCCAGGTACCAGTAAGAGCCAATGAAAATGTATATGAAGTTATTTAACTTTTCTGGGCCTTTTTTTTCTCATCTATAATAAAAGGGAATTGAACTGGATGGCCATCATATATCCCTTAGCCTTAGACTTGTATCCCACCTAACTAACCAGAACTATAGTTTTGCTCTTTTCTTCTGTTATTTCTTTGCCAGCTCTGGGCTTGTCGGGGTCTGAACACTGAAGTGAACAAACAAATCAGTTTCAGTGTTGAAAATTTAATTAAATTTAAATGAACTTAATTTCAAAACATTGACTCTTTTTTTCCCTTCAAACCTCTGCTTAAGACAGAATAGAACTTTTTGTTATGCCTCCTTACAAGTACATTTCAGAATCATTAATAAATTTCCAAAATCATATATGCATATGTATCAACCTTTAAAATTAATCCTAATTAGGAATCCAGCCCAATCGGATCAAATCTCCCTTCCCTTGTTCTACTCTTTCCTCACCTTGATGGCCAGCAGAAAAAGAGAAAAGGGAAAAAAAATATTGAACAGGTCTTTTTTTCCTTTGTCCTCTTTTAAATGTAGAAGTCAAAATTCCTTTTTTCACTTAGGTGGCCTTAAAGTTTAAGAGGTCCAAAATTCACATTTCTTTTTGAATCTCTGAAACATAGACTCTGATCTCTCTGTACCCCACTTTCTGGAATGATGTGAGACAGAAAGAAACAAATCCACTTCAAAATACTTAGAGTTTTCGTTTAAACCCAATCCCCATTTATTGTGTGCACACACACACAAGAACACGGGGACACAACTGTAATAAGACCAAACAATAAACAAATAAGGTAGACAACAAGAACTTTAAAAGCATGCTTCATAATCAGTATTTTTCTGGGCTTATCTTACTGAATTTACTTGTTCTTCACATTTTGACATAGAGTGTTTAAAAATTGCTCTGGCTACCTCTCAGCCGAAACTTTCACTAACTCCTTTACCAAGTGTTCTGATACCCTGTCCATTCTGATTTTTCAGGGCACTGGCCCTTTAAGTGGCTGGATTTATGAGAGCCATAACAATCATAGCTTTTCTCTTGGAAACAAGACATTTTCTTTTCTTCTTCTGTGATTTATCTCACTTATTCTGCACTTCCCTTGTTATTCCTTCTCTCACTATGTAAGGATTGTAACAAAGAGAATAAGGAAGGGTTGTAATAGGGAATGGAGGAGGTGAAAGGACAGAAGGAATAAGGAAGGCTGATGAGGTAAAGGAGAGAGAACCAACTGGGGCTGAGAGATGATCTTTGTAATTTTCCTATTCTTCACACTTCAACCCATGAGAGATGAACCCCTGAGCTGATGTTAAGGCAAGGATGAACAGCAGCAGTGTCTCAATGAGTTGCCTTCTGGGGAATAACGGAGTTTACTTCTCTCAAGGCTTGGCTGGTACTTGAGCCCCCAGAAGTCCCACTTGTCTGGCATGCTGACTGTCCCTGTTGGCTCTGTGTTGTTTAACCAAGGCTAAATGGCCACCCTAGCCAACACCCTCTCTTTCCTTATTCTTCCTTAATTTGAATCTGATTGCAAGTTTCCATTCAAGGTTGTTTATTAATTCAAGTTACAAAAAGCAGGCGGATAGGTTTGTGGGAATAGGAGACCCTACAGGTGGTCTTTTCTTTCTTCACCTGAGCCAAATGGCTCAGAGTCTCTTTTATCCTTCCTCTCTAATTTCTGTCACTATCCTATTCTAATCAGATGTCAAGTGTCCTTCTTGGGAAGGTCAAGGGAAGGGAAGGGTCTTCAGGATGACCCATGAAGTTCAAGATATCAGCATCTTTTAGCAGCAGTTGTTGTTCTTTTGCTTTCTTGTATTGATCATCTAAAGATGTCAGACTTCTATCTTCAGGGCAAGGGAAATGGAGGCAAGGCTCTGTCACCACAGGTTGGGATCTCCAGCTTGTGTCTAGTGTCTATATCTCCAGAATTCACAGGGCAAAGACCCCGTTTTCAGCTTTTTCTCCCACAAGCCTCTTCTTGAGCTCCAACTCACCCTCTCAGCAACATTTTAAACAATGCCTCTTCAGTCTCAGTTTTCCTTTCCACAACTATCTGACTCAATCTACCATGTTCATTTTGCATTGACCTCTTTTGCTCTTCCTAATGATTTCTCAAAATTCTATGTCCTGGGTTTGGCACTCAACTAATCAAATTCCTTGTTCTTCTTGCAATTTAATTTTTTTAACTAAAATATACTGACTCCTATCTTTAAACTATAATCGCCCCTTGCTTTAAGCCTGGTGATAATCCTCCCATCTTATCTCAAAATTATGCCTTAAAATTTACTTCTCCAGAGTTCTGATGGGATGGCACTTGGTGTGGGGTAGGGGGTTTCTGTTCAGATGCCAGATGCCAGCTCTGGATTGGTTAGGGTTGAACACTAAAGTGAATGAATCAGTAAGTAAGGGCCAAGCTGGGCAGCTTCACATAGCTCTGATTTATTGTAGATTAGGAAAGATTTTTTATAAAGAGTAGAGTGCTAAGTATTACATCATATTTAGGAGGCATTTCTTTCCCACAGAATATTGTTTATATAAAAGCATTACCCAAAACATTGAGCACTTATCTCACAGGGTTATTGTGAAGATAAAATGAGATAAGTGAAAAGCATTTAGCATACATTGTCTGACACATTATTATTATTAATTATCAGTATCATCATCATCATCTATATGACAACATATCTCACCTCTTTCCTCATTGGTCAATTCCATTCTAGCACTGACATTTAACATATCTCCTATGAATTATTGAAATAGGATACTAATGGATCTCCTTTCTCTACTATGCCCTCAACATGACAGCCAAAGTGATATAACTAAAATTCAAGTCTAACAATGTCACTCCTTTGTTCACAAAACTTCAGTACCTCCCTGGTGCCTTAAGTCAATATATAAACTCCTCTAAGCAAATAAAGACTTTCATAATCTGTCTTTAGCCTACATTTCAAGAAAGATTATACATTATTGCCCTCTTGTTAGGAGCTAGACCTGACCCAGCTAAAGCCCATAGTATTTTGTGTTTGATATTAGAATAAAATGAAATAATTATGTCAATTCAGCAGTTAACCAATGGAAATTATTTTAGTGAAAGCAAGAGAAAAATATTTGGCACCATGCATTTGTTTTTACTGAACAAAGCTTCCTAGTCTTAGATGGTCATCATTTTCTGTCAAAGAGGTATGAGAAAGTGCTTGGAGTTAAGATTTGCTATTAATACTGTATCATTTGATTTCTAATGTTGCTCTGTAACACTGCATTTTGTTATTCAGGCCTTTTCCTCATTCCTTTGTCCTGATAAACCTAGGAAGGTCCTTGCATTCCTTGCCCCAGAGCATCTTCTAAAATGAGAATAATAAAGACTGAAAACAATTTCCATCCTTTCCAGTAATAGAACTAGCTTTGTCCAAACATGTCATCGGGTGGCATGGCTAAGTCCTTGACTTCTTCTAATACAATAAACAATGGAAGTCAAACTTACCTTGACCTAACTTGATTTCTCAGTGTACGTCAGCAAAGATATTGGAACCTTATGTTCAGGCATGTAACTTCCCCCTACTCTCATGAGGGAATTAGGGAAGGACTAGAAAATCTTGGCCATCTTCCCATTGGGTATCTACCAATTAAAGATGTCTCGGACTTTCTAGGGGAGGACTGAATAATTAGCTTTCAGATTTGTACTTAAATGATTCATTGTCCCTGATCACTGAAAGAAGTCATGGACCATTAATTTGTTAGTTATTACTATCTTAGTTAGTAAATTAATTTTTCTTATGTGGAACTCAGTCTTTCAGAATTTTTACTAATCACAGAATTCTTCTCACAGCTATTTTGTATTCAAAGATTAGCATATTATGTCAAAAGCTTGATCCTAAAATCCTTTGAGACAATTAAGTCCGGAGGATAGTTTCAGTACCTTTTAAGGAAAAGCTAGGCTATCTTGCATGGGGTGGAGAGTAGGATATTAATCCTTCCACCAGTCTCAGACAAATTGCTCTTCTTGCTATTCCACCTACTATCTCCATTGCTTTATACAAGTTACCTCCAGGGCTTGGAATTCTCCTCCTCATTGCTCCCCTTGAACTTTCTAGATCCCATCATGGTTCAACTGAAGTTAATGTCTCCTTCAGACTTTTCTTTTTTAATTAAAATTTTTATTGTTTTGGCACACTGATACAACTTTAATAATCAGTTTCTGACATTTTACAATCTATATTCTCTCCCTCTCTCCCATTCCTCCCCTCTCACAAAGATGGTAGTTATGTATTATATGCTGTACATGTGTTGTCATACAGCACATATTTCAATGTTCAACATCTGGAAAAGACATTGCTTGCACTAGAAAAAAATTCTTAGGGAAAATAAAATGAATAATATTATACTTTAATCTGCATTCAGACTACATCAGTTCCTTCTATGAATGAGGATAACTTTTATCATCATGAGCCCTTTAGTTATTTCTTGTGTCCTTGTGTTGCTGATAAAATAGTCCAATTATTCAGTTGATCTTCTTACATAATTGCTATGGCTGTGTACAGTGTTCTCATTCTGTGCACTTCACTTTCCATCATTTCATATAAGTCTTTCTAGGTTTTTTTTTTAAATGTGATTGCCTTGTTCATCTTATAATGTATTTAGGGTTTTCTTAATTTTCCTAGTTTTTAGTACTTACCCCACCTATAATTTTATATGTATGTGTATATATTCTATATTTACTCATCTGTGAAAATGTTGTATACATCCAGTGTAAAAGAAGCCTATTAGGGGTGAGAACTGTCAGAATTTTATATATGTATTCTCAATACCTGTCACCTAGTCAATGCTTAGGAAATACTTATTAATTAACTATTAAATTATTAGGGGTAATATCCAAGGAGATGATAATTGCATACATGAGAGGTATATAAGATCATTAAGAGAAAGGGTATGTGTGTATACATGAACACCTGCAATATATTATTTATATGACATATGTATATAATTTGTACGTGTGTGTATATGTACAGATACCCATCCCTATTGTGCCCCTGACACTGAAAACCAGGGTAGAGGCATTCAGTAAATACTTAATAAATATTTGTTGCCTAATGTGAAGATTGGATTTAGCTATTTCCTGATTTTAACAATGAAGATACTTAGTCTAACAAAATCAGGGGGGATTGTGAACATTAAATTACTCCACCCTACTTAGACTGAACTTTAGGGGAAGATAAAGTTGTAATCTCCTGATTGAACAATGAAGGTACTTAACTCTTACCTTATGGTGAAGCTAGAACTTTAAGTTAAATCTATTTTAAGATCTTAATGCAAAAAGGTGTTAAGTAACTATGAAGGTTAAATTAATCACAAAAAGGTTAAGTAACTCACAAAAGGCAAACTTAACAAAGAAGTGTTAAGTAACTCTAAAGATATAATCTAATCAAAGAAGATGGGAACTCTAAAAGATATGGGCATTTAGAGGAGGAGACACAAGAGTGAAAGGTCTATATATTTGGCTCACTTCCTCTTTTTGGAACCTTTCTGGTGTACAGTTAACTGGAAATAATCTACAAGAAACATTTTATTTTGTTTTTTCCTAATTTTTGCCTTTGAAAAGTCACTGTAAATGGTATTTTTATTTGTTATTTCCTCATCATATACTTTGGAAGCTTTGACAGAATTAGCAAAATACAATTCTTTAGCTAATCATTTCTTGATTGAAGTATCTAGAAGTGCTAAGAATTTAAGAGCTTAGTGGACATTGACAATGAACTCTCCATAATCTCTATTATCAACTTGCTTTATTAGAATTAAGGACTAATAAGAGATGAAGAATTGATCATGCAGTTTCAACCCTTTCTAATTAAAGATATGAGATATGGAGGTGAAGCAGGTATGTAGCAAGAAAGTTGCCATTAAAGAAGAAAAAAATGAGAGGAGAAGAGGTTCAAGACAATGACCAATTTACATTTTATGTGACAGAGTAGACCTATTTCAAGCTATGAGATGTTCAAGCCTCAAATTGTGAAAACTGCTTGGCCTATGTTGAGGGAAAAAGATCAATCTTGATTTTAATCTATAATGGAAAACATATCATTAACATATTGCTATATTTTGGAAATTTGCCTTTTTTACCATGTGGAGGTATTTAATAGTACTTTTTTGAATAATCTGTAATAGATGTATTTAAAAATCACCTTGGTTCAGTTTCTGACATACTCTTTTGGTAACTTTATTTTCATTAGAAATGATTCCATATATTATGATGACAAAGAACTAGAAACTATAGGAATGTCCAGTTTGGGAATAGTTGAACAAGTTGTGATATATGCTTATAATGCAATACTCTTGCATTATAAGAAATGATGAACAAGATGATCCCTCCCACCCAAAAACAAAACAAAACAAACAAAAAAAAAACCCCAGAAGTGAGGCAAAGTGAAGTAAGCAGAACAAGAGAATATAACAGACTTCCAGGTTAAGATGACCACAGTGTATAAACAAGGATCTTCCTCTCCTTACCACTGACCAATATAAAGGGCCTCTAAAGGGCAAAAAACAAAATCAGATGAGTGAAAGGGATCCTCTGTAGGACACAGCTTTGAAGGTAGGTGAGATTTGAGCAAGGGGATTAAATAACTCCAATCAAAGCATGAGATGATCACCCCCTCCCCTAATCCACCTGTGGTGCCAGAGTCAGAGCCAGCATACCAGAATCAGAATGAGCCTAGGGCAATTTCTAGGTTCTCAGGAGCTGGCTGAGAACACCACAGACTTACCCCCTCTGAGCAGCTAGACTTGGGTCCCCAGGAGGTTGAGAAACATGGACCTTGATAGAGCAGAGAGAAGCAGCACATAGTAGATACCTCAGAGACTTGGAAAATAGCCTCAGGGATAAAACCACCCTGTAGCTCGATACACAGAGAGCCTGCCCTCCTCACTCAGACTTCTGATTGGGAAGAGAAGGAAAACCAACAAAGCAATGGTCGCAAACACCCCAAAAATACAATCTACAAACACCAAAAAGAACAAGAAAAAGGCATTGATCCCAAATAATTTTTGTGGTGAAAAAATTCAGACTAGAGAGGAGACAGCTGAGGACAACAAACAAGTAAACACATTCAAACCTTCAAAAAATGGAAATTGGTCACAAGCACTTAAGGAGCTTAGATTTGAGATTATAAACCAAGATCCTACCATATGTTATCTACAAGAAACACATGAGTCAGGTAGACACACAGAGGGAAAGGGAAATGGCTGGAGCAAAATCTATTGGACATCAACTAAGAAAAAGAAGGCAGGAGTCACAATCATGATATCTGACAAAGCCAAAGTAAAAATAGATCTGATTAAAAGAGATAGGAAAGGTCATTACATCCTGATAAAAGGAAGCATAAATAATGAGGAAATATCAGTACTCAACATGTATGCACCAAATGGTATAGTATCCAAATTTCTAAAAGAGCAATTATTGGATCTTAAGGATGAAAGGGAAGGGAAAGAACATGAATCATTTAACCATGTAAATTTGTTTTCTTAATTAAAATATTTTAAAAAGAGTGAATTAACACAGTAAAAATGATAATGTATGATGATCAACTATGAGTAACAACTATTTTCAGTATGGCAAGGATCTAGAACAACTCTAATGGGCTCATTAGGAAAAAAGATATCTACCACCATATCTACCAAAAATGATATCTACCACCATAGAAGGAATAAACAAAGCCCAAATGCAGATCGAAACTTTCCATTCTTTATTTCTATCTTGAATTTTCTTCTACTGTAAGCAATATGTGTCTTGTTTCACAATATGATCAATGTGGAAATATGGATTATATGATAATATTTGTACAACCTATATCATATCACCTGCCTTATTGGGGAGGGGTACAGGTGGGAAAGAGAAAGACAACATGTATTGCAAAATGTTAGAAAACAAAAAAAAAACAAAAAAAACAAAAAAACTTTTGACATGAGGAAGAAAGAAAGAAAGAAACAAAGAATTCTGACTTTTCTATTACTCTTTGAGGAATGGTTGGATGGATGAATTCTTTTCCCAGTGACTTTGCCTCAGAGTAGTTTTTGTGCTTTTTTTTTCTTTGTTTGGTTTGGTTTGGTAATCAGGTTGTACAGTAGATAAAACATTATACTTGGAGTCAGAAAGACTTGAGTTCAAACACTAATTCAAGCATTTACTTCACTATGTAACCTTGGATAAAACTATAAAATATGGATTATAAATGTCCTTACCTCACAGTTATTGTAAGGGGGAAATTACATGCATGCATGTTAGAAAATGTATGTGGCATATAATATATACATTCAAAGTATACACAAATATTACCAATGTTTCTATATCATTTTTCAAATATTAAGAGCGCTATATATGTTAGCTATCATTGTTATTATTGCTGAAGAATATATGCATATATATGTATGTGTGTATATGTATACATTCTTCAGCATTTTCATAACTGAAGGGGAAATTTTCATGGGTTCTTTCTATATCTTATTTAAGTTCTTACCTGGACTAAGCACTGGGGTTTAATAGGTGATTAATAAATGCTTATTAACTGGTACAATTTCTCCATATTCTGCATCAAAATTCTAGATAATTTTGGCACAGTCTGTTATTTTAGATATGAAAATTCTTGAAGACTTGCAGTTTTAGACCTGATATTTATTAGTTTATTCATCTTGGGCAAATCATATCAGACCTATAAGCTCCATCTGTAAAATGGGAATAATAAACCTTAGACTACTTAGATAATAAAATTACTGTGAGAAAAGCATTTTGTAAACCTTTAAAAGCTCCAAACAAATACAAGCTAAAATATTATACACTAATCACTCTGTAGTGTCTCCATTGCTCTCCAAGGCCACCAGTCTGCTCTTCTTTTCTCCTTTAATATGGTTGTTATATGTGGCTATTAGAGTGGGAAAAGTATTGACTTGGGAGGTCAGATTATCAGGGTCTCAATGCCATGTAACTGTGAACAATTCATTTAACATTTTTTAGGTATTCTTACCTAAGTAAATATTTCACAGAAATCTGGTTAGCAAAAAATCATGATATTGTGGAAATTTGCTTTTAAATGAGA
Organism: Monodelphis domestica; assembly: GCF_027887165.1. NCBI lineage: Eukaryota > Metazoa > Chordata > Mammalia > Didelphimorphia > Didelphidae > Monodelphis > Monodelphis domestica. The sequence goes on along the minus strand of NC_077228.1, from coordinate 445,031,461 downwards.
ACTAAGCACGTGTGTGCATACATGTGTGCATGTGAGACAGAGAGCATGTACATGCATATGTGCATATACTGCTAAATATTGAGAAATGATAGGGTTTAAATAAATGATCTCTATTTTATGATTTTTAAATCCTAGGAAACTTCAAATGGAGAATAGGAATATAGGTTTCCCTTTCTAGAAGGTGGTAGTAGTGAAAGTTTAAGTTGACCAAAAAATTTCTCGATATTTGACCTAACTTCTCTTTTCTAAGTGTATTTGTATTCCTTGTGTCTGGGACTTTGGAGGTAGTGATATGTCCATTCCTGGCTCTCTGGACTTTTCTGCCTCTGATTCAGCAGCCTCTTCACCCTAGAGATGCCTCGAGTCCTTCTATTCTTTTGATTGATGACTCTTTGGCTTTAACTATCATTATGTGTGGTGCACAGACCATACTAATTTCACTCCTGATTCCATCCCTGATGCTAAACTTTTAAAAATCTCCTCCCTAGCAGCCCTGTCACTAGAAAAATATACTTACTCCCCTTACATTTCTCACTATCAATTTAGGTGTTGTATTTCCCCATTAGAATATAAGCTGCTTAGGGGCATCTGGGTTGTTCAGTGGATAGAGTGCTAAGTCTGGAGTGGGGAGGACCTAGGTCCAAAACCAGCCTCAGACACATCCTAGGTATGTGACCATGGGCAAGTCATTAAACCCAATTTTCCTATCCCTTGCCCTTTTCTGCCTTGGAACCAACACTTGTATTGATTCTAAGACAGAAGGAAAGAATTTTAAAAGAGGAATATAAGCTGCTTGGGGATGGAAATGGTATTTTTTTTCATTGATACAAATATAGCAATGTATTTGTATTCCCAATTCTTAACATAGTGCCTGACACATAATTGCTTAATGAATGCTTTGTTGAGACAGCCAAATGAATGAATGACTCAAATATCTGATACTGATGCAATATACATTATAGTAATGACATCTTATTTCTAAAAATAAAAATGGTTACTGGAGCAGTACTTGCAACACGAAAAGAATCTGGTAGTACTTCATGGGCCACTTAAATTCTAACCACATTAAGCTATAAATTCTATTAGATATGTAGTTGATAAACACTTTATATTTTGTAGCATATGTAAAAATAATAAGCAGCAACTTAGAACTGTACCTTGTGAATGTTTTAACTGTGTAAACTGCCTTTGTTACATAATAATCTTGTTAAGCTTATATGAGAATTTTTTTGATTGACTCTTTGATGCATTGAATATGACATGCTAAATCAAATGGCAAATTCAATGCATTTTGGTCTTGTGATTTTATTGCACGGTGAGCTTTGGTTGAAACATCTGTAGTAATGAACTTGACATTTGCACTAATGACAGCATCAGTTTACTTAATGTCCTGCATTAAATTTGCTTTCCCAAAGACTTGTCCTTGTCAGAGGGAAGGATAAATATTCCATTTTAGGCAACCTTAACAGAGATCTAGCTCATAAATATGGTATGGTCATATTAATTAATGCAAGAGTTAACTTTAGAGCAATTGGGATACTATTTAATATAGTCATGATAACATTGAAAACTGCTTGTGAATGGGGTACAAGCACAGGTGATTTTTATGTGGGCTGGGCATGCTGCTGCTGAATAATGTTGATTTCTGATATTTAATTCTTATCAGATGGATCTGAGGAGGTAAATAAAAGACTAAGCAGAATCCCCAAACCAATAGGAATGGAACTCTTTCCTCACTGATAGAAAGACCACAGTTCTCTTTTCTCTGGCCTGCCTTCATCCAGAAATATTGCATCATATATTTCATCATTTGTAATTAATTTGAACCAAACTGTATTTTTTAGAGTTGTATCTATACTTCATTTATACCTAGTTTCTTAATTGGCTCAACATGTTGCTATCCTCCTTGGGAAGTGATGATTTTAGAAGATGGTATAGAATGAGGACTGGTGCTAGGAAAACTGACTCTTCCCCCTAAAGTTTTCCCAGGACTTTTAAGACATTTCAGAGAATTTGGGAATGCAATTTTGGGCACTTTGATTAAGAAGAACATTCATGTATTTTGGAAAGAACTTTACTTTTTGGGAGACCCTTCTATAATGTCCCTAGCAAGGTCTACTCACTGTGTGAGGGCCCATTCTAACTTCCCAGTAACTCCTTACTGGCCTGCCTCTTAGACTCAAGACTCCCCAATACTGGAAAAAAGATATGGAGAGAATATTTATCCCTTTATTGCACCATAAAATCTTTTAGAAACTGAAGATCATATATGTAAACTTGAATCATATCAAAAATCAAGCATTGAATAAATATTGTCTACTTTGGCCTTTATTTTGCTTTTAAAAAAGAAAGAAAAAAAAGAAACCTTTTGAACTTATGGCTGATGAGTGTGTCCTTAGCACCATGGGAAATTTGTGGAACCCAGATAAGGCCATATAAAAGATGGGATCATTTTTATTAGATAGAATTAATGTAGTCATTGAATCACTTAGACTATCTCCCCCTCTTCCTTCTTCATTATCACCCTCCTTTACTCCATTTAATACTCAGTATCCAAAAGTATAGAATTGGGAGGTAAGAGATAATACTTTACTTTTTCCATAACAACTGCCCAAAACTCTTTGGAAAGAAGGAAAACTAACCAAAACACATCAGAGATTTTACTTTCTTGAACAAATTGGGAAGCCATCATTGGAACTGCAACCTCTTCTCTCACCTCATCCTTATATATATACCTATAGCCATGGGAACTTTGAGCATCTCCTCTTTCAAACCCTCTAGACCTTGATCTATTGTAAAAAATGTCATTCAATTCATCTCATTTGAACATGTAAGTTTTATTCATGTTCTCTCTCATTTTTCAGAACGTAAGTTGATTTTCTACAAAACCACTTATTTTGCAGTTTAGGGATTAAAAATGGATTATAAACCTTGGTCAATTCTTGTCATTTGAAACACACACACACACACACATATATACACACAAAACACTTGTAAAATTAGAGATAGCACTGGTTAATTTGCTTGGACCTCCATGGGCTTTGGATCCAGGAATCTTCAAAGAATCCTTTCTTAGAGAAGTTAATCTTCCTTACTCCCATAAGATAACCACAGAAATATTTCCCCTAACCTAACTTCTCAAGTCTCTCTGTTCCCTCCTAACACTAGCCCTTAACCAGTATCACTATTCTCTGTATGCATATCTTTTTTTTTTTTTTTAATTTTAGGACTTTCTGTGTAACCATATACTCAAGTCTTTCTGCTTACTCAAGATGCTGCTTCAGGTGAAGCAGAGATAATATAGGCACATGATTGTTGGGAAAAGGGGATGGGGCAGAAGAACTACAATTATTTTGCAAAATCTTTATGGACTAATCACTCAACCACTGATGGTCTAATATTAGAAAATCCTTAAATCCTATTGAAGTACCAAAAATTATAATAAACTATATAAGTACACAGGAAAGAAGATAGCCTCATCTGCTATTATATCAATGATTTGTTATTGTTGGATAAGATACTCTGGTTCTGTCTGAAATAACTTCTTTTATGTAAAAGTATTTGTTCATTTCCCCTAGTCTTTTGACCTTGAACATGAAATGCTTTATTATAATATTATAATGATTTTCTAGGCAAGAAACTAAAATTTTAGTTTCTTTTATTTTTATTTATTTATTTTTATTATATATATAATATATAGAAATATATTTATTAAAAATTAAAAAAACTAAAAAAATAGGCAAGAAACTAAAAAAACTAAAAAAGAAAAAAAATTTCTTTACTTTCAGTTCAGCTTCCTATATTTCATCCACAATAACTAGAACCCAAGTGATAGGCATACTTCTTCTAAGAGGTCAAGAGAATTCCCTTACATTGTATACTGTATTATGAAAGATTTAGAACTAGAAAGTCTGTCTATTCTAAGGCCTTTTTAATACAGATGATGAATTAAGGTCAGAAGATATTAGGTGACATAAAATTGCACAAATAGGAAATAACAGACATGAGATTCTAATCAAATCTTCTGATACCAAATCCAACCTACTTTCCTCTATATGACACTCCCATCTTTCATACTATAGAACATGTTCTCATATTTACTAATGAATTTATTAGAACATTCTGACTTTCATGCCTTATAAAAATGAGTTCCTTTTTACTATATTCACCTTTGGAACATTTGGAAATGTCACTTCAAAGTATGACCAGAGGTTTAGAAAATAATGAAGTGTAAAATGTCTCCTCTGAAATATTTACAAGTGTCAGGAGAAGCAGCTTAGACTACTTGTTTCAGTTGATTCTTACATGTTTCAAAAGCTCCTTAGGATACATGTAATAGTTGACCTTAGTACTACTATATATTTTGAAACATTTATAGCATACCTCCTTAAAGATGTTCCAGCCTGTCCACTCCTAAACCCCCATTGCAACAATAATGCACATCTGATAGCTGAGATTTATTTTCTCCTTTTCTATTTACATAGGAAACTATGAATAAAAGCAAGTGTCATAGTTTACCATTGAACAGTAAAAATATGGGCAGAAATACTCAGTCTCAGAAATGTTTTACTAATTTCAAAGTTTGACTATTTTATATTTTAATGAAATTTTTATTTAATTAATTCATTTAGAATATTTGTCCATGGTTACATGATTTATGTTCTTTTCCTTCCCTCCTCCCTCCACCCCCATAGCTGATGCTCAATTCCAATGGGTTTTTTGTTTGACCATTTTCTATTGACATACATATAAAATATATAAAATATATTTTATATTTATATTATAAAGAATACTTAAAAATATATGAAATATCTTTGTGCAGAATATTCTGCTCTGCCATCTACCTCCCTCAAATATCTCTAGTTTCTCCATATGATTTTTGTATGGAAAAATCAGCATTCTGTATTCACTTTTTTGGTAACTGCCCAGCTATGAATAAGCCTGCTAACATATAGTGCCCTGTACTGGGGACAATAGTACAATAGGTATAGGTTTAATAGAATAGGGTTCATAAGAATAATCATCTCCCCATTCCTGGCCCCTATGCCTGTGGTAATGCATTTATTTTGCCCAACATAATATATTATTGACTCCCCTCAAACTTGCAGTACATAAAAATACTATGAAATGGTGTATTGAACTTGCCTATAAGACTTCATATTATTTTATCTCTATTAAATACAATGTATTCTTTATCTTGAAATAGTACCAAATTCCAAAGTTGTCTTTAGCCAATACTAATAATAACCAGGATGAAAAAAGCAGAATTCATATAATACAGGTTTGCAAAATGCTTTAAATACAGTCTCATATTCCTAGGAAATAGACATCAATGATATTAATTACAACCACCCTTGTTTTATATTTTATACATAGTTCATTAACTCCTTTATGTAAGAAATATTTATTGAATCCTGTGCCATGTTCAAGAAATACAAACATGTATTATATATGGCCATTTCTTCCTGATAATTTGTAATGACAGAAAAAAATATACCATGGACATGAATAACTCTATAATAAAACAATATAAGTTGCAGGATTGTCATAAGAAATGTGGGCTTACTTCCAGCAGGGGAGATCAGATGGCAAATTGGAGGATATGACTTCTGAGTTGCACCACTAAGGTATGTAAAGAAGGAAATGAAGAAAACAGTATGAAGCAAGACACTAAGGGAACTAAAGTTTATAGTGTTTGAGGAATTGCAGCCTTTGGAAGTAACACAGGGCACCAAATAACCAGAGATAAGGCTGGAAATTTGCTGGGGCTAGATAGTGGAGAGTGTGGACTTTGTTTGGTAGACAGTTGGGAGCAGTTAAAGGTTTTGAGCAGGGGGTGATGCTATCAAAACAGTGCTTTAAGAAGATTAGTCTGGGAACACAGTACAAGGTATATTGCTGGCTCCCAGGCTTATTACCGTTTCTAGTGAGAATGAATTCTTCCTATGATTACTTCCTGCTGGTCAAAAAAGAGACATCTGTTTACTTTGGAACTGAACTCCTACTTCTAGCTATAAGCTTCTCCCCCACCTTTCTCATCAGCTGATTTTCATTTTTCTCTTTTATTGCTTTCCAGTAAATTTTTATATTCATTTGCTTATTTCTTTTTGGTACAATATGTAAGGCACATAGCCAGGTGCCAGATTCTATAACAATTCCATCTCTTCTCTATCTAATCTTAGGAGACATTTCTGTCCTTTATTTTCTAGAAGAGTCAAATAACCCCTCCCATCTCTTTTCAAGCAAAGAATGAACTGTTAGTTAATTAACAGCTTTCTTAGCTGATTTCATTTAACAATTTAAACAACTAACTGCTCATCTACATGAAATCACAGTCAAAAAGAATTCTTACAGTTAGGGAGCACTTAGTCTAAAATATAAATTTGAACCAACAAGCATTTATTAACCCATAACTCCATAATTATGATATGAATCAATCAATATGCATTTTAAGTACCTACTCTGTGCTAGTACTATCCTAAGCACTAGAGATTACAAAGAGAAAGAAATGGATCCTACCCTCAATAAACTTAAAGTATGATGGGGAGAAGGGGGAGAACATCATGCAAATAAATGTATTAATAAAGCAAGCTCTCTGCAGGATAAATAGGAAATATTAATAGAAAGAAGGCACCAGAATTAAGGGGAGTTGAGGAAAAGTTCCTGTAAAAGATGGATTTTAAGTTAGATGTTAAAGGAAACCAGAGAGTTCAGGTGGATATAAGGAAAGAGGGCATTCCAGATATAATGGATAACCAGAGAGAAAGCCTGGAGCTAAGAGATGAGGTGTCTTACTTATCAAAGAGCTAAGAGGCCAGTTTACTGGGAAGTAAGGTATAAAAAGACTGGAAATGTAGGAGGAAGTTAGGTATGAAGAGCTTCTAATATCAAACAGAGGACTTGATATGGACCACTGGAGTCAATAGGATGCCCCTGGAGTTTATTGAGTGGGGGGTATAACATGAGCTTAATTATATTTTTCAGTGACTGAATGGGGAGAGATTAAGGCAGGAAGAACTCCCAGAGGAGTAGAATCACTTCTGTCAATAACTCACTATAAATCTTTACAAAGATCATTAGATTTCCCTAGATGTCTCCAGAACTTCTTCAGTTTGGTCATCTTTAAAAATTTTGTTTTGAACTAGATTGTCTCTTAGGTCCCTGAAACTTCTAAGATTTTATTATCTCAATGTATCTGCCCCTATTCCCTTATATGTCAATTCAAATGTGTAATTTTTCTGAAGGTTTTAATCTTCCTAAAACTTTCTTAATGTCAGTACCCTCCTGGGAAACTTTCATCAGCTCATTATCACTCACAAGATAGTGTCCAGAATCCTTTGAGCCCATGGATTCTCATTCATATCCTCCTTTAAATATTCCACGGATGATCTCCAGATGCATTGAAAGACTTTATCAAGATATTTTGTTTTAATTATTTTAGAGCATCTATGAAGCACTTTAGTTACTTATTAACCCTCATTGTCACTATAAAAGTGTCTCACCTCCTTTTCTGATAATTCAATTCTCAAAATTACATTGTGTATACTTTGTAGGACAGTGACAAAGCAAAATTAGATTCATGTACTTTTTCCAGCAATAACAAAAGCAGGTTTGGTGCTTCTTTTTTTTAAAATCATCATTCAATTTAATACTAATGTATTTCTAATCAATTATTTCTGTAGTTGTCACAGTAAATTTGTTGCCTTATTATTAGTTCTGCCTCTCTTTGTTCTTTTTCTACCTTCTTATTCTTAGCTGTATCTTCATTCAGATCAAACTTTCTAACCATACCTAAGGATTCTGTGCTGGTTTTCTTTAATCTCCTTCTATACTATCTCATTTGGAGATCTCATCAACTCTCTTGTATTTAATTGCCATCCCTTTGCTGATGTCTTAAAAATCTATCTATCATGCGCCATTGTCTCCTTCATTACTCCAATTACCTTTCAGATATTTCAAATGGGATGCCTAATAGACCTATCTATTAAACTCAACATGTCCAAAACAGAACTCATTATTTTCCTCTTCAAACTCCACAGCCTTCTTTCTCTATTACCGGGGAGGGTAAAACCATCCTCTCACAGACTTTCAATCTTGGATTCATCCATGATTTGTCATTGTCTCTCACTCTCCATATCCAATCTGTTGTCAAGATCTGTCAGTTTCATCTTCAGAATATGATGTAGCCACCACCCTAGTGCAATCTCATCATCTCAAGCCACTGAGGACTTCCAGTGCCACCTTCCTAAGCCTTCTCAAATTCCCTGCAAATAGCCCTAAATAAAAGCCCCATAATAAATTTTGGAGGAAGTATTGATCTTATGTGGGAGAGCAGCCTGGAGGACCAGCACAAGAAGGTCTGTCTCACTGGGGTGAGAGGGGAGTGAAGTCCAAACAGACTTCAGCAAGGGCAGATGGCACCCCAAAGGGCCACATGAGGCCCTCTCAATAATGAACCCCCAATCTGACCCAAGACTCCTTTGAGACTCTACCTCTGGGGCCTGACCAGCAGTTGGGCTGCATTCCTGAGGCCAACCTGCACTGTGGCTCTGCCTCTAGAACTATCCAATAGCAAAGTTCTACCCCCTGGGACTAGTTATCAGTGAGGCTCTGCCCTTAAAGCTCTCCAGCTAAGAGTCCCTTCTTCTGAAACTATCCATAAGTAAAACACTGCCCTCAATAAAAGCCAATAGTAAAGTCTCCCTTCAGTGCCAGATAGCAATGAGGTTTCCCACCAGTGCAAGAGAGCTAGGAAATGCCCCTGTTGTAAAAATCAACAGCTAGATCCTGAGACCTAGTGCAAACCAAAAGCAAAGACCCAGGCCTCAGCACAAGAAATGTGTAACAGCACGCTCTCCAATTCAAAGCAGGGCTCAGCTTTACAGTAAAAATATCACAAAATAAACTATTAAAATGAACAAAAAAATAACTCTAGATGGTTAACTATGGTGAGAGTGAGGTTCAAGATGCAAACATAGAAGAGAATACATTAACAAAAACATCAAAGAAAAATATAAATTGATCTCAGACCAAAAAAGATCTAATGGAAGAACTCAAAAAAAGGACTTTAAAAACCAAATATAAGAGGGAAGAAGGAAACTAGAGGGTGATGGAATGAGAGATAGACAGGAAAACCAAGAAAAAAGGAATAGCTTGGTAAAGGAAACACAAAAATGGGGTAAGGCATCTGAAAATTTGATAAGGAAAACAACTCCTTAAAAAGTAGTATTGGAAAACTGGAAAAAAAGTTGCAAAGATTCACTGAAGAAAACAAGTTCTTAGAAAGTAGAACTAGCCAAATGGAAAAGGAGATACATAACTATACCTAAGAAAATAATTCCTCAAAAATTTAAATTAGACAAGTAGAATATAATAACTGCATGAGATTTCAAGAAAGAATCAGAGACTTCCAGGTAAACATGGCAGCAATCTTGACACAGGACTCTTCTTCTCCTCACCACCTACCAATATAGACTACCTCAAAAAGCCAAAAAACCCAAATTCATATGAATGAAGGGACTTTACAGTAGGGTGCAATATAGAAGGTGTGTGGGATTTAGGCATTTCCACACCATAAGATGGTGAAAAAGCTTCTACCAAAATGCGAGCTGATCTACCCTCCCTGACTCCACCTTTGGAGCCAGTCAGAGCCAGCACATGCTAGAATCAGTGAGTGAACAAAGGGCACCTCAAGAGCGAATTAGGGGTACCTCTAGGTCTTTGATAGCTGACTAAGACCACCAATGACCTACCCCTGAGAGTAGCTAAACTTGAAACGCCAGTTGGCTAAAGAGCGTTGACTGTAGGAGCCTGTGGGGAGATAGCACAGTGAAGGGCAGCAAACAGCAGAAGCTACAGAGGCTTGAGAGCTGGCCTCAGGCAAAATCCTTGCTCCTTAGCTCCTTACACAGAGAGCCTGCCCTCCTGACTCAGTTCTTGCAGTACCAGATCTCAAACTATACTATAAAGCAGTGGTCATCAAAACAATATGGTACAGGCTAAGAGACAGAAAGGAGGATCAGAGGAATAGACTTGGGGTAAGTGACTCCAGCAAGTCTATGATAGACCCAAAGATCCCAGCTTTTGGGATAAAAATCCACTATTTGATAAAAAAAAACTGCTGGGAAAATTGGAAGACAGTATGGGAGAAATTCGGGTTGGATCAACATCTCACAGCCTACACCAAGATAAACTCAATGCGTGAATGACCTGAATATAAAGGAAACTATAATTAAATTAGGTGAACACAGAATACTCTACATGTCAGATCTTTAGGAAAAAAAAAAGATTTTTAAGACCAAGCAAGAATTAGAAAAAAATCACAAAATATAAAATAAATAATTTTGATTACATTAAATTAAAAAGGATTTTTTACAGACAAAACCCATGCAACCAAAATTAGAAGGGAAGCAACAAATTGGGAAATAATCTTCATAACAAAAACATCTAACAAAGGTCTAATTACTCAAATTTATATAGAGCTAAATCAATTGTACAAAAAAATCAAGCCATTCCCCAATTGATAAATGGGCAAGGGACATGAATAGGCAATTTTTAGTTAAAGAAATCAAAACTATTAATAAGCATATGAAAAAGTGTTCTAAATCTCTTATAATCAGAGAGATGCAAATCAAAGCAATTCTGAGGTTTCACCTCACACCAAGCAGATTGGCTAACATGACAGCTATTGAAAGTAATGAATGTTGGAGGAGATATGGCAAAGTTAGGACATTAATGCATTGCTGGTGGAGTTGTGAACTGATTCAACCATTCTGGATGGCAATTTGGAACTATGTCCAAAGGGCACTAAAAGACTGTCTGCCCTTTGATCCAACCATAGAACTGCTGGGTTTGTACCCCAAGGAGATAAAAAGGAAAAAGACCTGTACAAGAATATTCATAGCTGCGCTCTTTATGGTGATAAAAAATTGGAAAATGAGGGGATGCCCTTCAATTGGGGAATGGCTGAACAAATTGTGGTATATGTTGTTGATGGAATAGTATTGTGCTCAAAGAACTAATAAACTGGAGGAATTCCATGGAGACTGGAACGACGTCCAGGAATTGATGCAGAGTGAAAGGAGCAGAACCAGGAGAACATTATACACAAAGACTGATACACTGTGGTACAATAAAATATAATGGACTTCTCCATGAGTGGCAATGCAGTGATCATGAACAACTCTGAGGAATTTATAAGAAAGAACACTATACACATTCAGAGGAAAAACTGTGGGAGTAGAAACACAGAAGAAAAACAACTGCTTGATTTAATGGGCCAAGGGGGATATCACTGAGGATGTAGACTCTAAATGATCATTCTAATGTAAACATCAACAATATGGAAATAGGTTCTGATCAAGGACACATGTAATACCCAGTGGAATTGCACATCAGCTATGGGAATGGTGGGTGGAAGGGAGATAGGGAAAGAATATGATTCTTGTAACCAAACAATAATGTTCTAAATTGACAAAATAAAATTAAAATAAAAAAAGAATCTCACAAAAGTAAAAGAAAGAAAAATAGAAGAAAATATGAAATTTTTCTTTGGAAAACAACTGATCTGGAAAATAGATTGCAGACAAATAATTTAAGAATTATTTGGCTTACTTCCGGTTAAGATGGCGGCTTAGAGAAAGCTGAAGTTCAGATCTCCGGAAAACCCTTCCCAACCGATCTCAAACTATAAGCTCCTAAGGTGCCGAAATTCAAAACGATCAACAGCACAGACCCCGGGAACCCTCCTCCTGGACCTGGACCCGGATCAAAAGGTACGGCTCCCCTCAAAAGCCAGAACCCGAGATCACTCGGACCTAAGGGGTAGGAGTGCAGAGTCCAAGACTCCGGGAAGCCGCAGCCCGGCCTGGCTCAGAGAGCAGGGTCCTCGGAACAACAACCCTCAGGGCCTTCTATCAGAGTCCCAGTGAAAGTCACTGCCTGGAGCAAGACAGCCTCATGGGCTGGATCCTGCTATCCAAGTCTCAGTGAAAGTCCCTGCCCTCGGAGCTTGGGGAAGCTGCAGCCCATCCCCCCGCAGGCCGACGAAACAGCCTCATGGCCAGCGATTCTGAAGGCAACTTCCGGAAAGCAACGTGGTCCGACCCTTCCATTCCAGTTCCAGTGAGGCATATTCAGTTTAACCCAGGGAAAGCTCATAGAACCGACAATCTGCCCAGGACTAAAGCCTCTGATCACCAGACAGAGATAAGAAAAGCTAATCCTCCACATTCAGAGATGGCAAACTCCACAGAAGCACAGAAGCCCCCAAATACCAAGAAAAATAAGAAGAAAGGGGCGACTTTGGACACATTCTATGGAGCCAAAATACAAAATACAGAGCAGATAGAAGAAGATATACAAGAAAATGCTCCAAAATCTTCCAAAGGAAATGGAAACTCTCCACAAACCCATGAAGAATGTGAATCAGAAATGACCAAAAAGATGGAAGCCTTCTGGGAGGAAAAGTGGGAAATAATGCAAAAGACATTCACGCATCTACAAAAACAGTTTGACCAAACTGTAAAAGAAAACCAGGCTTTAAAGCAAGAACTAATAAAGAATTATTTGGCTCCCTTATAAACAAAAGCCAAAAAAAAGAGAAGCTGAACATCCTACTAAGAGAAATTATCAAGAAAAACTGCCCTGATATCCTAGCAAGAGAGGATAAATGAGAAATTGAAATAATCCACCAATCATCTCCTGAAAAATATCCCCAAAGGAAAAATCACAGAAATATTGTAGCCAAATTCTCAAACTCCAAAACAAAAGAAAAAATATTTTAAGCAGCCAGAAATGATTATAACATTACACAGGATTTAGCAGTTTTCACTTTCAAGAATCACAAGTCTTGGAATATAATGTGTCAGAAAGCAAAGGAACTAGGATTACAACCTAAATCACCATCCAGTGAAACACAGTATAATACTGCAAGGGGAAAAAAATTGTCATTTAATGAAATTGAGAACTTTCAAAAATTCCTAATGAAAAGACCAGAACTTTGTAGAAAATTTGACATGTAAACATAAGACTCAAGAGAAGCACAAGAAGTTAAACAAGAAAGAGAAAACATAAGATTTTAATAATGGAAAATTTTAAACTGTATATTCATAAAATATGATATCCATAACCCCATGAACTTTATCAATATTAGAGCAATTAGGAGGATATATAGATATATAGATATTTAGAGAGAGAGAAAGAGGATTGTGAATTGTCTATAATAGAAAGATACCCCCCCCAAAAAAAAAACAAAGGAGAAAGAAAACTGCATTTCGAGAAGAGGGAAGGGAATGATAGAGTGGAATGAATTATTTCACATAAAGGAGGCTTGAAAGAACTTCTTCATAAGAAGGGAAAATGGAGGGGGTAATAGGCAACACTTGAACCCTACTCTCATTGGATTTCACTCAAAGAGAGAATAATTTATATACTCAGACATAGAAATTTGCATTATGCTAAAGGGAAGTAGAAAAGAATAGGGAAAAGAGAAGGGAGTAAATTATAGAAAAGAAGATGAATTAGGGAAGATGGTGATTAGAAATAAAACACATAAAGAGGGACAAAGTGAAAGGAAAGAAAGAGAAGAATAAACAGAGGGAAGATAGAATGGAGGAAAACCCCCCTGTTAATTATCAAACTTACCCATAAAACAGAAACAGATGGCAGAATGGATTAAAAACCAGATTCTTATAATATACATTTTACAAGAAATACATTTGAAGAACACGGAAACATAGAGAATAAAGGTAAAGGGCTAGAGCAGGATCAATTTTCTTCAGTTTAAGTTAAAAAAATAAAGGTAGCAATGATGATCTCAGACAAAGGTAAAGTAAAAATATATCTAATTAAAAGAGATAAGGAAGGAAATTTTATCTTTCTAAAAAGCACCAGAGATAATGAGGTAATATCAATATTAAATATATATTCACCAAGTTATATAACATCCCCCAAATTTGTTAACTCTTACCTTCCATCTTAGAATGATTACTGTATATTGGTTCTAAGGCAGAAGAGTGGTAAGGGCTAGGCAATGGGGATTGAGTGACTTGCTCAGGGTCATACAGCTAGAAAGTATATGAGGTCAGATTTGAAGCCAGGACCTATCTCTGAGCCTGGATCTCAGTCCACTGGGCCACCCAGATGCCCCCACATCCAAATTTTTTAAGAAGTTAAATGAGTTATAAGAAGAAATATATAGTAAAACTATACTAGTAGGAGATCTCTTGTTTCCTTTCTCTAAAATAGATAAATCTTACTGAAAAAATAAGAAAAGTTAAGGAGGTGAATAGAAGTTTTAAAAAGTAAGATAATATAATCCTACAGATTAAGTTAAATGAGAATAGAAAAATTTATACCTCTTTTTTCAGGACTGCATGGAACCTTTACAAAAATGGACCATATATTAGTGCATTAAAACCTCAATCAAATGCAGAAAAAGCAAAAATATCAAAATGCATTCTTTTTATATCATAATGCAATAAAAATTACATTCAATAAAGGTCTATGGAACGAGATTCTAAGGATTAATTGGAAACTTAATAATCTAATTCTAAAAGATAAGTGATTCATAGAATATATCATAGAAGCCATCAATAGTTTTATTCAGGAGAATGACAACAATGAGACAACACACCAAAGTTTATAGGGCACAGCTAAAACTTATGGAAATTTTTTTATCTCTAAATGCTTATGTCAATAAAATAGAGAAAGAACAGATTAATTAACTAGGCATTAAAAAAACTAGAAAAAGAACAAATTTAAAATCCACAACTAAACACTAAATGCGAAATCCCAAAAATAAAAGGTAAGATTAATAAAATCAAAAGTAAGAAAATAATTGAACTAATAAACAAAACTAGAACCTGGTTTTATTAAAAAACAATAAAAAGATAATCAGTTTTGTTTTTAAAAAAGGAAAGAAGAAAACCAAATTACCAGTATCAAAAGTGAAAAGGGTGAATGTACCACCAATGAAATGGAAATTAAAATAATTATTAAGAGCTATTTTACCCAATTATATGCCAGCAAATCTGACAATTTATGTGACATAGATGAATATTTATAAAAATATAAATTTCCTAGATTAATAGAATAGGAAATAGAATACTTAATAATTCCATCTCAGAAAAAGAAATTGAACAAACCATCAATGAACTCCCTTAGAAAAAAATCCCAGGACCAGACGGATTCACAGATGAATTCTACCAAACATATAAAACCCAATGCCATACAAACTGTTCAGAAAAATACCTATAGTAGCCTTCCTTCTGAACTCCTTTTACATCACAATTATGATTCTGATACTTAAAATAAGCAGAGCAAAAGATAAAGAAAACTATAAACTAATTTCCTTAACAAATATTTATGCAAAAATTTTAAATAAAATACTAGCAAGGAAATTACAGTAATATATCACAAAGATAATAGATTATGACCAGGTAGGATTCATTATTAGGAATGTAGGACTGGTTCATTATTAGGAAGACTATCAGCTAATTTACTGTAATGGTAGCAAAACCAACAGAAATCAACTATCTCAATAAATGCAGATAAAACCTTGACAAAATATATCCATTCCTAGGTATTAATGGAGGTTTCCCTAAAATGATAAATAGTATATATCTAAAACCATCAGCAAGCATTATCTGTAATGTAAATAAACTAGCTGCCTTCCCAGTAACATCAGGGGTTGACCATTATCACCACTATTATTCAATATTGTATTAGAAATGCTAGCTATAGCAATAAGAGACGACGACAAAGGAATTAGAGAAAAAATAAAACTATCGCTCTATAGGCTACATGATGATATACTTATAGAATCCTAAAGATTCTTAAAAAAATCAGTTGAAATATTTAGCAACTTTAGCAAAGTTATTGGGAATAAAACAAATCTATATAAATCATCAGCATTAATTTTTATAACCAACAAAGTTTAGCAACAAGAGATAGAAAAATAAATTCCATTTAAATTAACTGTAGACAATATAAAACACTTGAGTTTCCACCTGCCAAGACAAACCCATTAAATATATAAACACAATTACAAAACACTTTTTATAAAAATAAAGTGAAATCTAAGCAAATGGAAAAAACATTCATTGCTTTTGGGTAAACCAAATAAAAATTACAATCCTACCTAACTTAATCTACTTATATAGTGTCCTAACAATTGGATTGCCCAAAATTTTTTATGGAACTAGAAAAATTAATAAATTTCTTTTGGAAGAACAAAAACTCAAGAATATCCAGGGAATCAATGAAAACAAATGTGAAAGAAGGTAGCCTAAGAGTAGTAGATCTCAAAGTATTTCAAAGTTGTAATTATCAAAACAATCTGGTACTGGCTAGGAAAGATCAGTGAAATAGATGAGTGAAATACACATTACCTAGTAGCAAAGGCCCATATTTATTTAGTATTCAATGACTCCAAAGAGCCCAGCTTTCTGTTTTTGTAAAAACAAACAAACAAAAAAAAAAACCACAACATTTCTATGACTCTTATGTGAGAGGGCTTCTAGTATAGTGTATAGAGAACTCTGCAGTCTGGAAAGCTTGGCCTTACTTCCTTCTGAAATACCCCTCACCGACTGTTCCTAAATTAATTACCTTTCCCAGCCAGTTCTCTGTAGCTAAGTACTAAAATGTACTGATCTAAGTTTTTCATCAGGAGCTTCTTATCCCAGTGAGATCACAGGTTTGCTTTAAAAATATAATTATAATATTTGATACACAGTGCAGAGCCCAAGTAGACTGCTCTATGTGATTAATTATAACTTGTGGGAATATGATGTTATTAAGGATAAATGTAAGATGGGTAAAGGTAAAAATAGGTGAGAAATCAGAGTGCCACATACTCCTATTAGATTAATATTATAAGGCCAAGAAATTCTCCAGCCTTTTGAGAGATCTTCCACAGATAATATGTTGGAGGACTTCAATCAGCTGCATCCCAGGCACTTTGTTAAGGGACCCTTTGACTGGATATAGTTTTGTTATCTTTAAATTATAAATCATAGATTGAGATGTTTAATTACTTTCAGTAAAGGTAAACTACCTGAAAAGTCTGCTTTAGAAATAGAGAATCCAGCAACATTTTATATATATATATATATATATATATATATATATATATATATATATATGTATATATAATAGTCAGTCTGCTTTAGAAATAGAGAATCCAGCAACATTTTTTCTATATATATATATATATATGTTATATATATATATAATAGTCAGTCATAGATATAATATTAGATTTTATGATACTTTAACATTTTCTAGATGATTAGAAGCCATCAACCTCTTAAAGACTCTCTAAAACTTTAGAAATGACTTCTACAATCTTTCCCATCCCTTTATTTTTGGCATTGTTTAATTTGTTTTGACAATGAAAGTGCATGTGTCTGACAAACACTAACTGTTCATACATTTCAGTTCATAGTGATACAAGTTAAATAATTATTTCTCAATTTCTCATTTACCTGTAAGCAAAACTAGAAAGCAAAATTCAAATGAAATTGTTCAACATCAAGAATGATAAAAATGATGTAATATATTAGCCATTAATTATTTAAATGTATTTTTAAGACTATGGAGAGAAGTCAAATGTGTAGAATTGAAACAGATGATTTTTTGAAATTGACGTTATTTAGAAGAATTTACTCACAATAAATGAACCTTAAGCCCTGGTTGTTCTGTAGTGAACTTGTATTTCAACTTCAAAATCTCTTTGAAGCTTATCAATCTCTGTGGTGATCTGGTATTGATTGTTATTTTTATTTTGTAAAAAGAAAGTAAGAGGTCAAAGGCTTTTCAAAGGGCATGTCATGAGATAATATCAACCTTTTTTATTAGCTCTTAAAGCATGTTTCCTGTTCTTTTCTTGATGCTCCTGTAATGAAAACCTTGAATTAGACCAACTTTCTTTTTTAAAAAAATTCATTTATTTAATTAATTAATTTAGAATTTTTTTCTATGGTTACATGATTCATGCTCTTTCCCTCTCTTCTTCCCCCTTCCATAGTCAAAGAACAATTCCACTGGTAGACCCACTTTTTTGATTTAAAAATAACTTTTATTCTTGAGCAAATCTAAAGATCAAACAACTTAAAGCTTTGTGCAGAGTATCTATTAAGCTATGCATGCAATTGAGATGACTCACTGAGGCCCTCAAATTAGGTTTGTTCTCTACTTAGTGCTCCACAAAGCCTCAAAGCATACTGTATTTGAATTTAAGACAATCATGAAAAATTGTGCTCACTTGAGCAAAGTCATTCAAAATTAGTTGGAGGAATAGAGAGGAGAGAAGAAATGAGAAAGGTGAAAGGGAGAGAGGAAGAGATGAAGGGGATAGAGGAAGGCAAGGGAGATGGAGGGAGAAAGGGAAAAGGAGAGAAAAAATGAGAGAGACAGAAAGACAGAGGGACAGAGACAGAGAGATAGAGAGATTATTAGGTATTTATAGTATACCAATAGTGAGTTAAGCACTAGAAATACAAGTACAGATAGAAAAGAAAGACTGTCAACCTGGAAGAGCTTACCTTCTAATGATAGAAGATAACCCAAAGAATATAAAAGGGCACTGAAAAGTTGGAATGGGAGTGAGCAGTAAGGAAAAGTAAATAAAATAAAAGTAAGAAAAGAAGTAAGATAAAGACAAGGAATAAAAGGCCTAGAGAGTAAGGCAGGAACTCACCTGTCAGCTGAGTTTGCCACATGATAGAGATATCTCCTGGAAAAGAAAGCAATGGGCACAAAGACAGAAAAAATCTGGAGATGCATGAGTAGGACTGGGAGAGAAGAAAGTGTATTTGAGTACATAAATATTCCTGGAGCATTCTATAAATTGATATGATAGCAGAAGGAAAAAATAAATTTTATCTGAGAGGAGAAATATGGTTATAGAATACTGAGAACTGGACTGGGACAAGTCACAGAAGCCAGGGAGCTTGACTTTGGTTAGATTTTTTTTTAATCACCATTAGAAATAGAAAATGGATTAAATTGTAGAATGTCTACTCCAAGAATTAATCATTTATTCTTTTTAAGTTTTAATTCCTCAAAACATATCTTTTCTTGTCATAGTTTTAAATTTCAAGGGGAATATGGACTTGGATAGGAAAAACTATATTTTAATATAATTAGTTTCCTTTGTAAACTTATATATTCTGTTTTATAGATGTAAAAACTTTATTGTAAGAAGTAGATAATAGGCTATAACACAAAAAAAGGTTACATAACCCTGACCTAAATCTAAATACAGGCCAGAACTAAGAACCCAGTGAAAGACAAGATTTGTATTCATTGCCACACTTGTCTACTGTCTTGTCTTGCCAGGAGACTATTCAATTCTCTGAGGATTTTTTACCAAATGGAAAATGATAAAAGTTGCCATCTATCTCACTGTGATGGTAAGAGTTATTGAGATGCTGTCATCATTGTTTTTAACAGGTAGATTTACTTGGGCATCTTGGGAAAGATGTGTTATGTAAATATGAATTGTTGAAGTTATTACAGTAAAATTCAGTTATACTGTTTCTGTTCTCTGCTTACTCTAAAAAACAAGGTGAACAAATTTGACTGTGATAATAAAGAACTTACTACTTGCTTTTAAATAATATCTTAGAGAAAGAAATTAAAGCAATGAAAGACTTAAAGATGACATGCACCTATATATATCCAAAAGATGTCTAGTAACCATGTAGCAAAACAAAGAGCAAGATCTACTTCATCAAGGACAGGTTGTGTCAGACTTATATTCTTTTTGGAAAGAGTCATAATATTGGAAGATTAAAGGAATACTCTAAATAGTTTAAGTTTTCGTAAAGCATTTGATATAAAGTTTCCCATGCTATTCTTCTGGAAAAGAATGGACTGCATAAATGGGACATTGAAATCTTTATAGATAAACAAAGTGGGAGTACAGACCCAAATTGCAAGCTTTGGGAACAATGACAGCAATAACTAGTATTTATACAACACTTAAAAATCTGCAAAACTTGTTAGAAATGTTATCTCATTTTTATGCTAAGAAAAGACAACTGAGGCAAATAGAGGTTAAGTGACTTGCTCTGAATCAAACACTTGGGAGGTTAAATGTCTCCAGGCTTAGCACTCTCTCCATTGTGCCACTTAGTAATGCTCCAAAATGAAGACCCCAGGAGGAACCTACAAATGGGAGAAGGGTGCCTGAGAAAAGGGATGTTCCAGAGTAAGAAGACACCAAGCTCTTAAGGAATAACCATCGTGTTTTCCCCATCCACAAGGAAAATTTATTGAATGTACAGAGGCCACAAAGTCTAACTGTACTTATTTATGTTGCTTTTTTAGGATGTCCACTTCCATTTGTTTGCTACTTTTATTTTCTGGGATCTTATGGAGAAATACTTAAAACCATGGGTTTTTGTTTCTATCTCTTTCCGTGAATTTTGTCTCCTATGATTTTCTGAGTATGTCAATTGTCATTTTTTTTTCTTCCTATATCATAGCTTCTCTCTTTGTTATCTAACTTTGTGATTTGTAAAATCTGTTTCATCTTGCCTTTCTTCAAATTAAAGCCTCTTTCATTTTATTTTCAAGGTTCTGTGGAAATAATTTTTTAAATAAATTCTTAATGTCTCTTTTTACATGTACTCCAATCCTGGCCAGGACCCTGTCATTCCTGCATTTTAAATTGTGACTCAGAAACTCTAGAATTGTTTAATCAGTCGATAGTCATGATGCATTATTAAGAACTATGTACTTGGTATTTTGCTAAGCATTAGAAATGCAAATACAAGAAAAATGAACACATAGATTTCAATTAAATTCAGCTAGAAGAGCTATCGGAAATCATGTAGTCTAATCTATAATTGAACAGGAATGAATACTGAAAAAAGTGTTCCTTTAATGACAAAGTTTTTATCTCTTGATACATTTTACTTATGATCATCTATAATTATTAAAGGGAATTTTCCTTACCTTAGTCTGAAATCTGTTTCTCTGTCATTCATTATTTCTATTTCTACATTCTAAGGACATTGTAGCCCTTTAATTACCTATCACATATCATAATCCTATATATATCACCCTGTTTCTTCTATATATTATCATAATTCCATGTTAAAATTTTCAAATTCCTTCAACTAATCCTTGAATAGTATGGCCTCCAGTTTGCTCACTATCTTGTGCTCTTTCCACAAGCTTATTATATGAACAAGCCTCAATTTGTCTCTTAAAAACCTCCACACAGTTCTCCTGCTTCTGCTAGTTGTGTCAGTCATTAGGGTTTGTTTTTCTTCACAGTGTTGTTGTTTTCAGTACTCTGAGATAGGCAATTCATTTTTGCCTAGTGATTTCATCTCATAAAAGCTTGATTGCACTAATTTAGAGAGATCTATGTACATTATTTAATTCTACTTACTTTTCTGGGGTTTCAACTCCCTTCCACTTTAATTCTTCAGTTTCTAGTCCAAATATCATACTACTCAGCAGAAAAAATAAACAATGAAAGAGCTGAATAATTCTTTTCTCTATTGCTTATTTTCCCATCCATCAAAATCCTGTCATTTATTTGATTCTCATCCCTTTCCCATCATAGTTTTTTTAAAATCTTTTTTTCTTGATCATTTTAGAGTTGGATAGCATGTTCTGTTTGCCAGCCTCCTAGAAGATGTGTTTCCTTTCTTGATGTCTTCTATATCTTTATGTTTCAGTGCAGTGACTGAGTAAATCTACTGGAAGATACTACTAATGACAAATTTCATATTCCTGTGACTAAGGGAAATCTTTGGTTTTACAGTTTATTGACATTGCTTCTTTTCCTTTCAAAATATATATCACTTCTTAGTGGCCTTACTCCATAAAGTAACACATAATTTTTGCTTGTATTCTTTATTTCTGCCTTTGCAGCAAAATTGGACTATGTAAGCTCTTATAGATAACTATTCTAAGGACTTTGGAAGACATCATTTTGTTGAACCTAAGCTCCCAAGACTTTAACCAATATTTAGTTTTGTTTATTAGGTTACATTTCACTGGATAAATGACCGACTCTCTATGTGTCCTTTAGCATAATGGACAAAGAAATTGACTCATATTCAGGAAGGCTGGGTTCAAATCCCACCTCTGACATATATTGATTATGTGACCTTGGTCAATTCACGTAATTTCTTATCACTTTAGACAACTCTTTAACACCACAAGTTGCAGAAAAGGTGCTTACCTTCATTGTGAGAGGGAGTTTTTTCATGCAGAAGTGTTTTATGTTAATATAACCATGGTTTTAGTCCATATCCATATATGCAACTTAGGCACTCTTAGGGCTATATAAAATTTGTACATTCTTTAACCCTTATCAGCTATCAGAAACAGTAATTCATTTTTCAAGAAAGCCTGACATATAAAAAATACTTTCCTAATGACAATTGTCCTTAGATTTTCAACTGTGAGAGATGAATGAAATAAATTTTAGAAAGATATTAGTTTTAAATCAGACAAGTCTTTATAGAAATATCTAATTATTAGTCTTTAATTTCTATGCATTTTAGATGAAAGTGGTCTTCCTTTGCTTGAAAAATCTGATCTGGATTGGTAAACAAATTTTGCCACTTAACACATTGTCTAATTTCTGGTACTGGACAGATAGATATATAATTTTACTGTGAGACCAAGGAAAGCTTCTGTTTGCTAAGTAAAGGCATTCTCTGGTTTTTAGGAAAAGAAGTTCCTTGTTGTATATGGGTCCCTAATAGGCAATGGGTCTACCTACCAACATCTCAATAGACATTTGATTTCCTTTCTAGTACTGACATCACTTGAATTCTCTCTTGAGAACTTTTGTTTCTAAAATTCATTGTAGTTTTTTGCTTTATGCTTTAGGAATTCTCATTTGGGATCTGAGGGAAGGAAATGAGAGAAAATTAAAAGAGAAAATTTTAGAATGTTATGCAAGATATCAATTTCCTTTAGAGGAACTTTAAGCACTACTTTTGATACAAGAATACTTATGGTTTAATGTCATGACTCCATGAAACCTATTCCTGCAGAGGAGGAGGGTGGGTAAGGGAATTTCTGTGACAGCCTCTGTAGTAAAATAACAGGTATTTATGGTCATATACCTTTAGGTGTGAGTAGAAGTGATAAATAATCAGAACTGATATACCTCATGGTAATTCAAATACTGAATAGGTCAAAAGATACAATTGATGACTTTCCTCTGTGTTCAATTTACCCTTTGTAGTT
Organism: Monodelphis domestica; assembly: GCF_027887165.1. Taxonomy (NCBI): domain Eukaryota; kingdom Metazoa; phylum Chordata; class Mammalia; order Didelphimorphia; family Didelphidae; genus Monodelphis; species Monodelphis domestica. The sequence continues at coordinate 445,008,232 of NC_077228.1, read as the reverse complement.
CTAGGGCATGAGTCACATGATAGGATCATAAATTTAGATATGTAAGAGATTCAGGCAAACAGCTGTTCACATGATCAGAGCATCACCCAGGATTAGGAGTTGAAAGCAAAAAGAGATATAAGACATTATCTGGTTCAAGTCCCTCATCTAACAGAGGAAGAAACTGAACCTTGGGTATATTGAGTGACTTGTCCAAGATTACAGAACTACCAGCACTGACATCCCAATCCATTTTCTTTAACTCCAAATCACATATTCAACTACAACCCATTGCCTCTCAACTTCTGCCTGGTTCTAGCCTATAATTTCTGAGTGACTGGAGTCTAAACAGTTCTGTTATTGTATTTTATCTTTTTTGCATTTTATAACAGATATTTGCTTTCAAAAACATATCCACTGCTGAGAATCAGAGAAGAGAATAATGCTAAAAGTGTAAGAAATTCTCTGTGGTGAGAGCAATATTTCCTAAGGTTCTACCCCAGGCTAGTGGCTTAAAAGGTATCAACACTAGCATCATAACTATCACAAGGATCTAAGGATTGAGCTCTTGAGGAGACTTCCTAGAGGCCAGACCAAGAAGAGTTTTGTCCCCTGATTTGGTGTCATCTAAGACATCAAGATCACCCTGCTGACTATACACATTTAATTTTGAAGACAAGGGAGGCTATTTCTATGTAAAAATAATTCTCTAACTTTGCTGAGGATCTGACCATACTATAGCTAAGTAACCTTCCTTTTTTTAACTATTAGGTGATTTATGAATGTTTCATTTTATTCCAATTTAGAAGATGAAACTCCAGTCCATCTTTAGTCAGTCCTGACCTATAATAAACACTTATTTTATTTATGAGAAAATTAAGACCCACATAGGTGATATGATGTGACATTTATACAGTGACTTGAAATACAGACAGGTACCCTCTAGTTAACTTGGAGATCACATGAAGGTCTAGTATAAAATTCTGCTGAAGGACCCTGAGAGTGACAGTACCTGTCACTCAATTTTCACCTGTGACTGCTCATGTAGTAACCAAAATAGGTAGTACACACTTATATGTATACATATTTGCATATGTATATATGGAAGACTAGCACCTCAGTGAGAGAGCTTACCAAGCCTTTTTAGGGTTGCTTACCTACCTTTGGTGTCCACCTATCATCCAACTGTGGCTTCAAGAAGCTGTAATATGTGTGGTGGTCATATCCCAGCAAAACTGCCTTAACAGATGGGTTAAACCAGATTGAAAGTAGTCAACAGGCTTTAAACTTGCTGGTGATCAAGGTGGATATCTACCCCAAGTATGGGAAGACTTCTTCCAGTGGAATGGACGGAGGAGTGCAGTTTGTTCCAATGGTCATGAAGGTAGAATGCTTTTAGCTTGTTTGGACATTGAAGATGTTACTACATTACTGAGTCATTGCCAGTCATCTTAACTTTTGTCTTTCCACTTGACTTTGGTAAAGTGGGCTGACGATTCTGAATATCTCTGTCTCATTAAAATCCAATTCTGGCAAAAGGTAAGGCAGACATCACACATTATTATGTCATTTGTGTTCTTCAAAAATGAAAGATGAATAACAATATGTATTCATACATGTTTTTATGTACACAGAGTACTTAAAAATCTGTAACATCTTGTCTAATTTGAAATTTTAGAGTCCTGGAGGCAGAAAATAAAAATGTATAATCTACATTTTACAAAAGAAGTAATAGGTTCTAAAATTAAATAAATAATTTACCCAAGGTCACATAGGTGTTAAATATCATAGCTGAGATTCATACCTAGTTTCTTCCTGACTACAAGTCTAGGATTCTTTCTACTATGTCATACTCTAAATAAAAATTCTTCATCTTAACATACAGAATAGTGTTATAAAAGCAGAGAACATGAAGTATTTTTTCTAATTTATTGAATAAAGCATTAGAACTTGATATAGTACTAGAATCAAATTCTGGACTCTTAATTTGATTCAATATTATTTCTTCAACAATTTACTTCAGCAGCCATTTATGGAGTGACTGTTATATCAGGCACTATGAGAGGTGCTAGGAATATAAAGATAGAACCATAGTGGAACCTGGAATTGGCAGTCAGCTCTGAAATTGGACACTGTAGTTATAAATGCCCATTAGGTAGGAATAAGCAGGAGCCAAAGGAATTTCCATTCTAACTTCTACAGGGAGCATGAGAGTGTAGCACTTGAAGTTGGTGTTTGAAAAGAATTTAAGAAATGTTGCTTAACTATATAGTCAAAATGCCAGTGGCCATGTGCTCCTGTGGCCAGGTGGGCAGGGAGCCACTTCACTGAGCTGGCCTGGGAGAGAAAAAGGGTTTGGGTGTAGAGCACAGGCCATAGACTGTTGGGATTTTTCCCTTAGTAGGCTCTGAAAGCTGCTCAGGGTTAAGGGAGGAGTTTAGTTATCTTTACTACTGCCCTTCCTGACTGCTCTCCCTGGTGTTCCACCTCCCACTTAAGCTATGCTAGAGGCACATGGGGGCTCTGAAAAAAGGAAAGAGTGGACTTCCAGGAGCAAGTGAGGCCAAACTTTGTTATTTTATCCCAATAATTAATACCCTCTAATAACAAAAGGCTGAGTTGAACTTATTAACTCCCTCCAATACTCTGGAATTCTGGGCTGCTTGGTAGTAGTTTGTGGGGACAGGGCGGCCTCCCCAGAAAGAAGGGTGATGGGTGAAAGCATCGCCTCAGGTGAAAGTCCTGAGGGGAATGATTGTTGCTAAAAAAAAAAAAAAAACACCCAGTTTACCAGGCAGCAGCAAACACTCAGTTGTTCTCAGTAAAAAGGGGAAAAAAAGGAAATTTAGGACTTACCAGAAAAACTAGGTGTTTCAGATAAGCTTTATAGCATGAGACCAACAGCTGTAGCTTGTGGCCAATCTGCCCATTTTGTCTATTTCAAAATTGCTCTACCAAATTAGAGAACGAATTTCAGAATTTAACTACTAAAAGACCTGACTTAAGGATGGTAAAAAGTGAAGAAAATTGAAGATTGAAAGTACTTTGTGGTCAATCTTTGTGGTCTGCCAAAATGTGTTAAAAGTGGTTTGGCTAAATTTATGAGAGAAAAATAATTATTGTGGTCACCATTTATAAAAATTAAAAATTAAACTATGAGCATATTAATACCTTTATTACAGCAAGGTAGAGATAGTAAGGAGGGAAATATAGAAAGGAGGTAGAAAATATTGCCTAGCTAAATACCCTATAATTGCCAATCCAAAGAAATCCAGCTCAACTCCAACAAAGGTTCCCTCAGGTCCCAATTTCCAACCAAGAGTCATGGTAGTCTATTCAGCAAGAGTCTTACCAGCACAGAATCAATCTCCAGTGAAGAAGTCCAAGGCAGAAGAGTCCCTCCAATGCAGAGACCCCAATACAGAAGTATTCCCTCAGCAAGAACCACCAAGGCAGTAGAAGAAAAACCAGAATACCCTTGACTGGCTTTTTATAAGCAGTTTTCTCTATGTCACATCTCAGGAACCAATCAAAGTCTCTCAATTTGCCTAGTGCTACTGGGAGTTGGGCAGTGCTTGTGGTCTTTTAGGACTAGTGTTAATGACTAAGTATGAACTCTCTTTGGAAACTTCAAGTACCTGATTAACTAAAAAAAGACAAATGGAATAAAAAAATTCCCTTTCACTCATCAGCACCACACTTCAAATACAATATGGATTAAATAGGCTTTTTGGTGTGGTGTGGGAACATAACTACTGTAAGAGTTAAATTAATGTCCAATATTTCGAGTATTATAGTTTAAAGTTTATTATCTGCCAAAATAGAACAACATGACTAAATTTTCTACCTGCTCAAAATGCCCACCAAAGCTGCCAACAGGAAGGAAAGAGCTAGGTACAGAACTCCACCCAATTTATATCCTGTCTGCATCAGCATGTAGCAACAGGAATTGAGTGGGATTCTGGGAAATGTAGTTTTTGCTGGGAATCATAGTTTTGAGAGTAAGAAATTCCAAATTAACACTACCATATATAATATTTTTTAGTGAAAAAATGCATTCTGAGTTCCAAACAATCAACTTACAAATGAAGCTTGGAAATTTTTGGGGAAAGGGAATTTTTTTTTATACTCTTTGTCTATTTTTAGTTAATCAGGTACTTGAAGTATCCCTACTTAACAAAGAGAGTTCATACTTAGTCATTAACACTAGTCCTAAAAGACCACAGGCACTGCTCACCTCCCAGTAGCGCTCGACAAATTGAGAACATAGACCATTAAAAAATTGGGTGTTGTTTCCATTTGCAAAACTTCTACAAAATAAGGTGTTCTCCTAGTGGCAGTATGAATTATTTCCAAAAACAAAAGAATGTTTTCCTTAGTGAGATAAGCCACTATGCTTAGGAGAATCCATAAAGCTAATAACAGAGAGTCATCTTAAGGTTTAATGTACATTTGTGGGAAAAGGTGTTGTGAATGCATTGTGGTAGAAAAGGTAGTTTATGACAAGGGGTTTTGTGAGAGCCAAACAAAGGGAATGAATGAGATACCTTCACAAAGCAAAGGCAAGGAAAGGTCAAGCAATTGTCAGCTTCTCTATGGTCTTTAACTCAGACTTTTACTTCAGTTGCTACTATTTCTGCAATCTAGTCAGTCTACCAACAATGGCTGCAGTGAGTGGGGAGGGGAATGAGAGTGATAATTAAAGCCCAAACTGTTAGTATGTTTGCTTCAACAAACTTGGTAGATAGTCTCAACCACGTTGATGGTTAGTTGTAGTTTGTTGACTATAAAAGAGTTTAGGAAATTTAAATTGTTCTTTAGAACCCCTAAGCTCCTTGGCTTATAAAAAACATGTTTCTAGGATTCTAACTTAAGGAGGTTAATACATACTTTTTATCAACTTTCAAATATTTTGTCTTTTTCTTTCCCTTTGTGTCCTCACATTGCCTATTCCTTTTGAAGGAGTTTAAATATCTCTAAACTAGGCATCAGATAATTTTACACTAAAGGAAGAAGCGGAATAAATAATACAGATATATTATCAACTGGAAGCAGGTATGTCGATCAGTAGCTAGTGCTGGATTTGAAGTCAGGAAGACATTTGTTTAAATTAATCCTTAGATTCTTTCTGTGTGAACCTGAGTAAATCACTTAATCTCTGTTTGCCTTAATCCACTGGAGAAGGTAATAGCAAACCACTCCAGTATCTTTGTCAAGAAAACCCCATGGGCTGTGTTAGCATGATATGGTCCACAGGATTATAAAGAATTGGACACTAATGAATGACTTAACAACAATACAGACTACTAGGGAGGCTGAGGATAATCAATCTCTTTAGTGCAAGAGTTCTGAGCTACAGTGGGATAAGTCAACTGGGTATCTACACAAAATTCAGCATTACTATGGCGAGTCCTCAGGAGTGGGAACCATGAAGTTACTTAAGGAGGGTGTAATATTTATTAGGAAAGGAAATGGGATTAATGAAAAATGGGGGATAATGGGAGGTTTGTATGGGGTAATGAGGAGTTAAGGGGAGAGAGGGGCAAGTGGGGCAAGGGAGGGAGATGCCCCCTGCTGAGAGGAAACAGCAGGGGTCTGATAAGGACTCTTTGTCCTGGAATGACTGAACTGAAGTTCCGCTCTCTCTGTGACCAGAAAAGATAGTCCACTTATCTTACTGCAAATTCAAATAATATAAAGTTTAATAACCAGTTGGGATTGGAGTTTTTTCTCAGCTTCAGACCTGAGGCCAGGCCCCAGAGGGCTGGCGGAGGGTTCTCCCACTCCCGTCTACTCTATATCAGTCCAGTTTTGTCTTTTTAGAATCTTAGCAGTAGACAGAAAGCGAACAAGAACATGTCTAACCTTCAGAAGCGACTGGGCCTGAATCTTCCAGCTGAACCAAGAAGAGGCGGCACACCACACCAGACTGGGCTGAACAAGCACCTCTCTCCTCCAACACCAGGAAGCAAGACCACCTGGCAGGCAGGAAGTGCTAGTCACCAGACGCAACTGCCACTCCCAGTTGGCCCCTTCCCCCACAAACTGTCAGTCTAGTTTCCTTTCCATAATCGTCCCCTTTTTTTGTGACCTTCCAAAGGTCACATATTTATATTATAGTTACCAATTTACTAAATCTACTCTAAGGAAATCTTAGCAGGAAAGTTTAGGCAAGGGTAGTTTTGGGGTTTTACAATAAATGTTGAACAAAACTACTACAAGAAATTTGAATCTTAGTGCTAATACTACTTACTCTATGTTAACTAAAACTAATACATTATGTATAGAAATTATTTACATATAATACAATATACATATTTACATTTTGCATAAATACATATAAATAAGGTCTCTCAATATGTCAGTTTGTGATTTTGTGTTTTGTGTCTAATAGTGTTGTGTTGAATTAATACTTATCAAGTTTCTTCAGATTTCCACTTCTCATGTTGACTGATGGATGGATCTCTTCTTTCTTCCAAGTTATGTACTGATGCATGCTATTTCCCTAATATGTGAAATTATTTTTGTTTTATTATTTCAACACACTCAGTCTTACACATAAGTCTCATTTTTTGATCTTTCCTCTTCTTATATCAACAAATTTACAAAGTTCAAAGTCTTAACTGTCCATTTCAGTTTTTTTCTTTGTTTCTTGTTTCTAGCATCTTTTCTTGATGCTTTTCCTCTGGGTTGGTTTAAAATCTTTTCCTCTGGGATGCTTTTCCTCTGGGTTGCTTTTCCTCTGGCCTGGGAAGTTGTCTCGAACATTATGTTTCAGTATTATTTCTTTGTGGTGTACTTTTTATGTTAATCAGTTTTTGTTTTCATTTCTCAGCCCTATCTGTTGTCTAATTATCTTCGATGTCTGTTACAGTGGTGTTGAACTTTTTCTGGTTTCACGTGGGAACAGTGAAACCAGTGAGTCTTTCCCTGCAACTTTTGTAGCTGTTGGGGTAGTAAGCAATATTTCATGTGGTCCAGTCCATTTTATGTCTGTAGCCAATTTTCTATTGAATTTTTTTAAGTATACTATATTTCCTGGTTTGATGTTGTACAAATTGTAATCCAGGGGTACTGTTTGTTGTATTAAGCCCATTTCATGCAACTCTGCTATTCTTGTTTGTAAAGCTTGTATATATTTTGTTAATTGACAATCTCCACCTATCATTGCAACGTAAGCTGGTTTACAAGTCCTTCCTTGCCAAATTGCGTGTCCATATAGCATCTCAAATGGAGAGATGTGCAAATCTCCACTGGGTCGTGTTCTAAGATGGAACAGAACTAATGGCAGAATGTTTGTTCATTTTTGGTGTGTTTCTGCACAAAATTTTCCTATCAATGTTTTAATGTCTTTATTTAATCTCTCCACTTGCCCTGAACTTTGGGGATGATATGGTGTGTGATACGTTGCTTGTATTCCTAGATTTTTATAAATTTCATTTAATATTGACTGAGTAAAGTGACTTCCATGGTCTGAGTCCAATTTTGAGGGATTCCCAAATCTAGGTATGATTTCTTTTAATAGGATTTTGACCACAAATGCGGTGTTGTTCTTTTTGGAAGGAAAAACTTCTGGCCATCTAATCAGTCTGGCTATGATGACAAGGCAATACTTAAACCCTTTGTCTTTTGGCATATTGATAAAATCTATCTGTATGCATTCAAATGGAGTATATGCTAAGGGATGACCTCCTAAGCCTTTATTCTTATAAACTCCCTGATTGAACTGCATACAAATTTTACATTTTTGACAAATTCTTATGACATATGAGGATATTACTGGTGCAGTCCAAAATCATCTCACTGTATCGATCACAGCTTGGGTTCCACAGTGTCCTTGTGCATGTATGAATCAATCCAGCTTGGAAACAAAGCAGATCATAGATCCAGTGCCAATAAATAATGGGATCAAATGGCTGAATAACCCAGGAAATTGCAACCTGGAGAGGATAGGGGAAATCAGTCATTTAAAAAAATACTAGTACAGAAGATTTCGTTGTTGAAGATAGAGTTTTAGTTAATATTCCAAATTCCCCATCATTAATGGCACAATTGAGACAACATGGTACATACTCAGAGGTATGCTGGAAATGTTCTCCAAAAACAAAAGACAGACATTTAAATTTTAAAGTTACATAATTCACTTCTTCTTTATTGTGTTATTAAATCCAAGTAATCAACAAAGCAATAAATAAATCAATTTAAATAAATCAATTTCTCTGCAACTTATAAAATTCATATAGGTCTTACTGGAGCTGGAACAATGAAAGTAGCATCGTTGATGTTATCCATTGAAATAAGCTGGTTCATTTATAATAGCTATTTCCTATTCCTTCAGAGTATTTATCAGAAGTGGAACTTGAACTCAAAGCTTTCTGACTGCATGACCAACTCTCTACCTACTATCTCATGATGTCTTCTTCCATGTTATAGAATATTTGTTTTAATTTAGGGTTATAGGTTAAGAGATTGAGGTTCAAAAAGTTTATCAGTTTGTCAAGGATCATACACATAATAATTCTCCAAGTCAGGATTTGAAATGAGTTATTACTACAATTCTCTGGACATATACCTATAATGGTGTTAGGATTACACCAATGTTGTAGGGGCTAACATGAAAGAGCCAAATTATAGATATACAATTGAGAATCTGTGATTCCAGTCTGGAAATACTTCTCCAGGGATATGTAATTTTATCACTAAAGGAAATTTCTTTACTATAGAATAAAATATTTATACAACTTCATAGGTATTCATTGAGTTTCCATGGACACATATCCATTTCCCTGCGGCAAGTCGAGTGATGAACCTTTCTGAGGCTAGCTAAGCTGGTCATTGGGCAAGAGATAAACTATTTTAATTGCATAACCCATGTTTAAAACCTGGCTAGACTGATAGAACTGGGATGAGCTTCTGCTCTGGTGGCATAGTTTTTCAGAATGCAGAATCACTTCTATGTTAGGATTCAACATTAGAATAAAACTTTATCAGAAGTCTACTTTGGAAATGAGGTAGAGAAAAATGAACCATATTTTCTAGTCACATACACATGGGGGAGGGACAAATTATATGTGACAGCTCAGAGTTACTTATGTAATCCTCTTTCTTGTCATCTGTATATTGAAATATTTGTGTTGGTGATTAAATTCACACTAAAAAGGAAAGTTTTATAAAATAAACAAAGATAGCAGGTGGAAATAGTGAGAGAAGATAGATTGTTATTTTTCATTAGAAAATTGTTTTCTGCCTATCATATATTCATTCCTCTAAGGTTCCATTTTATAAAAGATTTATTTGTTACTTTCCATTATGATGGTCAGGGTCTGAGATACTAAAGAAAATTTATATTTTAAGGATGTCTTTAATGATAGGGTTATATAAAGAAAATGAAACATTTAGGTTTGCAAAATATCTAGTTTTATTTCAGCAAGATTTCCTAGCATACGGACATCTCATAATAATTTGCTTGGCCAAATGAGTTGTATTGTACAGTGAGCTAGTTTGGCTTTCACCTCACAATGTCTGAAAGCTTTCATTTAAATGAAACCTAGCAGTATTCATGGGTGCATATAAAGTTGTCAAAACACTTCAAGGTCCTAAATAAATACAATATAAAATACTTCTCTGTTGTAATAACTAAAATACTATATTACTATGTAGATATGTAGATAAGTAGATATGTGTGTAATTTAATAGTTCTTTTGTTCTGTTCATAATTTGAATCTTAGAGAAATATCCATGGTAAAAAAAAGAAGGGCCTAGGTTAATAATGTGAGGAATCACACTTCTCTTGACTGAAGTCCCTACCCAGAAATCTGGGGAGAAAAAATTATTAAATGAATATCCCAGTATATTGGCAACAATTATATACCTCCAAGTATACTTTTCCAAATATATCTAAAGGAAATTTAATAGGGAAAGATGGATCGAAGAAAATGGTACATTTTCTAAGTAAATGATTAAATCTCCATTTCTAACAATGTGTAACACAGAGTATTCCTAGAGGCTAAGTTCCTCTCACATTAAGAGTCCCCATTATGGTTTCTTCCATACCCATCTCCAGCTCCGCTTTTTATCTGCCCAAATGGCAGCTATTCTTTGCTACCTTAAATGTCATCAACTGTAGCTTTCCAATTTCCATCTCTGCAATGTCCTCTCAAGACATTTTCTCATGAGTATTCCTCAAAGACTGTTAAGGCACCTGAATGAGTGACTCATCCTTTAACTTTAGAGCTCTTCCTTGGGTACTTGTATGTAGGTCCAGTCATATGAAACTTTCTAGCCCAGATTGCATATTCACGTTGGATATTCAACTCCTCTGTGTCCTTCCTGATTCTTATATGAGGAATGGATATCAACTGTTTAAATTACCTCTGTTGGGTTTTTCCTGTGATTACTCTCTTCCCAGAGCATCAAAGATGACTAATCTCTCACTTCTCCCACTTATAGACCTTGAGGAATCATCCAAATAGGGGCTTTTGTGTAAGGAGCTTGCCTAACAGTGTCTACTTTATGGTCTAGGAGAAGGATATATAACCTGAAATATTTCAGGAGATCCATGATTGAATTTCAGAAGATCTGTGAACTTGGATGGGAATAATTACATCTCTATTTTCATTAACCACTAAATGGAATTTGACATATCCTTCAGTTAGGTATATAAGCAATATATAATAGTATTGGTAGTACCAGTGACTTTGTGACCAAGAGAAAGTACAGATTTTTCCTTATCATATTAAAAATTTTGCAGATATCTCAAAATATCATTTAGGCTCATTACTATTTCCTTTCTTTAAATATATATTTTACTTATTTTACTAAATATTTCCTAATTGCATGTAAGCATTTTCTTAACATTCATGTTTTAAAAATTGTGAGTTCAAGATATTTTTTCCTTCCTCCTTCCCCTCCTTGAACCATTGAGAAGTCAAGCAATATATCAATTATACATTCAATTGCATTTATATTATATAGTATATAATTATACATATAATGATATAGTCATACAAAAAACATTTCTTTGTTAACCATGCTGTAAAAGAAAACACACACACAACTTGGCACAGTTATATGGTTAAGGTAGTAATAGAATGGACATAGGCTTGACCCCCTTTACCACAACACACAGCTAGAATTGGTTGGGGTTTCCTGAATGGTGTAGACAGAAAAAGATGATGTACTTTGTTCATGGCCCCCACAAGGATATAGGCATCAAGGAAGCTGACTCTGGTACCTCTCTGCTTCCCAACCCTGCGCTCTGCCACCATAGTTGAAATATCTGTGGAATGTTTGAGAGATTTCTTCCAAATCCTCATTTGATTCATTCAGTTCCTATTTTTGAGCTTCCAGTGGCAGCTGCCTATTACCTCACACCTTTCTCTCTTTTAAGTGGTACCTTTAGCAAGTAATTTACTGCCACCTCCAAAGTGAACTTATGTGCAATATAAATAACACCCACTTATGCACCCATTATAATTATAGTAACTAAATCCCATCTGTGGCACAAAAGACATTTCAATTTATCGGGCTTCTATTGTATGTAAGCTATCCTTAAATATCCCAAACCATGATACTGTCACAGTGTAAAAAGGGAACAATGTCTATAGCAACTCCCACCCCCCCCAATACCCCTTGGAAAAAAATGACACCTATTAGATGCTTTTATCGTTAAGTATTCTGTCCAATTTTTACTTTTATGATAGAGGAATGAAGTGCTAACAGCTGGTTTGAATGAAACAAAGGAATCCATTAACTCCCTACAGTGCTAATTAATATGCACCTGTATATTTGACAAGGAATTATAAACTGTAAGAATAAACGAGAAACAGTTTGAGTTCATTCCTGGAACTATGTGTAAATACGTGTGTGTTTGTATGTATGACTAGTGAACACGTAACTCACCAGCCAAATAGCTATCATCATCATAATATAAAGAGAAGAAACTCCTGGTCAAGTTTAGGTAGCTGAGCCTAATAGATTTTTTTTGAAAGATGTCTTTATTATGAAGATAGTTCAATTCTGGAGAAGAATAAGAGAAAATCTCAGAAATTATTTAAAATCGTGTTTTAAGTAAAGTTTTATTAAAAAACTTTGGGCGTAACAACTCGTTACAGAAAGAAAAATAAAAAGTTTTGCTCTGTTCTGTTTGTCCCCCTTCTTCTGCTGTGTCAGTGAAAATGGAAAATAAAATGAGGCAGTCAGTGAAAATGTAAGAAAATGAGGCAGTCAGTGAATGTTGAAACCTCACTCTATTTAGGCCAACTAATTACTGTAACTTGGTTGTTGCAGCTCAAAATGTGAGATATAGGGCTAATGATTGGACAGACAGCCTGAGGAATGGTAGGCTATTAGTTACTGAAATGTGGTTATTTGTAAGTACCACTGTAAAAAAAATGACTCCAAGAAAATATTTTTTATAAAAATAACTGACTGGGAGAGGCTGAAGGCTTACAGACTACTACATATAAGCTTAATACTTTTGTATAGTAAATTTTAAGAAAGGAAATAGTAGATGCTAAACATGACAAATGTGTAATTAGAATCTGTTACTCTAAAAACTATGATCCTCAGCAAAACGATGATTCCCAGCACCCTACTCACTCCCTGTTGTTATGTGCTGATGAAGACAGGATATAAATAAGACAGGATATAAATTTGGTGTAGCCCCTCCTCTCAGTCTCTTTCCTTCCTATCTCAGCTTTGGTGGCATGGGGATTTTTGAACAGGTAGAAAAACTTAGTCACATGGTTCTGTTTTGTCAGATAATAAACTTTATAAAATAATACTTGAAGTATTGGACATTAATTTAAAACATACACAAGAACCAACTAAAATCACAAAAAAATGAAGTTGGTTATATTAAGATAGGAAAAAAGGTTCTTATTGATATTTTATTCCTGATTTTGGCATTAGCTGTCTGTGTACAATGTTCTAACAACAACTTTTTGTAGCAAAGTTCAGAAAAGAAAGAAAAACGTGAAAAAAAATTATGTTAAATTGAAACAATTGAATTCTGAGTTATTTAAACTAAATAAAATTAGCAAACAATTGCTAATAAAAATTGGAAATATACCACAAATATGGCATTGTCAACAATTACAATTTTAAACATGTTTAATCAAGGTGAGTCAATGGACACAAGAACCCTAAAACACTCAGAAAGCACATTTGTTAGCAAACATTAAACTAAATTACTGAAGCAATACTAATGAATTAGTTCAAATTTATTTTTTTCACTTACATGTGGAAATAATTTTTGACAATAATTTTTTGATATTTTGAGATTCAGATTTTCTCCTCTTCCCTTCCCTCTGCAAAGGAAGTAAATAGTCAGATAAAAGTTATACTAGTCCTTTGATGCAATCCATATTTCCATATTCTCTGTGTCATGACTGAAGACAAACATCTTTTTCCAGGTTTTTTCCCAAACCCATCTTTTCTTTTCTTTTCTTTTCTTTTCTTTTCTTTTCTTTTCTTTTCTTTTCTTTTCTTTTCTTTTCTTTTCTTTTCTTTTCTTTTCTGCTCTTCTCTGCTCTTCTCTTCTTTACGTTCAATTGTATCACACTGTATTGGTCTATATGCACATTGTTCTCCTGGTTCTGCTCCTCTCACTCTGTATCAATTCCTGGAAGTCATTCCAGTTCTCATGGAATTCCTCAAGTTCATTAATCCTTTGAACACAATAGTATTTCATCACCAACATATACCACAATTTGTTCAGCCATTCCCCAATTGAAGGACATCCCCTCATTTTCCAATTTTTTGCCACCACAAAGAGAGCAGCAATGAATATTCTTATACAAGTATTTTTCCTTATTATCTCATTGGGGTACAAACCCAGCTGTGCTATGACTGGATCAAAGGTGTAAACCTTAAAATTTCTTAGACTTATAAATGTTGGAAATTTCACCATTGGGAAATTTCATACTTGAAAAATTTCCTATTGATAGTGGGAACTCTATTGGAATGTGAACCCCATTGGCATGGGAGGTTCCTCCTCCTCCCTTCTTAAGATTACTTTAGGACAGAAACCTTTTGCTGAACAATGGAAAGGGCTTTGACCTATGCTTAAGCATAGAACAGGAATTTCTTTGAGTCATGATTGATTTTAGAATTGATACAATAGAGATACTTGGAATGACAGAACCAGGTCTTGGAAATTACAATCTCCACCCTACTCAGTCCTAACAGGATTTAGGAAGGGCTGCAGCATAGATCAAAATTTAATTATTCCAATCTCCACCCTACTCAGGGTAACAGGATTTAGGAAGGGCTGTAGCAAAGGATCAAGATTTAATTATTTGAGAATATGACCTTCAACAGACATGTGCAAAGCCACAGACTTCTGGGCCATCCTGGGTTAAGCTAGAGCCACCATTGGCACAGGGAAGACATGGACAGTGATTGGTAGATGTGAGAACTGAGGGGAGGGAACTTGGATGGTTTCCTTAAAGATACCGGGGTCTGAGGACTAGAGGTGGTTGGTTGGAGAGGTGGTGCTCTGAGAAGCTTGCTCTGAAGGAAGCTGGAGGTGGAGGCCCCTGAGACTGTTTCTCCATTTTGGTCACGTGAGTGATAGGGACTGATCTCTTTTCTTTGCCTCAGCTATCTAGGGGCTTGGACCTTTTGGCCCAGCCTAAACAGAGGGGGTATTTAAGCCCTATTCCCTTCTCTCCCCTTTCTCTCTCCCTCTATCTCCAATACCTTTCTTCCTCCTGTTTGTAATTAAACTCCATAAAAGGTTGACTGCTGACTTGAGTTTTCATTTAGGAATTACATAGCTGAATTCCTTGGCGACCTTAAATTAATATATATCAGTCTTTTAAAGTGATTTCCTTGTCACAAAGGGCAGAAAGACTTTTAGCACCCTTTGGGCATAGATCCAAATAGCCATCCAGAATGGTTGGATCATTTCAGAGCTCCACCAGCAATGCATTAATGTCCCAACTTTGCCATATCCCCCTAGCATTCATTACTTTCCATTGCTATCATGTTAGCCAATCTGCTAGGTGTGAGGTGATACCTCAGAATTGCTTTGATTTGCATCTCTCTGATTATAAGAGATTTAGAACACTTTTTCATATGCTTATTAATAGTTTTGATTTCTTTAACTAAAAAATTGCCTATTCATGCCCTTTGCCCATTTATCAATTGGGGAATGACTTGATTTTTTGTACAATTGATTTAGCTCTTTATAAATTTGAGTAATTAGATTTTTGTCAGAGGTTTTTGTTATGAAGATTGCTTCCCAATTTGTTGCTTCCCTTCCAATTTTGGTTGCAATGGTTTTGTTTATACAAAACACTTTTTAATTTAATGTAATCAAAATTATTTATTTTACATTTTGTGATTTTTCTAGCTCTTGCTTGCTTTTTTAAAAGTCTTTCCTTTCCTAAAGATCTGACATGTATACCATTCTATGTTCACCTAATTTGCTTATAGTTTCCTTCTTTATATTCAAGTCATTCACTCATTCTGAGTTTATCTTGTTGTAGGGTGTGAGATGTTGATCCAAACCTAATCTTTCCCATGCTATTTTTCTTTTTTCCATCTTTCCTAATTTCCTGTTGATGATTCTTGAATTCTGTGCTTGGACATCAAGTTTTCTGTTCAGGTCTGGTCTTTTCTTTGTGAATGAATGCTTGGAAGTCTTCTATTTTATTAAATGACCATACTTTCCCCTGTAAGAATATAGTAAGTTTTGCTGGGTAGTTGATTCTTGGTTGTAGACCTAGTTCCCTTGCTTTCCGGAATATCATATTCCATGCCTTCTAGTCTTTCAGTGTAGATGCAAGACAGATCCTGTGTTATCCTCACTATGGTTCCATGGTATCTAAATGACTTCTTAGCAGCTTGTAATATTTTTTCCTTGGTCTTATAGTTCTTGAATTTGGCTATAACATTCCTGGATGTTGTCAGTTGGGGATTAATTACAGGAGGTGATCTTTGGATTCTTTCAATCTTCACTTTTCCCTCTGTATTCTAGATACTTTTTTTCTAGATAAGTTCTTGGATAATTTCCTGTATCATGATGTCCAGGCTTTTTCTTTTGTCACATTCTTCTATTGACCAATGATTCTTAAGTTTTTCCTCCTGGCATGATTTTCTAAATCTTCTGCTTTGTGAATGAGGTGCTTCATATTTTCCTCAATTTTTTCATTCTTTTGGTTTTGTTTTATAGTGTCTTTCTGCCTTGTGAAGTCACTAGTTTCTAATTGTATTCTTATTTTTAAAGACTGGATTTCATCACTAACTTTTTGGTCATCCTTCTTCTTCTGATCTTTCATCTCCTTTGTCTGATTTTCTAGTTGATTAATTTTGGCTTTCAAGACACTATTTTCTTGTTTTAGTTCAAGTGACTCTGTTTCCTGATGACTTATCTTTCTTTTTAAGTTCTTTTCCTAGTTGTCTTTAGCCTCTCTTAATTGTGTTTTGAATTGTATTTTGAGTTCTTCCAAAGCCTGTATCCAATTCACTGGGGTTTCTGTTTTTCTTTTTGCTTGGTGTTTCCTCATCCTTCTCTGTTCCATTTGCTCTTTGTTTATTTCCTGTATAGAAGTTGTCAATTGTAATTTCTTTTTTCTTTTTCTGTTGTTTGCTCACATTTATCCCATAGTTACTCCCTGAAGTTGCCTGAACTCTTGCTCCTCTCATTTATTTTTTTTTGGTTAGATCTGTGGTTTGGGGCTTTTCTGTCAGCCTTCACCCTTGGAGCTTAGTCAGCAAATCTCTCAGCACTGTCTGTGGGAGGGGTATTGGAGCTTGAGCTTCCCTGCCCACTCCCTTGAAGCTTTTAATGGGATTAAGTCCAGCTGGGTTGAGCTGGATGTCCCCTGAGGCCAAAATCTTGGGAAGGGGGAACAATATAGAGTGTCTCTGCTACTACAACTAGGCTTCCCAATCTGTGCTCTGTGCTTCTTCTCTAACTGCTTCCCCACCGCCTTTGTTCGACACTCTGAGCCTGGCACAGCTTTGCCCACAAGGTACTCCCTCCAGAACAGCACCCTTGCCTGCCCAGAGGTTCCAGCTGTCACTAGAGGCTTAGAGCTCTATGTGGGGGAGGGGTCCTGTGACCTACCTTCTTCTTTCCCCTTAAATCTGAGTTTTTGTGCTTTTGGGAGTGTACCTTTTAAGTTGAGTCCAGCAGGAAGGTTCCATGGCTCTGTCTTATTGATAGGATTGATTTTCAGTCCCCTAGAAGCATTTATTTTGTAATTGGTAAGGAAGGGTTTCCAGAGGTCTAAACTCTTGCTGCCTCTATGCCACCATCTTGACTCCACCTCTCCTTTTCATTTCTTAAGGTACAATAGTCTTATAATTATATATAACAGCTTGTTCAGCCATTCTCCAACTGATGGATACCATCTCAGTTTCCAAATTTTTGCTACTACAGGATGAACTACTAAAAATATTTTTGTACAGGTGTGTGATACTCTAAGGCAGAAGAATATAAGGACTAGCCAATGGGGGTTAAGTGAGTTGCCAAGGGTCACACAGCTAGGAAGCATTTGAGGCCAGATTTGAATCCAAGACTTCCCATTTCTGGGCCTAACTCTCAATCCACTGAGCCACCCAGCTGCCCCCTGCCCCTGCTTTTATTAACTTTAACTGATAAACTGAGGTATAGTAGAGACTTCTCCAGCCCCTTATTTTCATTCTGTGTGTCTCTCCCTATTTTAAATGTGTTTCATGGAGGCAGCTGGGTAACTTAGTGTATTGAGAACCAGACCTAGGGACTAGAGATCCTGGGTTCCAATCTGACCTCAGATACTTCCTAGCTGTGTGACCCTGGGCAAGTCACTTAATCCCTTTTGCCTAGCCCTTAACACTCTTCTGCCTTAGAACCAATAAACAGTATTAATTCTAAACTGGAAGGTAAGAGTATTAAAAAAAATAATAAACATGTTTCTTATAGACACCATATTGTAGGATACTTGTTTTTAATCTACTCTGATATCCTTTTCTTTTTTATGGGCAAATTCATCCTATTCACATTCATAGTTATGATTACTAATTGTGTGTCTTATTTTCATCCCATTCATTCTTCTCTTTTTCTCATTTTAGCATTTCTCTATTCACAAATATTTTGCTTCTGACCACCCCCACCTTAGCTTGCCTTCATTTTTTTCCCTTCCTTCTTCTCTTATTTCCCCCTCCCTCCCACTTCCTTATGGTATAAGATAGGTTTCTATAGCTGGATGAGTGTGAATGTTATTCTCACTTTCAGCTATTTCCAATCAGAATAAAGTTTGAGAATTACCTGCCTCACCCCCCATCTTCTCTTCCAGTATTTTGATCCTTTTGTGCATCTCCATGTGAGATAATTTACCTCCTTTAATCTCTCCTTTACTCCTATCCCCATGTGTTCTTTCTTGCTCTTTAATTTTTTTTTTGGATAACCACTCATTCTATTCCATTTAATCACTTCCTTCTTTCTATATATACTCCTTCTTACTGTCCTAATAGTGATAAAGTTCTTAAGTATTTCAAATATCTTGAATACCTTCAGTAACTTACATGACTCAAGTATTTTATATATATATATATATATATATATATATATGTGTGTGTGTGTGTGTGTGTGTGTGTGTGTGTGTGTACACATATATGTTATATAACATATTTATATAAAATCTTGGTTTTTTCATTAATACCTTTTTAGGTATAATTGTTCTGAAAGCAATCTTATTAAAACCTTAAGTTTTCACTTTTATGTTTATCTTTTTTATTTCTCTTGAGTTTTGAATTTGGTCATCAAATGTTCTTTTCACTTCTGTTTCTGTATTTTCTAGGATTCAGGAATATCTGGAAGTCCTCTATATTATTAAATGTCACTATTTCCCCCTTAGAGGGTTATGCTCAGTTTTTCTGACTATACGATTCTTGGTTATAGGCCTAGATACTTTGACTTTCAGAATATCATATACTATACCTTCCAGTCCTTTATTGTAGAAGTTTCCAATTCTTGTGTAATCCTGATGGTAGCTCCATTATATTTGAATTGGTTGTTTTTGGCTACTTGTAGTAGTTTTTTCTTGATCTGTTTATGAATTTTGCTATTGTATAATTTTTAATAATAATCAAAACAAGAGGGGGAAAAAAAACTTCTTTTAGTCAAGTGAGCAGAGCAAGAGACTCACACCTGCAGCACTTTACCAAAAGCACAAGTTCCAAAAAATGAGCCCCACAGTTGGGGTCTCATTCAAATTTATCTCCTAAACATCCTTATGTAAAAAATGAGGACATAACTTAAAAGGGTGCTGGGAATGTAGCTCAGGTATTGCAAACTTTCCATCTATACAATCTTCCCTGTGATCTTTTGGGAGACCAGTATCCCCAGTGGATCATTTTAAACATAATTAACTAAGGTAAATACAATTTTACACAGGGAAAATACAACAACTTGGGGATAAGGAAACAAAAGGGAATCAAGAACAAAACCAATTTTGGGGGCAGTTCCCTTTGATACAACAAAGCACATATAAACAAATGTATTCAACCCCACTAAGTTCAGTTCTGCACATTCAGGTTTGCTCAGGAACTCCTGGAGCAGTGTGTGGTTTCCTCAGACATTTCCATGGCATCTTCCACAAGGACTTCAGTCTCTGGCTTCCAGGAGGCAGCAAATTTCTTACCTTTAAAATTTTTTTTTTCTCAAAAGGAACTTAAAACTTTTCATTACAAAATAAAAACACATTCTCCCCTCAGGAGGATATCAACACATTCTCCCCCTGAGGAGGATATAGAAATACACAAAGGAGTCACACAGGGATACATATTCAAGTCATAAGGCATGTGAATCAATTATCAAAAACATCAAAGTATCCAAAGATATTAAAAATAACCTCTGAGTGAAATATAGAATATCAAAAATGTGAAAAATTATAGGAAAAAGGAAAAAAATTCATAAATCACCACAGGTTCTTGTCGCAATCCATGTCCCATAAGCCTGCAATGACAATCTCTCACTAAACCAATTTAGCAGTCTGGACTACATTAAGTTGCCACATCATGAAAGAAAAGAAAAAAGAAAAAAGAAACTAGGTTTTGAAACAAATGGAAAATAGCATTCCCTGGTTTGACCCTTTTTTTCCATTTTCAAGGATAGTGGAGCCAGAGTCAGAACAATCGATGTGATATACTTGATAAAGAGTGTGGTACAAGGATGTCCATCATTTAACATGTTAAGCTGCCCCAACCTCAAGTCTTACCCGTGATTAAGTCCTTGAGCTCTTTACACAGAATATCATCAATCCCCATAGGATTGTTTTTTTTTCCTTTTGTGCTTGTGTGTCACTTTGCAGGTCAACTTCTGTGCTCCTTTGTGGTCTGTTTTTTCTTTGATTCAGACATAGTCATTGAGCAAAAGTCTCATGATAAAAGTTAGTAGCAGGTTGAAAGTCCAAAGCTTTTTGGGTACACATCTATATGCTAGGCAAAAGGACATCTTAGCTTATTCTATTGCAAAAAGTAAAGCAGTAAAAAAAATCTTTTCAATACTGGTAACGTGCTTTAAATATAAAAAAAAATGAAATAAAAACTCAAATACTGTATCACACATGCAGGAAGAAAAACAATAATGAAAAAATATCAAAATTGTATATATTTCACAATTACAGAGTTAAAATATATAGGCTATTTGCTGAAAAATAAGATTCATTTCCTCTTTAACTTGCCATGATCCGTAGTGTGAGTGCAAATGATGTAGATAAAGTAGCAGCAATAATACATTTAAGAGAAAAAATTACAGAAGGCACATAAAAGGCACATCAGACCAATATAGGTCCCTAATATAGTTTTGTTTTATTTTGTTTTAGGTAATATATGTATTGTTCTATAAGGGCAATTTGTTCAAGTAGACAGATTAAATACAATGCAACAAATTAATACATATCCAGCAATAAGGAAGTCTTATCATAATCAATAGTCAAATAAAATCTTTATAGATATCCATTATCTACAGAAGGTATAAAATGTCAAGTGAGTTGCTGTATGACAAATACATGCAATTAGTTCTTTTATATCTAGCAAAACTTGCAATCTTGGAGGAGAGAGGTTTCAATAAATTCCAAAACTCAAACCTCTGTACTGTTGATAAAAGTATTCTTTTGGTCCAAAATATCTTCCAGAAGTCAATAGACTTCATGGGAAATGATCCTTCTTGGGAGTCATCCAGGGTTATCACATCCCTTAGGAATACCTTAGCACCTTCTATGTCTCATCCATTACATTTCTACAATAGCAGAGGTGGGGAATACAAATATTACTACAGCATTCTACTTCAGTTTATAAATGGATCCTTATATCGTATTACACATAAATCAAAAGCAAGAAGTCAGAGGTAGCAGGGCTATAAAAAACCCTTAATATCAATGTGACAAGTAGGATGGTACAAATAAAGATAGTAAGATGGTAAACAGGCACAGTATTCAAAACCCATTTCTTCTTCTTTGGTGCTATTTGGAGGGAAGACAAAACTGAAAAGGATTAAGATAAACAAAAACAATAGAGTCTAAGGGGCACCATCTTCTACCCCACATGAAGGGGAAGTTGCACCCTGAATATTTTATGGATGAGCTCCTTTTGGGATAAACTGCAGAGGGGTCATTTGGTTTGAGTTATCAGTTATTTGATTTAAATTTCTAGAAAAGCTATCAGTTCTCAAATTGTGATTTCTAAATTCATTATAATTATAATTTCTATAATTATTTTTATATCTATTATTCCATTGGTTATTGTTTCTAATTGCTTGGAAGCAATTTCTACAATTCATCATTATGTGACCCTTCTTTCCACAGAAGTGGCAGGTAAGGGATCAATAATTAGGTTCTTATAGAGGGGCAAGTGGCATTGGTTGAGTATCATGCCATTTTTCTTGTTTATCAATTCTTTCAGTTAGAGATTTTAATTCTTTCTAGATCTTTTCTAGTAGATCATTAGTTTCTCATTATTTTTCTTTATTACCTTTGAAGACATAAGCAGCAGTTCACCTTAACTCATCAAGTCCATTTCAGGCCAATTTGGGCAATGTTTTTTAAAGTAATCTTGGGCTACTGTGGAACAGTTGTTTACAAAATGTCTTTTTATATGTCTAAATCTCTTTCTGAGGAAATATCATGGTCTAGGTACCTACCTCCCAGTTCAATGAGCTTATCTATAAATTGGGAGGATGTCTCATCATCAGACTGTTTCAAGCATTCAAATTTAGTCCAACCATCAGGTCTTTCTGAACACACCCATATTGCTTTTTAAAATTGTGTCCCTAGCATATTGTAGTTGCATCTTTTCATGGTTATTGTTATAGTCTTAATGAGGATCTACAGGTGGCCAGTGTGGTGCATTGAGCTGTCGGGTCTTATTAACATGAGAGATGATCTTATCCCTCTCGAGTTCTGTCGAAAAGGCATGGAGCAATTGTTGAACATCCTTATAAGAAGGATCAAAATGAAAGAATATATCAATCATCTTTTATTGATGAAGATAGGTTCATCTTCTTAACTGGGAACATCTAGTTTAAATTCTTTAATATCCTGTGATGTGAAAAGTCTATGTTGTCTTAATGTTAAGACATCCCCATTTGGTGCTAATGTGGGCACTTCCCTTAAGGGGAAAAGAGACTCATAGGAATCAATCAGTGGTTGTGGTTTTTTAGGAGGTGTCTGTGTGGATACTGAGGCAGTATAAATAGGAACCTGTATAATAGGAGGATGAGGGTGTCTTGGGGCTGGGGTTGGTCATGGAGTAGGAAAAGGGACAGGGCAGGAGGGGGCATCAAGAGAAGGAGCAGGGGAGGGAATTTTAGGTAGGAGTTGCTCAAAATGAGTGAAGATGTTTTCCAGCTGAGACATATGAGAAGAGACTGTATTTCAGGAGAAATGTGATTTTCCTCTGAGTAGTTTGGGAATAGGATTATAAAAATTTGAATTGGATATTTGAATGGGATCCTCTTTTTCTATTGGATCATGTGAAGAGTGATTGAAATTTTCCAGTTTGATCTGTACTGTTTGTATTTTTGTTTCAGTCTTTTGCATCTTAATAAGTAGGAAAAGAAGAATTCCTAGCAGCATTAGGAAAAGGAGCCATTTGGAAATCATAATGGTTTCCAATATGACAAAAGCCAAAAGGCTTTCTTGTAGAGAAGCAATCATGTTGTTCTGCTTTTATTCTCTACAATGATATAGTGTGGCTGTACTGTTTTGTTTTGTTTTTAGTTGCTATATGTATATCTCTTTTTATTATTGGTGCTTCCTTTAGGTGGCAGAAAGGTAGCATTGCAGCTCAGCAGAAAAGGGGAAAAAATACTGAGTGCTCAATATTAGCCTCTATTGGTAGGGGTGAGGATGTTTAAGTTAAGGATTATGGGCTGGTTTTAGGGGTGAGGACTCCTTTTAGATTGAGTGAGATGAGTTTAGGTTTTTTGTTTTTGTTTTTGTATTTTTTGCTAGAAGGAGTATAGGAAGCTAGGTAGGGTGTTGTTTTTTGTTTGCTTTTTTGTTTTTTGAACAGGACTTGGAGAAGACCAGTACCCCCCTGAAAAGAGAAAATGAATCCCCCTCCACTGGACTAGGGTTTGGGGCAGGGAATTTAAAGCTTACCAGTAGCAGGAACAGTAAGTAGCAATGACAGCAGAAGGAATTAGCAGAATAGCCTCTGGGATGGAGACCTGGCTACCTGGCTCTTTTGGTGGGCAGGTGTAGATAATGAGCCTGAGAAAGCTTTGAAGGGGTTTTAGGAAGGAGAAGGGGAGAGGGAAAATCATGGCAGGAGAAGAAATCTTGTTCCTCTAGTTCTGGAATCCCTTTGTGGTCTCCGAAAATGTAGGATTTTTAATAATAATAAATAAAAGAAGGGAATGAAAAAAAATGTTTGTTCATTCAAGTGAGCAGAGCAAAGAGGGATGGAGACTCACACTTGCAGCACTTTACCAAAAGCACAAGCTCTGAAAAAAAGAGTCCTGCAGTTTGGATCTCAGCTAAAATCTATCTCCTAAACCCCCTTATGCAAAATGAGGAAGTAACTTAAAAGGATAATGAGAATGTAACTCAGGTGTTGCAAAACTCAGGTGTTCAATCTGCACACTGTAATGGTCCTGGGATGTGTTATGTTAGTTTCTCTTTCAGAAAATGATTTTGGTGGATTCTTTCAATTTCTATTTTCCCCTCTTGCTCAAGGATATTAATATAGTTTTTCCTGATGATTTCTTATAATATGTATCCAGGCTCTTTCTATGATCATAGCTTTTCAGATATTCTCATGGTTCTTTTTTTCATTTATAACCTATTACCTTCCATCTTTGAATCACTACTGTGTATTATTTCTAAGGTAAAAGAATGGTAAGGGCTAGGCAATGGGGGCTAAGTGATTTGCACAGGATCACTCAGCTAGGAAGTGTCTGAGGCCAGATTTGAACCTAAGACCTCCCATCTCTGAGACTCATACTCTATCCACTGAGCTACCCCAGCTGCCCCCCCTCATGATTTTTAAATTGTATTTCCTGGATCTTTTTTTCAGGTCAGATGTTTGTTTGTTTTTTTCCAGTAAGATATTACAGGTTTTCTTCTACTTTTTTCATATTTTTTTCATATTGTTTTCTGATACCTTATAGAGTCATTAGCTTCTATTTGCTCAATTCTAATTTTTAGGGAGTCTTTTTCTTCTTTGGGTTTTCATACTTCCTTTTTCAATTTAGCCCATTCTAGTTTTTAGGGAGGGAGTTGTTTTCTTTGATGTGTGTTTTTTTTAAACATCCCTTTCCATTTGACCTACTTAATTCCCAAATTGTTGAATCTTTTTATCACTTCTTTTATTACCTGATTTAAAAAAAAAAACAACCAAAAAAAAACTTCTTTTCAAGTTCTTCCAAGAGATCTTTTGGACCTGACATCCTTTCTCACTTAACTTTGGGTTGTCATGTTTCTTTTTTGCCACTGTTATCTACTTATGAGTTTATAGTCCAATCTTCCCTGTTACTAAAGTAACTTCCTAAAGGTGTTTTTTTTCCTTTTGTTCATTTGTAATCATTGTTCCATTCCCCCCAACTCACAGACACCCTTTTGCCTTGTCTATGCAGAATAGCATTCTCTTGCACTTGGAGTAGGTTTGGCTGTCTTTGGGTTCCTCAGTATGCACTTCTACAGATGGACCAGATAGCTTCTTGTGGGGAGTCTTCCATCAGTTTTTTCCTCCTGTGTTGATATGTTCTCTTGTCTGCCCTTTCATTACCTTGGACCACAAGGAAGAAAGTAGGGTTGGTATTGAGTTGGTCTCCACCCCCACCCCAACCAGTTTCATTGCCTCAGGCCACATATAGGGCTGCTCCCAGCTCTAAATTTTCCATATTTCAGCCCTCTGTACTAACTCCTCATTGCTGTTTTGTTGTTGACACAGGCCATTTGGCAGCAAATGAGCTGCTATATATTCTGTAAGCTTCCCCCAATGCACCATTCACTAGGCTACTCTTGCCTTTCATCCCAGTGAGTTGTGTCCTTTTTGCATTGTTTTGATGCCCTTTGTTTTCTATTTTTATGTGTTTAGAGGGTTTGGACAAATTGAGTTTCACTTATTCCACCATCTCTGCTCCCAGCATACATATCTGCCAATGCAAGTTTGGAATAAAGTTTTGGATATAAACCCTATTGTAAAATCTTACAAAGAAGCCTGATGGATAGTTGTGATCAGTATATTATTTCATAAGGAATAGAGTAGTAAAACCAGTTTCAAAGAAGTTTGGCAAGAAATCAAACAAAGTAAAGTCATTTTGAGGACATTGAAAAATAAAAAATGAAAAAGATATAAATGAATTTTTATAATAGAAAGTTTTTTTCACAACAAGGATAGCCAGAACTTCCAAACTTATACTTTTACATCACAATTGTGCATGTTCATAATGGGGAGAGAGAAATAACACTAAAAATAAAAGAAAAAAGAAACTGCAGTAGTTGAATTAGATCAAGTTAATAGAGAAAAGATCCATTCTAGAGGTGATACAATTCTGAAGGTATTGAATAATTTATTTACAAGGAATCTAAAGGAAGTCACTATACCAAGTTATTGAAAAATTCTAGGCTAGTATTAATATGTGACCAAGAGAGAATATCAATACTCATTCAATAGTGTAAGAGACCACCTTAAAAGCTCCTTTCCAACAGAATCATATTTCAAAATAATCTAAAATTTCTCAGAAGATATGATAGAAATGATCTTGTTCAATGGTCCTATAATCATAAATATTAGATGAAGCATAAAACACAGAGAGATATATGTTCACCAAAGATATTCACTTCTATAATTGAGGGGATTAAGCAGAATACAATTTGAAAAGACAAACTATGTGGATGTTGTGGTCCTCCAAATGCCCCTGTTTGTAAATGACATTGTGCTAATTGTATAAAGTCTCAGAATACTTCAAAACTCCTTTGAAGAAGTCATTAACCACTTTAGAGTTTTATCTGACCATGCATATAGGGAAGACCACGTGAATTAAGACTGTCTATTGCACAAATTATAATAGGCTTTTAGATGAATAAGCAATAGTGTGCATGTAGCAGTATAACATATTATCCAAATATACAACATATTGGACCCAGATTGTGGAGTATACTGTCTTCAGGGAAGTATAAAACTTTCCTATAACAACCTCCCAAAAGCAAAGGTCTATCTT
Organism: Monodelphis domestica; assembly: GCF_027887165.1. Lineage (NCBI taxonomy): Eukaryota > Metazoa > Chordata > Mammalia > Didelphimorphia > Didelphidae > Monodelphis > Monodelphis domestica. The sequence goes on along the minus strand of NC_077228.1, from coordinate 444,981,594 downwards.
TTTAATAGCAAAATTCTATTTGTTGCTGTATGGATTTTAAAAAGAGATATGAGAGAAGAATTAAAGTTTAATATCGCACAGAAGGAAAAAAATGGATTCATACTGTATATAAGAAGGCTACAACATATAACTAATGAATAGCTTCAATAAAGAAAGAGTTCTTCATGGAAATATATGACAGAAATAAGCTGGTTATGTTATTGAGGCAAATAAGTTTTGTACAGTGGCAACTTCAGAATGTCAGGGGGAAATGGAAGTTTCTATGAATACTATGGAAGTACACAGATAAGAATCACAAGATTAGCAGAAATGAATGGATTATAGTCTACATCAATGGAGAAAAATACAAGTTATATAGTCACAGATCCATTTGAATCCCAAGTATTTTTAAGACTAATGCCTCAGATGTGAAAACTTGCTGAACCCTTTTCAGGGCTGCTTTCCTACTTGAGCATCTGCTTGCCACCCAGTCTTCATCTGTGACTACAAGAAACTGTAACATGTGCAGCAGCCACCCCATGGTAAATCATTTTGGTAGACAGGCTAAACCAAATTGAGAGTAACTGATGGCCTCAAACTCTGTTCTTTTTGTTTGTTAGGTTAACTTGGTGAGTCTATGGAAGTCTACCCCTGATATGTAAAGACTTCCCTCAGTAGAAGGGACAGTTGAGATCAAGTTGTTCCAGTAGTCATGAAAGTAGCAAAAGTGAGCACTGTGGAAGAATTAGAACTTGGTTAGACATCAAAGAAGCCAAGATCCTTCACTACATCCTAGGCCATGACTGGTCATCTTTCCTGTTGTCTTTTCAGTGGACTTTAGTGATTCTGAAAAAGAAAGTGAGGCTAATGACTTTGTGCTCATCTCTTCCTTACAATTTTAATTTATACTGAATTCAAAAGACATCACTGAATGATGTTATTTTGGTTGTCTTCAGATAAAAAGGAGAACAACCAAAAAATCAATATTAATTTTAAAAAATACTTTCTCTCTTTGGTGTTATTTTTTTAAAAGCATTTGATCAAATCAGAGTAAGGGAGCTACTTTAAAATTCCTATTGGTTGTGTCTAACTCAAGGGAAAGAAATACCCCTATTAAAGTCAACATTACAGGTGTCATTCTCATCAGAGTGAGCAACATTAAACAAGAAAAGGGTTGAGTTTATCTTTTTCTTTTACTAAATACCTATATTTTGTAAATTCACTCCTGGCCATCTACTTGACTCTCATTTGAGATTAACAGCATTAGAATGACAACCCAATATTTTTTAGTTTATTCAGAATCAGAATTCTTTTCTTGAAGTTTCTAACTTTAAGATTTTCCCATTTTCCCCTTCCTTGTATTCCAGGATGCTTAGCCCTTTTGCCCTTTGCTACATACCTGAAGGGAAAAGAGACCACAATGCTCTCAGCCTGAAAGGTGACTCTACAAGTGGAATTGTGCGTTTTATGAATCCTTTCATGTACTATTCACTTTGAGATGAAATTCAACTCCAGCTACCCAAGGACATGAATAAAATACTGTACTTTTAAATATTAATAGTAATGGTTTTTATCAGCCACCCATTTCAGACTCATTTATGCCACTTGGTAGCTCGTCCTAAGGGACTTCAATTACATTATTTGGGGAGTGGGGGTGGCAGGGAGGTGGTGATAAAACAGAAAGAAAACCATTTCACAGCTGTTGCAAAAGAACATAATCCCATTTTTAAAAAGGAAGCCACCTATAAGTCCTTCTCTATTGCTAATTAACAATCATACTCATTATATTATTAGTAATGGATTTATTAGCAGTGATTATAATAACATTTAGTGTTTTTTCTTATTACCATGGGGATAGTAACCACAGCTATAGCTCACATATTCTAGATGTCAAACAGAAAAAGAATATTTAAATAACTCTCCCATTTGTTTCTTTAGTATGATTTCCTCTCTATGTCTTCAGAAGACTGACTATAGGCACCAGGAGTTCTACTCATTAATAAAGGGGTGTCAAGAGAATTGAGAAGAAAAATTCTAAAAGTTCATTATAGAATACCTTTCTTATACTTTTTAAATTTTTGGATAGATGTCCTTTAATATATATATATAATTATACATATATATAATATATGTGTACATATACATATATTTGTGTGTGTATACTGTACTTTTAGAAATGCTTATTTTTACACGAAAGTCCTTTATTTCCAAAACAAATTAATTTAATCTCCTGTTTAAAATTAGTTTCTTTTTATTGTAAATTTAATCATCATCAAGCATAAATATTTCAATGTACACAGGAAAAATAAGAACCTTGTATAAGCAACTAATAAAATTTAATCTATGCTGTTAGTTTATTAAGAAATATCTATAGTTTCTGAACAAATGATTTCCAATTTTCTTTGCATTATACAAAAGAAAGGAGAAACAAATGGCCCAGATAAATTCTACAGATACACAAGTAGGATATATTCTTATTTAATTTGACAAAGTTCAGCCAGCTAGGGAGGTAATAAGATTTTAAGCTTCCCCTTAATAATGGTTCAATTTTATTTTATTTTGTTCACAATCTATATTTATAAAGTGTCTACTATGTGTCAGGCCCTGGAGGTATAAAGATGAAAAATTGATAGACAGGTGAGTATGGTAGAGTATAATTGGACCTAAGAGAGATCCAGGAGGATAACTAGGTGGCTCATTGGATTGGGAGCCTGGCCCAGAGATTGGAAGTCCTGGGTTCAAATATGACCATGATACTTTCTAACTATGTGATCCAGGCCAAGGGAGTTAGTCCCAGTTGCCTACCCCTTACCACCATTATGCCTTGGAACCAATACGTAGTACTTATTCTAAGATGGGAGGTAAGAATTTTTTGATGTTTTTATTTTTTTTAAGAGAGATCCAGACAAAGTGCTCAAGGAAAAGTTGGAAAGAGAAAGAATGCCTTCATCCAGATGACAGTGTAGTGCAGAAAAAGAAGATGGAGAACTTTTCTTTGATTTTTCATTTTTTTTACATGCAAATACACACAAAACATGTTTTTAAATGAGTATAAAGTCAATTCTTGTACATATGTATGTGATGTTTTATCTAACTGTCAAGCATTAAACATTTGCCTGACAAACTAAGAGGGCCAAAGCAATATTTTTCTTGGGTGATTTTTCAACTATAAATAAGATGTAATAGAATAAAATGGACACTAATTAAATATTTCTACCTAATCTTAGGATCTCTGTGATACAATCAAAGAACCCAAATATCCTACACTATTCTAATTTTTTTTAGATATTATGGCCAACTTCACTTCAGGAAATGTTTTTTTTTTATTTTTAATATGCTATTTTAGTGAATGAAATCCTTTAGAGTAATGTGCCCTAGATATTTGAAACATATTCAGCTCCATTTCAGATAAGGGCAGTAACATTTAACAGCTCTTAATGTATTTTTGAGGTCTCTCTTTAACTACAAGTAAGTAACCTTGTAGTAGATACCACAAATATACCAGAAAGTTTATGCCAATTAAATGTAACTTTCCTATGAGTGTGATGTGATGTCCTCCCCCAAAAACATGTTGATGTCCTGATTGAAGGTAATTTAGTTCATAAAATATTCCTGCAGTGTGCAGAGAACTATGCTAGACACTAGAAAGGATACAAAACATAAATGAAACTTAGTTCTTCCTTCATTTAATTAATAATTTTGCAAGGCTTGTCAAATGTGTAGCATGTATTATGTGTCAATAAATGTTGGTTGGTTGGTTGTTAGTGTGATATGTCAGATGCACAAATAGCCATAATAAAAAGAATGTGATATATGTACAAGGCACTAGGTAGCATTTCAGACTTCGGGAACTGCTATAAATTATCTATTCTAGTTCTATGAGTCACTAAGAAATCAATGTATATTTAACAAGTAAATGAATAAATTATAAAGGATTTGGAATAAACTTGAATAATTATTTGTACTCTACTGGAATTCAAATTATTATCAAAATAGTAAATAGCCGATAATTTTAGTGGACATTTTTTAAAACTTTACTTTCTGTCTTGGAATCAATATTATTCTAAAGCAGAAGAGCTGTTAGGGCTAGGCAATGGGTGTTTGCCCAAGGTCACACAAGTAGGAAGATGAGATTTGAATCCACATATTCCCAAATCCAGGTCTGACTCTCTATCAACTAAACCACCTTCCATTTTGTTTACATAAGTCATAATTGTAAACTACTATGACAAAATCCAAACTCCTTATTTCCATTAAAGCCCCTTCATTTTCTTAGTCTAGTTTAACTCTATTCTTAACTGTCTCTATAACTTTCAGGGAGTGGCTCAGACACTTTGACAGTATATCTGGGTAGTTTAAGGGAATTTATGCAAATTATTTTTCTGTTTGTTACCAATATTTCCTAATTGGTAAGCAGTAATGGTAATATTGCAGAGATTAATTACTGGCTTTCTGCTACTGAACAGACTTATTTGATAAAGGAAGGGTTATAATTGAAGGAGAAGAGGAGGAAGCCTTCAGAAAAAATTATAGAATTATAGTTCTAGTAAGAACTTGTAACTGAAATTTGGCATTTTCTTCAATTACTTAAAACCTTTGGTTTTTTTCCCCAAGAAGAGTATTAAATTTTTTATTGTTAGACTGCATATTTAATTTGTGGTCACCAGGGATTTAATTTCTAAATCCCAAAATGAATTACTAAAGAAAATGGAATTTATGGTAGTTTATTTGCAATAGAGGAAAGATATTAAGGAAGAGAGCAAAGGAGAGAGAGAGAGAGGGCGAGAGAGAGAGAGAGAGAGTGAGCGCTCTGACTTCCTCAGAGCCAGGTAGAAATTCTAATCCCCTGTCAGGGGAAAAGAGTCTCAAGAAGATGGGCCTTTCTTGGAGGTTCACATCTCCAGAAAGGACAAGGAAACTAAGTCAGCCTTTCACTCACCATGGTGACCATTTAAAAGGAAATAAATCTGAGGTCTCCTGCAGGATTTCCTCCTGGGGTCCAGTTCCACAGCCAAGTGTCTTCACTCCAAGTTTGTGTCTGTCTTCCAATCTCTCCTCCGAGGGACTCATCTTCATTCTTGATTCTGATCCCTAGTGCCTCTGTTTCCTCTATTTAAAGAACTTTTTTCTCTTGTGTCACCTCCCCTAAAATTTTACATCTACCAATCATAACAGACACTCCTTTCCAGGACTGCCCACTCTTTCACACATGGGTCACAGACCTCTCACTCAATGCATGAAATGGGTGCTCACACCTTTTTGTGGTTAGTTTGCACCTTCTTGTGGTTAAAATGGGCAGATCTACTTTAAATACTGAGTTAACACTTTGGGGTTTAAAATCTAAAATTAGACTGGGGATTACAATTTTATCTTCATGGTCAAGAGCTAAATACCTTCATTGTTACAATCAGGAGATAGCCAAATCCAATCTTCACAAGGGGTAGAGTCTCCACCAGACTCCCTTTTAAAAATATTCCCCCCATTACATATAAAAAATTTTAAAAACACATTTTTGAAGTTTTGATTTTTTAAATTCTCTACCCCTTTTTGGCTTTTCCTCCTTTCTTCCCTCCCTCACTGCCAACCCATTCCCCTGAGATGCTAAGCAATCTGATATAGATTTTATGTGTAATTATGCAAAATATTTTTCTGTATTATTCCTTTTGTAGAAGATGTCTCAAATGAAGAAAAGGAAGAAAATGAAATGAAAAGTGAAATATATTTCATTATACATTCAGACTCCATCATTCCTTTCTCAGAGAATAAATGACATTTTTCATCATGAGTCTCTGGTACTGGCTTAAATTACTATTTTACTGAGAATAAGTAGGTCATTCACAGCTGTTCATCAAGAAATATAGCTGTCTATAGTGTCCTTCTGGTTCTGGTCACTTCACTTTGGATCAATTCATGCAAGTCTTCCTTGATTTTTCTGAAATCCTCTCACTTGTAATTTCTTATAGCACAATAGTATTCCATCATTATGATATACCACAACTTGTTCAGCCATTCCTCTATTGATGGAGAACCCCTCAATTTCTAATACTTTTCTGCCATAAAAAGTGCTGCAATAAATATTTTTGCACAAATAGGTCCCTTTCCCTTCTTAAAAATTTATTTGTTACACAGACCTAGTAATGGTATTGATGGATCTAAGGGAATGCATAGTTTTAGAGTCCTTTGAGCATAGTTCCAATCAAATTCTAGAATGGTTGGATCAGATTGCACCTCCACCAACAGTATATTAGTGTCCCAATTTTTCCACATCCCCACCAGCATTTATCATTTTCCTTTTCTGTCATATTTGCTAATCACAGAGTTGTTTTAATTTGAATTTCTCTAATCAAGAGTGATTTAGAGGGGGCAACTGGAGAGCCAGGCCTAGAGACAGGAGGTCCTAGGTTCAAATCTGACCTCAGACACTTCCTAGCTGTGTGACCCTGGGCAAGTCACTCAACCCCCATTGCCTAGCCTTTACCACTCTTCTTCCTTGGAGCCAATACAGAGTATTGATTCCAAAACAGAAGGTAAGCATTTACAAAAAGAAAAAAAAAAGATTTAGAGAATTTATTCACATAACTATAGATCTTCACCAGACTTCTAATAGAATCCCTGACGCTGAAAAGGTGAAGACCTGCTATAACCTATCTTGTTATATTGACAGCTTTCCAAAATCAGCTATATAAACACTATAAACATGTGTTACATGTTTACACACACAAAGTCACTAATACAAGTTTTTGGAATTCCACTCAAATCCAGTCAAGTCCACTTATTATTTTTGGCAGAAATAAAACAGATTTAGAAAACAAACCGAGATCATTGGCTATTTTCTCTCCTACATCTTGTCAATGGCCTGCCTAAGATAAGACCCCAAAATAATATAGAAATCTATGCCTGTTTCTAGACCAGGTGAAATAGTGGATGGTGAAATCCAACAAGGGATACCTCAGTCCCCAGTAAGGCAGATTGGCCTTACCATATTGGGCCAAAGCACAACTCAGTCTTCCAAACAGTTGTTGATGTAAAAACTAACAAGTTTATTGGTAAATCAAAAGGGAGGGAGGGAGGATTTAGGAACGAGGATGCCCTAATTACTAAGGTCTCTCACTTCCCTCTTCCCTCTACATTCACCTTGAGGTGAAGCCTTCTTGATCTTGATGCTTCCTTCACTCCCTGCCTCTGGCTAATATCCCCAAAGCTCTCTCTATTCTTCCTGACACTATAAATCCTCCCTGGTTGGTTTATCAAGATTTCAAGATGAAAAAAAAGGGGTGACCTTTAGATGTCTGAGTTCAACCCAGGTAGGCTGGACTTGAGATTGACCCCTCAGTCTTCACACCAACAACTGACTCTGGAAAAAGCTGTTCTTTGTCAGTGTTGAGAGTAAGATCTTCTTTCAGGATGGTTCCTTCTTGTGAGAAAAGGTCATTTATCACCTGTCCAAGTTCTGGATAGAACTAATTCAGTTTGATAAAAGCAAGATAATACTGTTTACAAATATAAATGCAACAAACATTCATTAAGTACTTTCTGATTGCAATTCATTGAACTAAATGGGGGTGTTGGGGATACAGACTATAGTTGAGATGTGAGTCATTGGAGAAAAGTACCCAAACAGATACTTCAAGCATCACCTTAGAAAGAAAACTATCCACACAAGAATGCTCTACTGAGGAATTCCTTTGTCTTTCTTTTGACTCCCCCTATCCCCCAGACCCATTTAATTGATCATTTGACTCATTCTAAATTGAAATATTGGAACTAAACTATGAATTCTCTGAAATATATGCTATGCTCCTTTAATCCAGACTCATAATTTTAGCCATATGAGTTTATTATTGTAATTATTATTTTATTAGCATTTCTGCTTTATTTTATTATTTTGGTTTTATTTTCTCTCTATTCTTGCTATTTTAAAAATGACCTTTTATACATGAAACATTATGCTAATTTAAGAAATTAAGAAATAAATTAAGAAAAAATTTAAGAAAACAATGTGCTAACTTAAGAAAAACTTAGGTTAGCTGCCTAAAAAATTTTCCCACGTTTTATTGGCCATTGTTCAAGAGTGGAGTGAACTGAATGGAGATAGATAGAGAGAAAGAAAACAATGTGAAATCATCAGTCGCAGACTCTTCCACAGCTGGCTTCCTATCCATAGGTTTCTTTACCCAACCATGTCTGGGAAACACTCTGCTTCAGGCATTGAGCTATGATAGTCCCACATTTTAAAACCTTGACAGAGTGAAGGTCATAAAATAATGAGTGTCCATAAGCTTTCTTATCTGAAACCTTATTAGTTGAAAGGAATATTTGTGCTGGAAGGATTTATTGATTGCTGCAGTTTCTTTACTCTGTGAGTATAATGTTAGTGTTACATAAATAAGAGGTCACTGTAAGATTTTCAATTTTTTCTTTTTAGAAAAAAACAAATATTTTATTATTTGGCTTTCTAACGTAACATAGGCTCAAGGCTTAATTCACATCATCTTGAGCTGTTCTTTCTTTGGGAAGATACATGAGTTTTCTGAAAAAAGTAACATCTTATTAGTCTAATAATACTGTTTTATTATTGTCCAGCAGCTGATGAAAGTAAGCAGGAACTGTCCCACAAAACATGAACAAATAAATTCCTTTTTTTGCTGTGTTTAGGCTTCTAGCCTCTTAAGAACTCACAAACAACTTGAAGTCACTTCTGTTCAAGGTGAACTTACTCTCAATCAGACATTTAGGTAGCAATAAGCTCACTTTGTTTGGAAAGTTGCCCTTTCTACCATGAAATTAATGTCTTATTTGAAATGATAATATTAATGATAAAAATGATAATGATGATATACTTTTCCATTAAGCAGATATTAATTTAACACTATGTGAAAAGCACTGATTTAGATATTAAGGAAATGTAGGTAAATTGGACTGTCTCTGTGCTCATAACCCTTGCAGGCTTTTAAGAAAAATAAACCTCCTAAACATAACTCAAAATATAATGTGATTAATGCCTTAGAAGACTACAAGCACAGTGCTATGAGAGATCAGGGAAAGGGAACATAACCCTTTTTGGGGGAAGATAAACAAGACTTGTGGAAGAAGTGACATTTGACCTGTACCTTGCAAGACTGGTGAGAAAATCTGATTGTTTTCTGGGCATAAGGGCTAGTATGAGCAATAATAATACAGAAAAAAAGATAGTCCAATATACTCAGCAGAAAATTAATGAAACACAAAAGAAAATGATTTTTGTATCCAAGGAATAATGTTTGAAATTGACCAAATAAAAAATAATGTTTTAAAAAGAAAAAAAAAGAAAATGAATGATACAATTTAACTGGACTACAGAGTATATGGGTATCATTCAGGGCCAGAAGGACAGGTTGTTACCTAATTGTGGAGTCTTTCTTTTTCTGTCATATTATTGTGTTTGTATATTAACTAGTAGTTAGTGAAGAACCACTGAGAGCAATAGAATGGTGTGAATTGAAAAATTATGCTATTTTGTCTCCTTTAGTGTTTTTAGAGTTATTTGTTAAAATACTTTGATATCTTTGTCTTCTTTAGGCTTAAACTATTGGGATATTCCTTTAGAATGCTATAGCTTAAATATTTAGAAAAAAAGAACTACTTTGTACTGGAATTAATGCTGTTGTGAAACCAAGGATAGTAGATACTATAAGTATGCATTGCAAAAAAAGGAGGAAAAGTAGAACAAATTATTTCTTGGGGAAAACTACTGAGGGGAAAAATCCATTCTTTTATAATTAATCTAAGTGCTGTCAGATATTTCACATCCATTGTGGGTATCTACTTTTTATCCCATTTATTGAATTCTACTAATACCTCCTCTGAAGTGTAGTTAGACTGGCTAAGGATGCTTTTGTGAAACCTCACTTTTAGCTCCTGAAAGATTTCTGTAGATTTATAGATATGGAATGAAAAAAAAGTTGAGATAGAGGACATTTTAAATGTAAATGGGAAAGTTGTAAGGTTGTACATTTTTTTTATAAGAACTTTCTTTCCATCTCTGAGCTGAATACACTTTGAAGTGTGGATTAGCCCAAAAAAGTGCATATTTAAAATGTTATTTTTTATCCTAGTTCAGTGTAGTACATTGTTTCTAAAAGGCCAATATATCAGATTATTCCTGTGACTAGATATTGACAAAACTAGAATTTAATCAGTATACTGGACTAGGTATATGGATTTTTGCAGTCTCTATATCTTTATGATGTTGTTCTGTGTCTCTTAACATTTTTCACTTTCCCTAATGGTGCCATCGCAGCTTTTTCTTTAGGTCGTTATTGATTAGTATAAGCATTTCTTAGTTGTACTACCTGTCTGGATTTTTTTAACAAGTTTCTGTATAATATCTACCTAGAGTGCTATACATCTTTTATTTACAACGTTACCTTGACATTTCAGTCTGTGATTTTTATGTAAATCCTGAGACCTCCCTTTTGTCACCCTTGTTCTTCAAAGATATAACTGCAGATGATGTGTAATATTTCACAGTCTAATGGTATCCTCTTGTCCTCACACTGGGCACATATGTTGCAATGGCTAAGGACTTTGAGAAGGGAAAATGCCTGGTACCTTCTGACCTCACTTGATTGGTACTATACCTCATATGCCTACTTAGAAGAATTGTATAAGTGTGTATGTTTGCACTGGACTGGTTTCGCTCTTTTTGCAAAATTCCAAAAAATGTCAAAGAATGTAGAAATTAAAAAAAAAGAAAAATGTATTTATTAAGGGTTTATTGTGTAAGGTGTACTAGAGACACAAATAGAAGAGCAGAGACAGTGCTTGCTCTCAAGGAACTTACATTTTTATGGGGAAACCAATACATTAATATCTCACTTTCAAATCAGATTGAAAAGTTCCATTGTTCTTGGGAATAGCAGCAAAGCACATGGTGACACATCTTTTTTTTTTTGTTTGCCTTCTAATATGAAAATTTTTATTTAATTAGTTTAGAATATTTTTCCATGTTTACATGATTCATGCTATTTCCCTCTCCTCCTCCCACCCCCTTCCCATAGCCAATGAGCAACTCCACTGGGTTTTACATGTGACACATCTTCTTCTTTAATGTCATTCATACCATTAAAACCATAAGGTATAAGACTGGAAAAGTGGAGATTATGAATGATTTTTAATTTCAAGCAGAAGAATTTATATTTGATCCTGGAGATGATATAGAACCTCTCTGGCTTACTGAGGAGGAATGGGGCAAGTTCATAGCTGTGCTTTAGGAAGATTGCTTTTACAGCTTAGTGAGGATGGATTAAAGTGGACAGAGACTTGGGACAGGCAGACCCACCATAGGCAACTGCAATAGTCCATGCATGAGGTAATGAGAGCTGTGCTATGGTAGTGACAGTGGCAGTGGAGAGAAGAAGGTGATGTAGGAGACATTATGAAAATAGCATCTTTTCTCTCAGATTCCTTGCTGCTTCAGCTACACTGTATTTCTAGCCCCCTAGGTGGCAGCTGATCAGCAGTTGGTGAGGATGATGGGTCCTTTCTTCACAAGGGTCACTTTCCTAAATGATGGCTACAGAATTTGAAGGAGGAGCAGTTATCTTGCAGGTGGTACTGTGGCTGATGCCATGAGGCTTTGTGCAGCTTCACTAACTCCTTCCCTATAACTTTTTCATTTATGTGGCTCCCATATGTATCCTTACAAAATTTGGACAATGATTTTAGACTGTCTGGCTAATTTACATTGTTTCAAGATATTCTGAACTTTGATTTTTTTTCAAAATACTTTTTTTACCTTTTTTATTCTTCTTTTTGCCATTTCCAGATGCTAGTGAATCTATTTAAAAATGGATCTTTGATACAAAGTAGATCCACCCCTTCGTTGTTTAATAGAATGGACATAACTTTTGTCAACCTTTAACTACTGTGAAGTTACATTCTATTAACTTATCTTTCAATGGATGTTCTATCTTTGTTGGTATAATTTCTGCTTCTTGAACTGTTATTTTGTTCAAAGTAGCACAAATCAGTATATCTCTAATGAGAATCTGTCTTCTATCTCTGGCACCAAATGATCTATGGACCAGAGTATTTCTGTCTTTGAAGAAAGTCCTGTCAAAAGAGAGGTGAACTTAGATTAAATATAAAAACTCTGGCACTCCAGCAGACAGACCCTCTCAGTAGAGAAAGTGTGTGGGGGGGTAAAATGCCAAATACATTATACTTAGACAGTCATAGTTGTGGTTTAAGTTCATTTGGCTTATTTGTTTTTCTTTATTACAAAGGCGACCATGTATTGGGAAAAGATGGTGACATGAATAATATAAAGAGATAAATAAAACATTTTTAAAATGAACCCATGATGAGGTTTTTGTTGCTTTTTTATACACCCACCATACATAAACACAGGCATACATGCAGGAAAAATGTATAAAGTAGCACCCCCTGGGTATCTACAGGGGATAGGTTCCAAGAGTTACCATGGATGGCTGAGACAATAGTTATAAACAAACACTTGTTAACAGAGGGTAACTAAGACAGAGGATATAGCACATCACCAGATACAAGGGCACAGTTGTATAGTTTACATGTAAATATTATATAACACACACACATATATAACCACATGTATTATGTGAGTATGTTTCTCCACATAAAATAAACTTTGAATTCACTTTAAAAAGTTTGTGTGTGTATGTGTGTACACATACATTTAGAAAGAGAATCAAAGACAGAGACAGACACAGAGAAAGAATGAACTTTGGATAGGTAGAGATGAGAGTAATGAAAAGGACTCATTTTAAAATCTTTTACTAATGGTGGAGATCTTTCATCATCTCTTCTTAGGACTACTTGCATTTATACTACCAAAATAGTCATTCATAGATAACTTTTTTCCTGAGTGGTTGATTGCCTCTGAAGAAATCAGAATTTCTTAGAAGACAGGAAACTAACTTATACTGTACAGTTTCCCAAATGCAATACAGCTTATTCTCTGGTTCCTATCCAATTGCGGATGCCAGTTATTTTTTGTTTCAGTGACTTTCCAAAACATATGTATTGACACTTTTACTCATTTGAGCTGCTTATGCTATTGCATGTCATATTGTGTGCAATAGACATTGTTCTTCTATTTGAGTTTCCTTATGTGAATTATTAGTCTGATATCTTTAGTGATTATACATCCACTTGAGGGTCTCTTTTAATATTTGATCTCACCATCTACAAACAGGTCCATCATGTGTTTTTTTTTTAAACAAGTTTTATCGTTCTTTCTTTTTTCTATAAGTGGACAGTCACATTAACTTTAAGTTGCAAATAGATAGCTAGATAACACAATGGACAAAGCACCAGAACTGGAGTTGAGGGAATATGGGTTCAAATCTGGTCCAAGTCATTTCCTAACTATGTGACTCTGGGCCAGTTACCTAACCCCAATTGCCTAGTCCTTGCCACTCTTCTGCCTTACAATTGATAGTAAGATAGCAGGAAAAGGTTTTTAAACAGCTACCATTAACAAATAGAACATTAAACTTGAAAGAAACATTTTAAGCAATTATTCTTGGTCATTAATTATTTATTTTATATAATATTAAGCAATTACTCTTTAATACTTTAGTTTTAATTCTTTAATTATCTTCCCACAAAAATCCTACAAGATGAAAACTCAGCTACCTTCTTGAGTTATTCATTATTTTATTTGTTCTAAAGATGACATATCAGTTTAGCATGCTTGATGACTAGATGTATTTATAGAGAATTTTTAATTGCTAATTTATTGTCAAAAGGGAAAAAGCAGAGTAAGTTAATCAAGGCCAAATTAGCATGAGCAGTTTGCCATTTGCCTTGTCCTACCAATGCTTACCTTCTCCTCCCCAAGAAAAATGACCCTCCTGACCTAGACCTCCAGAGACCACTTTACACTTTCACACTGAAGGAGAGTTAATCTATTTAACCTCTGGGACTTTATCCGGGTCTGGAGACTCTGGTTGGTGGATGGATGAGTGAGTGAAAATTAATCTATTCTACTTCATTTAGCAATCCCCAAAGCTGCCATAAGGGGCTTTAATAGATTATGTTGTACTGGACTATGGAACCACTTAAAATCCCTGTGCCTGCCAGCCCAAAATACTCTTTCCTGAACTAAAGTTCTATATACGTTATATCTTCCTATTAGAATAAAAACTCCTTATGAATAAAAATCAGTTCATATTTGTCTTATTATCCTTAGCACATAGCATTGCTTTTTTCATTTAGATACATAAATATTTTCCAATCAATTGATATTTAGACTTTTATAGTTTTCAGTACAATGAGTATTCTCTATAAAAATATTTTAAAAATAATTTCAGTGTTCAATATTTACAATGTTACTGACCTCATTTATTTATTTAATGAATGAATTAAACTAGAGAAGTCATTTGATCAACATAAGGAGCTCTAGAGGTAGAAATTTCCCATGCCAGTGGAGATCTGTCTCTATCTTGTGCATATACGTTTTATATAATTGCCAGCATCTCAGAGGAGTTAAGGGATATAGATGTCTAGGATGCTGAAGCAAGGTTCTTGACCCTAGGCTGGCCTTACTCCAAGGCTGGCTGGATATTCACTATACACCATTGCTTCCTAATGTTCCTAATAATGGCATCCTCATTCTTTGAAATGATCAAAGCAACTATTTTCTTCCTTTATGGAAACTTCAGGAATCTGGTTTAAAGTTTCTATTTAATAGTATTTTTAAAACTTGACAAAGCTATGTATATGAATTCTAGATAATAAGCTTTTTTATAAATGTAGTTTTTTCATTCCTTGGACTAAAAAGTTTTAGTAAAGTGTGTGTGTGTGCATGAACATGCCTTGCTGGAACTATCAGTCAAGATATTCTCCTTTTTTGCAACTCAAGGGAATTCCTTTGAAAGTCAAAAAGGGAACTCTGCTGCTCTGAGGAAAAGGAACCAAGATGTGGCCCAAGATGAATATTGACTTCCTATGAGCCCCAAGTGTGATATGGGAACCGCTTATGCCTCTGAATTTTCCTTATCATGAAACCACTTAGTTTGAATATTTCTAAGGTCAGTGGCACACTCCATGGGATTGTAATGTATTCTTCTAGTCTCCACTACAAGACAGTCAATGTAGTTGCAAGCTAAAAGGGTTACCCTTTTTTTCCCTCATGGAGGTAACATTTTGGGGCACTTAAAATAAGTCATCATAGTTCCGTCAGAGATGAAAAGCTTCCCTGTAGAAAAGATGGCACTTATGATATACTCGAAACCTTATCTCATGAAGTCCCAGAGAAAGACATTCATTTTACTTCAGCAAAAGAAACACATCATCCGCTTACTGAGTGTTCCCCAGTGCAATGTAAATTCTATATTCAGAATGACAGAATAATTCTCTTAAGGGACCAGTGGAATAACCTATAGAGGTTGCCATGGTAATGATGAAATGGCTCTGCAGTACTTTATATTGTAAAGTTTATCTTCATTAGCAAGCTTTCTATTCATTAAGTAACTTTTTTGGCATGTAGATTGAATGATTATACCCTTTAGAAGCTTACAATCTAAAGTCTAAATTGGTACTTCTGAATAACAACTCCTTTCTATTATTCTTATTTCTCAAATGAGGAAACAGAGAGAGAGGAAGAAAGTTAAGTAAATATTGAGAGCTCTATAAAAGGAGAGATAGCTTTTTAGAATGGGAATAATGCCATAATTGGAGTCAGAATCTCAGGACCTGTAGCATGTTGCCCACTTGTGCAAATTCCTTTATCTTTATGTGCCCAGGTTTCTTCATCTTTTTTTGTTTGTTTGTTTTGTTGGGTTTTTGTTGTTGTTTTTTGCAGAGGGGATTGGAAGGGATGATCCTTAAAGTTTCCCTCAGATCTGTGGATCCATGAATCTGAATCCATACCAAAAGAGGGTTACAAGTTGAGCCTCTTTCTCAATTAAAGGAAATATTTATATTTTAATGAATAACTGTATACATCTAAGCATATAGATATTATTTATGTATATACATATAGCACCTAGATAAATTCAATATACTTATAATTTCCAGGAAATACTACTAATAATAATATATCTAGATGTGTAAATATTGGACTGAACCTTGGGGAGCACATGTGTTTTGAGGGTATCTGTTTCATATTTAATATATCATTGGAGCCTGTGATTTTTTAAAAAAAGTGTTGATAACTATAGTTTGTTATAATTGGTTTCCATTTTAATCTTAGACATTTTATTTTAAGAATTTAAAAAATCATGCTGAAAAGGAGCCCATAGGCTTCAACAGACTGTCAGAGGGGACTATGACACACACAAAAGGTTAAGAACCCCTGCATTAGAAAAATATATAATTCACATGGATCAAAATAGGGTTGGACTAGATAATCTCTAAAGCCCCACCTCTTAAAATTTAATGACTTTCAATATAATACTATGATCCTATGATAGCCTATTTATATGACTTCCTGGCTTTGCACAGTACCAGCATCGCACCCCATGAGACCCTAGCAAGTGATGATTATTTTTTATATGAATTCATTTCAAGGTCCATGGAATTACAGACCTTGCAAGTAAATGCACTATAGGTATCTAAATTTCTTTGGTATTACAGATGGGAGGAAAGGCATTTTAATTTAATCTTGTATGGAGGGCCAAGACTTCATTACTTTTAGGAAAGTATGAATTCAGATAAATGACACAAAAACAGCCAGGTAGTGCAGTAGATAGTTTCAAGCCTGGAAACAGGAAGGTCTGAGTTCAAATCCAGCTTCTAGACCACCATGCAAGTCATGTCACTTCTATGGGAACAATAACATCACCTGCCTTCCAGGACTTGAAAAGATGATAAAAGTGCTTATGTGGTGCCCAGCATGTAATAAGCTACATAAATATTAGTTGTTATTTTTATTATTATATTAATTAAAAGGCCACTTTTCCCTTCTGGTCTCTATAAGTGAAAAGAATCACCTCCAAGGTTGATTTCCAGGGAATGACTTAACTTATGGGCATTATGGTAGCTGAAAGGAATTTACTCTAATTCAAATAGTAGACAGAGTTCAGGAAGCAAGAACCTAACAGAGCTGAATTAAAAAACCAGAAGATGGTTAAAAGGGGCTTAAAGGATGAATTCTTTGGCTTTGGGTCTGAATTACAGAAGAGATGATTTTGTCTCTGGGACTATCAGACTTTATGAAAGATGATAGACCCTCCAACCTCTACATTCTTCATGGCAGATTTAATTAGCAAAAAACAAAAAAGTAGATAAAGAGTAAACAGATAGCACTTAGACCTGGGCAGAAAATAGCACAAAAGAGATAATAAATAGTCCAACAAGGGACTCTTGCCCATCCCATTCTCCATCCCAGATACTTAACCAACATTTGAGAACTCAATCAATAGCATAATGATATCAACAAAACAAAGGTGTCTTGAGGGACTCTTTGGGGAAGGAAGCAACAGCATGAGTGTTCCAACAAAGACATAAAGAACCATCCCAGGGGGAAATGTTACTATTGGAATTTAAGTCACACATGTTTTCTGACTGTTTTATTTATATGTGTGTTACCTCCCACATGTATTACTCTTTCTTTAAATTCCTCAGCTATAAATCTCTCCTTTCCCATCGGTGGAGTGTCCTGATTATTTAGGATAAATTTTGCTTCACATTTATTTTGCTTCATGCTTTAATTCAATTTACTTTAAACTAACATCTTTTTTTTTTTGATGATTGAATAAAAATGAAAGTGGGGTCTTATTACATATTGTTTTGAGTAACCACTGACTTAAAGCATTCTTTAAGTCTTGTGTGGCTTTTAGGAGACCCATGATTGTTGAGAGTCTTTGCCACCTTTACCAGCATTTTCAGGAAAAAAGTATCCTGAAACCCCACAAAATTTGACCCTAGTTGTTATCTCATCATCCCTAAATTACCAATTAGATGAAATTTTAGGGGACGGGGGAAGAAATAACCATAATTTGATTAATATTGTAAAAAATAAATGTAACTATGAAAATACTAACATAGCTTGCTATGGGAAAAAAAAGGAGTTGGAGAAAAAAAGGGATTTTATAGTGGTTATTCAGCTTTACCTGTTATGTGTGGGGACTGGTGATGTAGATATTAATGAAGGGGAAGAATTTCTACCGTTAGCCAATAAAGCTGAACTTCTTAACCATTTTTGATGATTGTGGAAACAACATAATTACTACATGGGAATCTAGTGTATAGCATGTATTCATTAGCTCCAGCATAGCTGTGTAGAAAGTAACACTGGAGAATTTTGATGTTGGATACACAGGAGAAAAGTTATTTTAATACAGAGTAAATAATGTTACAATGCCATCATTGTACAGCTATTAGCTCCTCTGTCCTCAATTTACTTAAAAATATCCTAACGCATTCATTGCCATTGTATAAGTGGTTCCACACTAGGCACCACATTTTCAGATTTTATTTATACACAACCTCATGTTTCTTCAATGTTTTGTTCACAATATAATATTCTTTGCAGTGAGAAATTTCAGGATGTTGAACATGTAAGATGGTAACTCTATGGGAGAATCTGGAGATCCACAGAAGCACAGTTTTCCTTTCAATATGAGCAGCTGTTTCTGTTGATTTCTATGAGTTCAAAGTCCTGCGTATTTTAGGATTAGTGTGCAAGAGCAATAGGCAAGTTTTATATATTTTGCAAATACTGTACTTATGCTACATGGACGAGGTAAGTAAATATATATATTAAGTAAAATTGAGGACCAATTGTTCTTTATCTGCAATAATATAACATCCAAAATTTTGTGGAGAAACCTAATTCACTACCATATAGCAGTACACCCTTTGAGAGCCACTGCATTGTGCAATAAATTGTATCCACTTGCTAATAGTTCTTACTAATTGGGAATACTCTTCTTTCCATATAACTAAACTTCCAAATTGAAAGAGAAGGCTCATTTTGCTTTTTTGTGTAGTGTATTATTTCATTTTAAAAGTATGTACTTTAAAAGGGATGAATTATGCAATTATTTTCAAGAGTATATTCAACTTAAAACAGTTACTGCTTTGATGCCCTAATTAGAATGATGAAAATCTTTTAGGTTTAAAAAAAATCTGTTTTGTTTTTGAATCCTAACTTTCCCATTTGTAGCATACCTTGAGAGAAGTTAGGACTACATAAAGAACCATTTTAGTTAGACCTTATGTAAAAGACATGACCTGATGTCCATAAAAAGAAAGGAAAGCCTTTTTTTATGAGATCCTACTGTTTACTAAATACCACTAAGTTAATAATGATACACATAGCTCTCATTCACAAAACCTTCTTTGAGATATTTTAAGTCAAGATATTGACATCAAGGTGTCTGATTAAGTCATAAACTTCATTCCTAGCTCTCTTACTGGGTATCAGTGTGGCTTTCAGCAAATGATTTCACCTCTCAGCAACTCAGTTAAAAAAAAAGAGAGGTTTAGACAAAAAGATCTCTAGGATCTTTTTCAATTCTTAATTTGTGATTTCATAATCTCTCAAAGTGTCATTTTTTTTGAAGTGGAGATGTATGTAGGATGCTAATATAGTCTCTGAGAGGGATCCAAAGTTGATTGAATGATAAGATTCAAAGCATGGTTATCAATTGTTTTATTCAACAGGCATTTATTAAGCAACTCCAAGACACTGGGGCTAATAGACAAAATCACATTTTTGGAGTAATATTCGTATACTAGAGAGAGGTCTTGTTCTTTTTTTCTTTTAGATAATCTTCTATATCTTTAGAGATTTAATGTTTGTTTGTTTTTAATACAGCACAAAGGACACTATAAACCAAAATTTTCTCGATTAGAAAATTATATGTTTAGGGACTTTTTTGTCTTCTATTTCTTAAGGCTCATCTCAATTATTCTGTCCAAGGCATCCAATAAATCAAATAATGCTTGACTGATACTAATATGAAGAATATTTGGCTTTGTAGAAATAACATGGGTTAGTTTTGGCTTTGGCAAAAGGCAAGAGAAATATTTTCATTAACATCTCCTTAAATACTTGCTTTAAATGCTCAGTTATGTTATACTGAAGTGTGTTTAAAGATGTGGTATATTGGAAGGACATTTTTTCCTCAAAATACTATTCAGTTCTATATTGGCAAAACAAACAGATTAATGAGGAGAAGCAAGGGGACACTTAAGGCTTATTTAGGAATCTTCAGACTTCTATGTTCTACTTTAGGGGATATAAGAATTACATTTCAGACTGGTAAACTAGACTTAAAAAAATAAAATGGCTTTAAACCTGGACATCAGCTTAAGAGGTGGATTTTAAAAAGCGTTTTTTGCTTATTCTCTACCCTCCAACTCAAATATCAGTCATGCAGCCATTTTTATTATAAATTTCACAAACACATCAGAGAGGGACTGATTCCCTACGTGTTAAGATAATCCTTTAAAGGTTTCCATCTAACCAATGTGAGCCTCTGAGATAAGGTACTGGAAGTTTTTTTTTTTTTTTATATATGAAGAAATATTTTGAGAATTGCCTTTGAAGTCTAAAGTTCTCTCTCTTTTGGTCTCTGACTTGCCAAAGCAGACTCACTTATAATGGAACCAGGAACACTGATGCCTTGGTTAATTAGATTGACAAGGAAAAGAGGCTTGGAATTGCTGTTGTCCAGCAGTGTGCAGTGTTGGAACATTACAGTGAAATTTGGGGAGATAGATTTATGTATCATGAAACTTACAGGGCTTAAAGACATTAACATTTTAGAATAGGCTATTTAAAAGGGGGGGATGGGAAGACATGACATTCTGTCATTATTTTAAAATGCTGACTGTTAGCAATATTTATGAGACAAGATTTGTCTATGGGCTAGATTATTTTGATTACATATTAAATAACATATAATTACATTTATGTATATATATATAAATGTCCACATTTTGGTGTGCATATATATGTACATAGATGCATACACATGTGTGTTTATGGACATGTGCTTATGAATGTACTCTGTATATCTGTGAGCTGTGCATATATGTATGTGTATACACATTTATTTTTGTATATCTATTTTGAGAGAGAGAGAGAGACAGAAAGGGACAGAGAAAGAAAGAGAGAGACAGAAGAACAGAGGGATGGAGAGAAAGAGAGAGACAAAGGTTCAAAGGGATAGAGAGAGAGACAGAGACAGAGAGAGTGCTTACAGAATATATCCAGTGTTAGAATGTATATTTTTATGTAGGCATATACATATAGAAATAAAAATATATACCCCCTTTTTCATCTCCTTCCCTGTGGTGTAAGACACTAGCAAATTAACTCATGGACAAACTTATCAAAAGACATAAATCTCACACTGCTATTGCATTTTTTTTTACTTGATGATATAAATACATAGGGATAACAGTTAGAGGCTAATATGATACAGTGAAAAGAACACTATATTTGGAGTAAGAGAACATTGGTTTGAATTCTGGCTCTGCCAGTTAAGAACTGTGTAACCTTGGGTAACTCTCATAACCTCTTTGTGCCTCATTTTATTTTTTTAAGAGGATGTAAATACATAAGAAAACTGAGGCCCAGGGATATGAAGTAAGTGGCAAGGATATATTTTGAATAAACATCTATTCAGAGCATAACAAGTAGATGAATGTAATGAGGGACCTGTTTTAATGCTTTTATTTTATAAATACTGTTTTTTGGCACCAGAAACTTCTACTCTCCATAGACTCTGTTTTATTCTAAGTTAAGGCATTACAATTAAACCTATTGGACAGTAAGACAAAGAAAGTACAACCTTCATATCTTGTCATAGGGAAAAAGTACCCTATTACAACCTTCGTTCTCCTCATTTCTAACACTGGGGTAGCAAAAGTGACAACTAAAGACAAATTATTAACAACACGGTAAAGAAACAAGCAAGTAAAAACCTCTGGTTTTCTGAAATGGGATCTCTTCATTGTACTTTAAATTCTCTTTTCATAGTGATATACACAGACCAGGAGAACACAGGGACACATAACCAACTAGCTGACTTAGCCAAAAATAATTGTTATATTAACAACTGTTAATTATGACCTGGGATGTTTTCCTGTAGAACCATTCACTCAGTCCTTGAAATGCAAGCCTATATGCTCATAAACATGGAGATACTGTAATCTTAGTAAGATTTGGTTTTCATGGAAAAAAACAAAACAAAACAAAAGTTGGCTAGTATCCAAACTAATACTTCACTGGCCTTTCTGGACTATGTTCTTTGTGGGAAAAAAAATTAACATTCTTTTTAGAATTTTCACTTTCTAATTCTTGGGAAAAGAATTGGGAAAAGCTCTGAAGCTTTTCCTCTGAGAAGGAAAGAGATAATGATACTCATTTATATATACAAAGTCAGGCAAAATATATTTCCACATTAAGCAAATACCAAAAAAAGGAAAATAAAGATAATGAAAAAAAATATGCTTCAATCTGTACTCAAAGTTCATTAGTTTCCTTTCTGTAGATGGATAGCATTACTTATCAAGAGTCTTTGGGAATTGTTTTGGATCATTGTATTGATTCAGAGTACCTTAGTCTTGATCATTCTCACAATGTTGCATGTACAATGTTCTCTGGTTGTGCTGACTTCACTCAGTATCAATTTATATAGTTCTTCCCAGGTTTGTTGTTTTTTTCAACCATACAGCCCATCATTAGTATCCCATCACGGTCATACACGACAACTTGTTCAGCAGTTCCCCAATTAATGAGCATCATTTCATTTTCCAGTTCTTTGCCACCCAAAAAAGTAGTGCTATAAATATTTATGTACAAATATGTCCTTTCCCTTTTTCTTTTGTCTTTTAAAAGATATAAATCTAGTAGTGATATGAAGGGTACACAGTTTTATAGCCCTTTGGGCACAGTTCCAAATTGTTTTTCAGAGAAGTTGGGTCAATTCATAACTACACTAATAGTTCCTTAATGTCCCAATTTTTCCACATCTCCTCCAGCATTTATTATTTTTTTCTGTCATATGAGCCAATCTGATAGTATGAGCCATTCTGATAGTGTTAGATGGTGTCTCAGAATTGTTTTAATTACCATTTTTCTAATTACTAGTAATTTAGAGTATTTGTTCATATTACTATTGATAACTATTATTTCTCCTTATGAGAACTCATTTGTTCATATACTTTGACTATTTGTTTATTGGTTCTTATTTCTGTCAATTGAGAATATTTTCATTATTTTTTCTATTTTAAAGTTCCCTCAATTAGTACTACCTAGATTCAGCAGAGAATGGACCATAGCCATTGTAAAAAGTGATTGAAGACATTAATGTTTAGCCTGAAGAAGAAAAGACTTCAGGAGTTTGGGAAGCATTATTTCTCTCTTCAGGTAATTGGTAGCTTGTCATATCAAAGAGATTACACTTGCTCTGTTTCATTTTACTGAAATTTAGTAAATTTTTTAAAGTATCTATATATACAAAGCCTTGTGCTAGAAACTAGATAGCCTTGATATAAAGTTTGACAAGTAGTAGATAATAAATGTTTACTGATTTATTGAGAGAATACAAATCCCAAAAATAAGTCATCCAAAAATGGATGTTAACTTCATATAAAGGGAACAGACCCAAATTTACAAAAATGAGAGCCATTCCCCAGTTGATAAAGGATCAAAGGACATGAAAAGTAGTTTTCAGAAGAGGAAATCAAAGCCATCAGTGCTAATATGAAAAAAATATATACTATAAAACACTACTGATTAGAGAAATGCAAATAAAAACAAGTCTGAAATACCATCTGATGCTATCAGATTGGCTAAAAAAACTGAAAAGGAAAATTAAAAAAGACAGAGTGGATATGGAAACATTTGGACACTTATTCACTGCTGATAGTGTTGTGAACTCATTCAACCATTCTGAAGAACAATTTGGAATTGTCCCTAAAGGGCTATTAAATATGCATATCTCTCAACACAGTAGTGACTACTGCTAGTTTTGTATCCCAATGAGAACAAGGAAACAGGAAAAGGATGTTTTTGTAAACAAATATTTATGACAGCTCTTTTTTTATAGTAGCAAAGGATTAGAAATTTGGGGCTGTCTATTAATTGAGGAATTGAGGAACTGAACAAGTTGTGGTATATGATTGTGATATAAGAAGTTATGCTATAAGAAATGACAAGCAGAATTGTTTCTGAAAAATCTTGGAAGACTAATATGAACTCATGCAAAGTGAAGCGAGCAGGACCAGGAGAACATTTTACACAGTAATCAGTATTGTAAGGATGATCAGCTGTAAAAGGTTTAGGTCCTGATCAACCCAATGATCTAAGACATTTTTAATATGGGCTCATGATAAAAGACACTGTCCACCTCTATAAAGAAAATTGATGAACTCTAAATACAGAGTTAAGCATACTTTTTTCCACTTTATTTTTATTTCATTTTGTTTGTGCTTTCCTTTGCAACATGCCTAATACAAATATATGCTTTGCATGACTTTTCTTTATTTGTCTTGCTGTTGTTCAGTCATGTCTAACTCTTTGTGACCTTGTGGATCATACCACATCAATTTCTGTGCATTAGATTTTCTTAACAAATAAATATACTCAAGTATTTTGCCATTTATTTTAGGTGTATAATAAATATCAAATTGTTTGTCTTTTCAAAGAGGTTTGAGGGTAGAAGGAAGGAAGAATATTTGGAACTTAAAATTAAAAAAACAAACAAATATTCCCATGTAATTGGGAAATATTTAATGAAAAAATATTTTAAAAAAGTAATAAGTTCACCATCACCAGAGGGAGATAGTAAATCCATATGGAATCTGGGCGATTACTTCATACAAATATTGGATGTCATATAAGGTATTCTTAATTAGAAAGAGTTTGAACTAGAGTAACACTAAGGACTTTTCTAACTCTGAGACTTAGGGAACTCTGTAATTTCCCTTTCCTTCTGAATTATTTTATTCCCCACCCAGGTTAAATGATATATTTTAATCAGAATATATTTTAAATTGATTTAATGTGAGTGCAAATATATTGAGGTTATGGTTATTTTTAACTAGAATTTTTGTAATAACATATTTTTTCATTTTAATTTTCTAAAATTATTTTCTTGGAGACAATAGGTATTTTTAGAAAAAATTTAAGCACCTTAATTTTTATTTTTCTTGAATGTTTCAATCCTTAAGCAGAAGAATAAAAAAGTATTTTGATATGCATTTGTAAGTGTGAAATAAGAAAATGCCATTGAAGTGACTTGATAAATTTTTAAATAAATTCTGTTCAGTAGAGCCATCTGTTAATTGGCTAATAGATGCAAAAGCTGCTCTTTCAAGGTCCATCAATTATCCATAGTATCATCTTTTTACAAATGAAAGTCATTTTATTGCTTCCTTTCAGAATCCCGTAAGATTTATTTGGCAAAATGTTTTTGGTCCTTTTGCTGTTCTGCATTTATCATCCAGACTATAGTGTATGAGTGATTCATAGTTAAAGGTGCACGAATTGCCCAACACCTTCTTTTCATAATTCATATAAATGCTTTCCTTGTTATCAGAGTGGAACTGTAGCAGCCAGCTTGGGTAATCTGACCCTTATTTGTTACAAGCTCTTCAGCTGTTTCCCCTTGAATGTTATACTTAATGGCCTTGGAGGTTTGATTTGATATCAAGCTTCAGTTACTCACACAGATTGGAACTATAAGAGCAAATAGAAATGTTGACACACTAATATTATAATTTCCCCCCTTATTTTCTTTAATGGAAAAACTCAAACATAATTTGAAGTGAATATTGAATCAATGCCCACCATAGCTGCTTCCTGCTGCCAGGCAGGTTAGGTTTTAAACAGAAAAGGAATCCTTAAAGAGCATGGTCAACATTTTTTTTTCTTCACTCTCTGCTCTCCACTTCCCCCATCAAGTGTTCTAAGAACAAAGCCAACGTATAAAGTATAAATTTAAGCATCTCAAATTGACGGATGTTTACCAGCAATAGTTTCACCAGTGTTTGAAGGGCATTTCTGCTCAGCTAATAAGATGGATTGTCTTACTTTATAGCAAACATCAAAGGTGCTGGATGAGATGCCAGAGTTTCTGATGAGTATATTTCATTTATGATGAAAGGCTCTTTTAAAGCATTGGGACTTTTTCCTTCTTATAATTTTTACTAAAGCTTGAAGTTGTCGAGCCATTACATTCGAAAACTTATCATTCTTCAATGTTTTTCTCACAAAGGCAGCTACTGTTCATTAATATTTTGCAATCCATAAAGTGGCATGCATTAAAACACAGATAAGGTTGTGAAAGTTCTAATGCCAATGATTTCAGATGGAAGCAAAAAGTTAAATAATTTCTATTTTGTGCTTCTGACAAAAATGAAGAAAAATAAATAATATTCTAGGAGTATTGTAGAAGTGAACTTTTTAAAGGAGCCTCCTGATATTTACCACCTTCCTCAATATGCCAGTGCTCTGCCTTCCCATCATCTACTATGATTTTCCTCCACAAACTCTAGTCTCCAACTCAGATAGTATTTAGTGTTCAAACACACACCATTTTCATGCTTCCTTACTCTTGCCAGGAATTTTTCCTTCCCTCCCTTTGCCTATTGAATATTTATGCCCATCATTTTTAAAAATTTAATTTAATTGACTAAGAAAAATTTTCCATGGTTACATGATTTTCCTCCCCTCCTCCCACCCCCTCGCATGGCCAATGAGCAATTCCACTGGGTTTTTTAGATGTGTCATTGATCAAGACCTATTTCCATATTATTGATAATTGGACTAGGGTGATCTCTTAGAGTCTACATCCCCAAGCATATCCCCATCAACCCATATGATCAAGCAGTTGCTTTTCTTCTGTGTTTCTGCTCCCACAGTTCTTTCTCTGAATGTGAATAGCGTTCTTTCTTATAAGTCCCTCAGAAATGTTTTGGATCATTGCACTGCTATTCATAGAGAAGTCCATTACATTCGATTGTACCACAGTGTATCAGTCTCTGTGCACAATGTTCTCCTGGTTCTGCTCCTCTCACTCTGCATCACTTCCTGGAGGTTGTTCCAGTTCCCATGGAATTCCTCCTCTTTATTATTCCTTTTAGCACAATAGTATTCCATCACCAACATATACCACAATTTGTTCAGCCATTCCCCAATCAGAGGGCATTCCCTCATTTTCAAATTACTTGCCACCACAAAGAGTACAGCTATGAATATGTTTAATAAGTCTTTTTCCTTATTATCTCTTTGGGGTATAAACCCAGCAGTGGTATGGCTGGATCAAAGTATGCCCATCATTTTTGAAACCCAATTCAAATGTCACCTGTTTTATAAAGTTATCAGAAATTACCTTTCCCACCAAATTTTGGGAGGCAGTTGGCTTTCCACAACTAAATTTAGGGCTTTTATCCTCTGTAATTACTATATAAATATCCTCCAGTAGACTACAATCTCTATTGACAATAACAGAGAAATTGCATTATCTAAACTAAATATCCCTTCCAGTACATAGCACAATACACTGTATGTGATATGTACTTTATATGTTAGTTAATTTGCTAAATTTAATTAAATTTTTTCTTTTAGTTTATTATCATTATGAAATAATGTTTTCTAGTTTACTTAGTCCTTGGTAGCAGAGTGTGGTGTAGAAAGATCACTGGTTCTACTGTCAAATCTTGATTTTAGTAACAATAATGAAGATAATCATTATAATTAACATTTTTAATAAAGCACTTTAAGGTTTGCAAAGTGCTTTACAAATATTATCTTATATAATCCTTATAATAATCCTAAGAGGTAGGACTATCAATATTCACATCTTAAAGATGAGGAAACTGGCAGAATTTAAGTGGTTTGCCCAGGGTCTTACCCACTAATATCCATTGCTAGATTTGAACTCCGGTCTTTTCAACTTCAGGGCCAGCCTTCTGTTCAGAGCACAACCTTGCTTCAAGCACTTTAAATATGTAATCTCTTGGACCATCATAAAAGATCCTGAGAGATAGGTGCTATTAATATCCCTTTTTACAAATAACAAAACTGAGGACGATGGTATGTTTATAGTTACACAACTCAAGTCTTATCAATTCAAAGTCTAGTGAGGTCTTAGCCACTCCCAACTTTTAAATAGCCATATGAGTTTGGGTAAGTCTAAATGACATTAAATATGTCTCTTTCCCTCAATTATCCCATGAGTAAAATGGGGATATAATACTTTACTTATCTGCCTTCAAAGATATTGTGAAGAGAATATCTTTAAGGACAATAAAAATTTGAACTATGATGATTAGCATGACTTTTGGAGGAGACAAATGATTCTCAAAACAGGGCATTTTGTTTTTGTTTTTTAATGAAAATTCTTGTTTTTTTTTAAGTCAAGCATTTTTAGATTAACATGTTCTTCCCCACAGAAAGAAAAAATAATTAAATTAATGCATATATAAATAAATAGATAAATGAATGAATAAAGCACTGAATATATAATTGAATTGTCTAGCAAAAATATTTCTACATATGTCTGAACATTAATGTCTATTTGTCCATTTTAAGTATATCATTCTTTATCAGGGGATCAGTGACATATTTCATCTTCCTTCTTTTGGGTTTGTGGGTTTACATTGTATTGATCAGAATTCTAATGTTTTTCAACTTTTAAAGTTGTTTTTCTCTATAATGTTATCATTATATAGATTGTTCCAGTTCTGCTCACTTTCTTCTGCTTTAATTCAGAGTTCTTTCTAGATTCCTAAAAAGTTTTTCATTTCATTATTTTGATATCACAAAACTATACTATAACGTTCTTATACAGCAATGTGGTTAACCATTCTCCAGTAGGAGGAAACTCCACTTCATTTCCAATTTTTTACTACAACAAGAAGACAATGTATTACAAATATATTTTGTACATATAAATCATCTGAGCAAATAAATAAATAAACAAATTTGTTGAGGCAAAAACATTCCAGGTATTAATGACATTCAGCAATAACAGTAAAATGTTTTCCTTGGAAAATCTTTTCTTTGCAGTTAGAATATGTTAGGATCAGTTACAGTCTCACCAGAGCAATCAAACCCACTTTCCTCCTTTTTAACTCTGGACTCACTTTTGTGTCTTATTATGTGTCATAATTATATTATGACCCACTTATTGTTTGCATTGTCATCTGTATTATTTTCCTGGGTATATATGCTATTGGATAAGGTCCATATCGGGTCCATTGAATGCAGAAATCTGAGCAATAGACATTCTTCATTAATTTTCTATATGGATGGACATAGCAAAGTCTTTTGAGAGAATTCATATATTTTCCAGATGATTCTTTAGTGTTTGGGGGCTTAATAAAATTAACATAATATTTTCTGCAAACTGGATCCTCTGGGGGAACTTTACCATCAATTGATATTCTCCCCCAGATCTGGACTCTACACCATCTTCACCATCATAGTGACGAACACTTTTGACCAGTAGAGATCTTGCGGTTTTATGCATCATCTGATATTAACTAGTGGAGAATCAATGAAGAGGGTGATTTTTTTTTAACATTTCCAAGAGATTTTAAATGATCTTTATATATGGATAGGAGACTTTGTTAGAAAAGGAAAAGAGAACATTTGTTCCAAGGAGTTGAATGCTTTTTAAAAAAATAAATAAGTCGTCAACAAACATTTATAAAGTACCTAATATGTGGCTCCCAAGGTATTAAGTACTGGGGATACAAGAAAGGACAAAAAAAGTCTCTGCTCTCAAAAAATCACTGTCTAATGAAAGAGGCAACATGAAAATAGCTATGTACAAACAATATATGGACAAAATAAATTGGGGATGCTCTTAGAGGGAAGACACTAGCATTAAGGGGAATTTGGAGAGGTTTCCTGGAGAACATGAGATGTTAGCTGTTTTGCACGTACCATGTGCTTCTCAGGCAACTTGCCATTGCTCTTCCTGGCAGGGGGTTAAGGGAAGGAATTTCCCATCTCTTACCCTTTGCTGCAAAGTAAAAGGTAAATGATAAAGAATAAATCTTAAGGACCTGAAAATCTAAAAATAAATCCAGCCTGTTTAGGTAGTTCACAAAGGTAAATGCTCTCACTCAACTTATCTGCAGTTATTTGAGTCACCACTTTGACCAGAAACTCCCATCATCTACCCCTCGTGTCTATTCTTCTCCAAGTTAAGTACTTGCATCATTTAACAAGTCAATGGAACTGTGTTGTGGCACATTGGTCCAATTCTGTACACCTCTCTGGTGACTTGCTGGGCATTCAACAATTTATGAGGCAGATTCTTAAGTACTTCTCTCTTTGCCATGCATTGAGCCTTAAGAATGTCCTTAATGCACAGGTCTTAGATACTCCCAAGTTTAATGTTTTGAGAGGGCCCAGAAGTTTTGGACAGTTCCAACTCAAGTAGTTTTTACACCTTCCTTTTCTAAGTACTTTAATGTAATCCATTTCTAAAGGTAAAAAAGAGAGACATCTTATTCCCTAGAATTTGTTTATTTTTCATTGGAAATCTAAGGATTATGATTTTGTCAGTTTAGGGAATTCCTGGGGACAGACTCCATTTTCAAATGCAAGTTAGTACATTCTCAGAAACAATTTAAAAGAGTTGCTTGGGGCAGGGGGCGTAGGGTTTAGTAGTCCTTATGTCAAAGTTAGACCCTGAGGAGTTTGTTGTTATTTTTCTGTTGTTACTAAAGCAATAAGCCCAAGAGGGTCTTCAATCCTCTCTATTCCTTGATCAGTTGTGAGATGGTAAAGTCTTTGTCCATTGTTGAATACTTTTTTTTTTAAGAAAGACAACTTGTTACCCATTACTTCCCTAGTTGAAGATTCCCTCAACTGGTAGAAAGATGATCTTCACAAAGATTTCTTTTAGATGATAGAGTAGACATAAAGGTATTTAGTTGCTGATATTTTATCAGAGGTCAATTTATCTGTTAGAACTAGGCTTCAATTTTGTTGTTGTTCAGTTATTTCAGTATTGTTAATTCTTCCTGAACCCGTTTGAGGTTTTCTTGGCAAAGGTACTATAATAGCTTGCAATTTCCTTCTGCAGCTTATTTTACAGATGAGGAAACTGAGGCCATCAGGATTATGTGATATTCCCAGGGTCACATAGTTAATAAGTGTCTGAAGTCAGATTTGAACTAAAAAAGATGGGTCTTCCTGACTTCAGTCTGACACTCTAACTACCATGCCACCTAGCTACCCTAGGATTCAAATACAGGTCATCTAATCTAATGTTCTTGTTACTTTCTCTCTCTCTCTGTCTCTCTCTGTCTCTCTCTCTCTTTGTCTCTGTCTCTGTCTCTGTCTGTCTCTCTCTGTCTGTCTCTCTCTCTCTCTGTCTCTCTGTCTCTCTCTCTCACTCACTCTCTCACTCCCTCCCTCCTTCTCCCTCTGTCTCTCCCTCTGTCTCTCCCTCTGTCTCTCCCTCTCCCTCTGTCTCTCTCTCTCCTTCTGTCTCTCTCCTTCTCTCTGTGTCTCTCTCCCTCTCTCTCTCCCTCTGTCTTCCTCTCCCTCTCTCTCTCCCTCTCTCTCTCCCTCTCTCTCTCTCCCTCTCTCTCTACCTCTCTCTCTCTCTCTCTCTCTCTCTCTCTCTCTCTCTCTCTCTCTCTCTCTCTCTCTCTCTCTCTCTCTCCCTCTCCCTCTCTCTCTACCTCTCTCTCTCTGTCTGTCTGTCTCTCTCTTTCTCTGTCTTTCTCTATTTCTGTCTCTGTCTCTGTCTGTCTCTCTCCCTCTGTCTCTTCCCCTGTCTCTGTTTCTGTCTGTCTGTCTGTCTGTCTGTCTGTCTGTCTGTCTGTCTGTCTCTCTCTCTCTCTCTCTCTCTCTCTCCCCCACTCTCTATTTGTTTGTTTTTAGGAGGATAGAATAAGTAGTCTTAAGACATGTGATTTGTAATAAAACAAATTAAAGCAGACTCGCTCACAGTCCAGGAAGAGAAATTAGGTAGAAATGAATATTCTTCCCAGGACACCCACTCTGCTGTTCTACTTTAAAAGACTATCACCATTGTGGTCATTATTTAGAAAGATAGTGGAATAATCAGAAACAATTATTTCAGCACAGAATTTCATGTTTATATATTGCTTAATAGTTTAATTTCTTTCCAAAGTTCTATGACATCATGAAAGTATTGTTTTCCCCTTGAGTTAGTGAGGACAAGATTAGATAAGGGACTTTTATAAGATCACAAAATAACTAAGTGACTGAACCAAATTTTAATTCCAGGTCTTTGACTTGAAGTACAGGGTTTTCCCAGGAATAGTATAAAATCCCACCTAATTTCTTTTCCCATACTGTTTCTAACATTGGAAGCCAATCATCCTTAATTTGGTTTATTAGAAAAACATATGTTTGAATACTGTCTATCCTCTCCCCCACCAAAATAAACAATAATGAAATGAGGAAACAGGTACGATATAGAGAATGTTATATTTAGATGACCTGTATTTGAATCTTTTTTTTCTAACAGATGAGATGATCTCCGATACTGCAAAGTTGTTCAAAACAATGCACACAGGGTAGATAGGTGACTCAGTGGACAGAGAACCAAGTCTGGACACCAGAAGTTGTGTGTTCAAATTTGGCCCCAGACCCTTCCTGGCTGTGTGATCTTGGGCAAGCCACATAATTCTCAAATTGCCACCTTTCTGCCTTAGAATCAATACATAGTACTCTAAGATGGAAGGTAAGGGTTTGAAAAAAATTAAAACTTTAAAAACTGCTCAGGAAATAATAAGTGTTTTAGTACTTAAGAAAGACAATGGTGTTTTTTTTTGTAAAGATATTTTGACTATTATATGTAACAATTTTCCACATAAGTTTTTATGAAATTATATCATCCAAATTATCTCCCTTTTTCTCTCTTCCCTCCCACTTCCTGGAATTGGAAAGCAATTTAATCTGTGTTATACATGTATTATCATGCATAACATATTTTCATATTGTCTATTTTTAAGGGAATACTTGTATAAAACCAAAACCCTAAAATAAAAACTAAAAAAAACTAAAGTGAAATATCATATACCTTGCTCTGTATTATAGTATTACCCTTTGTGTTTAAATCATATACCCAGTGTGACATCTTGATGTAGGGTATCTTTTTCTATTTTCCTGTGATACTGTTTTCCAGTTTTCCTAGCATTTTTGTTGAATAATGAGTTGCTAAGACCGGGATCTTTAAGTTTATCAAATACTAGATTGATTTCTTAGTCAATACTCAATTGTTCTGATGATTACTGCTTTATAGCACAGTTTAAAATCTGGAGCTGGTAAGTTAACATGCTTAGCATTTTTTTTCATTAATTCCCTTGATATTTTTGAACTTTTGTAATTTCATTGGTATGGTGCTGAATGAATAAATTAATTTAGGTAGAATTGTCATTTTATTATGTTAGATCTCCCTACCCTTGAGCAAATAATGTTTTTCCCATTGTTTAGATCTGTTTTTATTTGTATGGAAAGTGTTTTATAATTTTGTTAAAATAATTCCAGTGTTTGTCTTGACCAATAGATCCCAAGTATTTTATATTATATAGAGTTATTTTAAATTGAATTTCTCTTTCTAATTCTTGCTGCTGGACTTTGTTGGAAATATATAGAAATGCAGATGATTTATCTGAGTTTATTCTGTCTTGCAACTCTGTTAAAATTACTAATTATTAATTCTTTCTCTATTAAAGAAAAGGTAGTATCATTAGAAAATATTCATAAAAGGATACTTACAATGAGCAAGAAGACTGAGGAGTTTCCTTATGAACAAAAAGTGAAAAGATTAGGACTGTTCAACCAGGAAAGAAAAAAAAAATAGATGTGAGGGGAAGTACAGCTTTACTTACAGGAGTTAATTTAGGGTAAATGTTACCTAAAGGGAGAAAGATTGAACATACAAATAGGAAGGTTGGGTAATTTCTAGATGATAGGTACATTTAAGGAAACCATACATCTTTTTGAGGTCAAGGAAGGTCATGTAGTATTGCTTTCCTTTGCCACAAATGCTCCTTGGCACTGCCATCAGAGAGATAATATTAGTCTGGGTAATCCATTCTAGTCATGGACATCCGAGCCACCATGACATTCCTTTTGTTATATCCCTTTTATTTTTCCTTTCCTATGTTTATAATTGCTTTTTTTTTATTTGGGATTTTTAAATTTATGGTTTAGTGATGTTATGATTAAAATTCTCTAGAAACTATATTTATAATTATGTATTAACTAATTTCAAAAGTGGGTGAGAAAAAGAAAAAAAGTTTCTAGCAATATGTGCCTAGCAGTTCCTTACAAAGCCTTTTCCAAGCATGAGAGTCAGATCTCCACATACCTTCTCACTCTCAGTTCCCAGCCCCAAAGCCCTCTCTTCCTCTCTTGACTCAAATTTTTGCTCTTAGTGATGTCCTTTTCCAAAGCCCCGCCTATTGGAGGACTCCAATCTCACTCTGGGAAAAAAGTGTCTTGTAGGCAAGGAAGCCAGGAAGCAAAAGAGAAAAGGGTCTGCAGGATGCCAGAACTCAGGAGACCACTGCTGTGGCCCCAAAAGTACCCCTGTCTGCTTTTTCCCCCCACTAGCTTTCTCTTATCCGCTATCTTGAATCAATAAGAGGGGTGGACAAATTGCAATTTAATCCAATCAGAGAGTGACTTCAAACTTAATATCAAAACTCACCTTTTGTATAAATTCAAAATTAATTTTAGGGTACCAAAGAAAAGAGTAAGGGCTAGTGTTAATATTTCATTTAAAATAATACATCCCAGTTTGTTAAAGTAGGAAGAAGTTGTTTATGAAAGATGAAATTACATTTTATGATTGGCTTTTCTATTTGTGTCATTCAGGAACTTTGTGATAGACATTTTAGTTTCATATAGCTGCTGTCCTAATAATTTTTAATTTGGTTCCTCAGAAAGAACCATTTTCTTATTATAGGTTAATTTACGAACTTTGTCTCCCCATTTTCCCCCTCAATCTTCCACTGCACTTAGCATTTGTACCAATGTGTAGCTTTTTGTATTTAATTATTCTTGTGATTTTAACCATATCGATAAAGGATTTATAAAAATACATTATTTCTCAAAGTATCTTTTTACTTCTTTCAGAAAGGAGATATAAAAATATGGAATAAAAATTTTATGTGTATAGATTAGAAGTTGTATTAAAATTTAATTATAGCTTTTTGATATTAAATAATATTCTCTTAACAATGCATATTATCTGCGTTAATACCTATAACTCTGTCATTTTGCCATTTTGTGACTACATCAGCACATAGAAAAATGTCAGTTACCAGTTCAGAAGGTTTCTTCAGCCGTCAAGAAATTAAATCTTGAACAAGATTTAGGATTCTGTTATTTATAAATCCAGCAACATAAATAAAATATTCTGTATTCTATAGAAAAGCAGGATAAGAGAAGCAGTGGCAGATATCTGTGAAAAAAATAACATGACTAAAAGTTTTAGTTAGCTTTAGTAAAGGACAGTTAGCACATCAAAATCCATATTGTTGAGTGACAAAGTAGCAAGTAATCCTTGTGCTAATACTGTTCCCTTAAGATTAATTAGTCAGTTTATAAAAATCCCATTCCTATAAACAAAGAACTCAAAATTATATTTAAAAATAAACAAAGAGGTTGAAGCTAGACGTGTCACTGCAGGGAGACAAAATGGACTAAATTACTGATGGGTGATAGATAGCGGTCTTGACATTTATAATGTCAAGTCCAGCAGTAACAGAAAGTGATCTGGAGATGATGAACCATACCAGATGTAATGAAGTGCTGTGATGGAATTAAAAAGAAGCAACATAGTGATTTATAGCCAATTTTGTAACAGAATTACACCATACTTTGGACATTAGGTAATTGAAAGGTGTACTGTGAATAATACAGATAATGTATTTTTCTGTCTTTCTGCTTACCAATATATACTATTCCTCCTTTCTATAGACTACTTGTCTTTTTTTTTAATAGAACATATTAACCATGTATTCATTTTGTGGTTCTGGCTCAAGTGGTGATTTTAATCAGTGATGTCACTCATTAAGAGTTAGAAGCTCTCCCCTGACCATGGTGATTATAATTTTCCACATGTCAATCAAATAGTCTGATCCATCTAATTCTATTCTATTATTCATATTTTTTTTCCACTCAAAGCACTAGCTGTCATGAAAAGTCCTGAAGAAAGAAGTTACAACTCTGCATTGCTTTTATTCTGCATTTGTGGGGACACAATTGGGTATAATATACCATCTATAATCTGTCATGTGGGAATGATGTCTGCCATCTTAATTAAGAGAGGCACATGAAACATGGCAAAAATGATGTCAATCATACTAGGATGTATGAAGGGAAGACAATTGACGGGATTGAATCTTGTACATGTAGAACCACTAGTTGTAGCAAATGGATGCCTGCAAAAAAAAAAAAGGTTGAGGGCAGCTAGGTTGCACAGTGTATAGAAAATTGGAATGGGGCAGTGTGACCCTGGCAAGTTATTTAATCCCAATTGCCTAGGTTTGCCCAACTGGTCTTAGATACGATTAAGACAGAAGGCAAGAGTTGGAAGGAAATACAAAAGGCAAGAAGGCATGAAGGAAGGAAAAGAAAGGAAGGAAGGAAAAGAAAGAAAGGAAGGAAAAGAAAGAAAGGAAGGAAGGATGGAAGGAAGAAAGAAAGAAGGGAAGGAAGGAAGGAAAGAAGGAAGGAAGGAAGGAAGGAAGGAAGGAAGGAAGGAAGGAAGGAAGGAAGGAAGGAAGGAAGGAAGAGAAGAGAAGAGAAGAGAAGAGAAGAGAAGAGAAGAGAAGAGAAGAGAAGAGAAGAGAAGAGAAGAGAAGAGAAGAGAAGAGAAGAGAAGAGAAGAGAAGAGAAAAAGGAAAGGAAAAGAAAGGATAGGATGCAGGTAATTAAGGATGATGACCATAAACATTATAAGCCTGTTCCTAATAGACAGGCATACCTTATTATAAGGCTCCCACCTCATTAGCCATTCAAAGAAGTAATTATTGATTATAATCAAATGGTTAATTTTTGAAAAGTTTTGTGGTTTTCCTTCATTTTCCTCCTATGAATATTTTCCTTACATTCTTTTTAGTTTATTAGTGCTTACTTTCCCCTGTTTGGAGAAAAAAGAAATTGGTTAAATGCATACTAGCCATTTTTTTTTTACTTATTAGAAGTATTGGTGTAAAGTTTTATAAGAAAAGGTTATCAGGTTTAGCTAAAATGAGAATTGGAGGCTATCTATGGATTTTGTCCTATCTTTGCCTTCCACTACTATAGATAATTGAGAGTCGACTTTACATGCTATAATATTTATTATTCAAGAAAATGGGGTCAAATTAAAAACCAGGAATCTGCAAGCATTAAAAGCTGACTTTTAATTAAGTTGTCGGTCTGGAGTATTTAATTGATGAAAAGCTATTGTTGCTTAGAAGCTCCAAAGGTGGTTGCTATGGGCTTTTGGAGAAGTTTGAAGAGGACAAAAGAGTTAGGGAAACCTCCCACATTAGTTAAAACTGAAAATAATAAAAATGAAATATGGTATTTTAAATTATAAAACCAGCTTAAATTTGTTCATTCTCTAGTAAGAGAAAAAAAGGAAAAACACTTTTAGCTTGAGATTTAGCATGATCTGTTGACCCTCCATCTATTTATCTTGTCTACTTAAGGCTTAAATTATGCCATTATATTGCTATTTAAATTTGAAAAAACAAAGTGCACACTTTTAAGACATAAAATTAAATCTAAAAAGAAGGAGGCTAGTTCCTAATTGCCAGAATTATAATACCTCCTGTTTTTTTATAATTTCCATTATATGGGCAGCACTAATTTTGGAAAAGCAATGAAAAAGAAAATAATTAGGCATTCATGAGAAGAAAATGTAATATATATAATATATATAATATTTTATAATAATACAACTATTATTCTCTGCCCTCGACAAATCATTAAAGGCATATACATTCATCACTCTCCTTCATATTTGAGGTTAATACTTTACCCATCTCCACAAATACTTGTGAATAATAATATCAGTCTCCCTTCCTTGTGGAATCATCTTCATATATATATATATATGAAGATGATTCCACAGCTTTACTCTCTAAAGGAAATTTGTTTTCCAAAATGAGAATTAGTTCTGTTTTGCTTGCTTACACTCTTTTCCTACCAGCCGCTTCTTTGTGACATCCCCTTATTGGGGTCAGATTCTGAATATTTGGGAAGGCTGACATTTTTCTGTTGTCATTGTCATTGTCAGCAGTTTGTTGTTTCTGATAGAACGCTCCCAAAGAACTTTGCTCAGAATGATTAAGGCTCTTTTCTCAATAAACTATTTTTTTTGAATGATGTCCATGTCGATTGTATGTTAAAGCAAGCATTAATTCAAGGTTAGTAGGTGGGGAACCAGAGTTGATGTTTTTAATTAATGTATTGTTGTTGGGGCAGATAGGTGGCCCAATGGATAGAGTTTAGACCTGAAATTAGCAAAACTTCTTCCAGCATTCGAACCTGGTCTCAGACACTTCCTAGATGTGTCTATGACCCTAGCCAGTCACTTAACCCTGTATGACTGTTTCCTCCTCTGTAAAATGAGCTAGAAGAGGAGATGGCAAACCACACCTGTTACCTTTGCCTAGAAAACCCCAAATGGAGTCACAAAAAGTCAGACATGACTAAAAAATGCCTGAATCACTATTGTTTTTGGTTTTCGGTCATTCTGACTTGACTTAACATTATAATACCAAGGAAAACATTTAAATATGAGAAAAAAAAACAGGTGTATGAGGGAATCATGGAAGAGTGTTCTATTTGGCCACAAATAGTAAAAATACAGACAATGAGCCAACATTTCAGAGAAGTTGATTTTGACTCTATGTAAAGGAAAATTTCCTTACCCTAAAAGT
This sequence comes from Monodelphis domestica, assembly GCF_027887165.1. NCBI lineage: Eukaryota > Metazoa > Chordata > Mammalia > Didelphimorphia > Didelphidae > Monodelphis > Monodelphis domestica. The sequence goes on along the minus strand of NC_077228.1, from coordinate 444,942,747 downwards.
AATTCACCAGTAGAATACATTGTTTCCATATGGCTCGTTCTAATCACTGGAGTTCTTTAAGCAAAAGTTGAGTGGAGATATGTAGTTTATTATTGAATGATGGACTAGACGATTTTGGAATTTCTTTCTACCTATGAGATTCTGTAACTAGAATTTTATTAACAGGATTCAGGGACTTTCCCTTTGTATTTGCCCCAACCCTTTCCTTACAATAGTCCCAAGAAATTGAGTAAATAACAGTAGCCCTCCAATATTAACAGCCAGAAGCAAGATATAGACAGATGTGTTTGGAAACATATTGCCCTTGGTACAGTATACTCAACTCAGATCAAAAAAATTCATTTGGCTTCCTTCTGATGGATTATTCTGCTCAGCAATAATCATAAATAAAAATGGTAATGAAACAGAGCAGGCTGGGCTATTTGAAATCCTAGAATAACTATGTCACCTTAAAAGAGTATATTAATTTGGTCAGTTGTTCCAAGCCTAGAAGGCATCTCATCTGGTTTAGACTGGATTATCATAAAACAGAAATGGAAATTAGGAGGTACAATGCCTTCTGAAAATCTAAAGAGATCAAGATTTGAATCAGTGTGACATGGGAGCATTAACAAAAGAACATAGCCTACTGATGAGATATACAGCTCTTTTCCCCCCACCCCTAAGATTTCCTATATCATAGAATCATAAAATTAGAGCTGGAAGAGACATTAGAGATCATCTAATTTAATCTCTCATTATAAAGGTGAGGCAAATTTAAATCACCTACATAGTTAAGTATATGTCTATGCTTAAATTATTTTTTTAATAAATAAAGGACAGTGAATAAAAACATTAATAAAAAAGAAGCCAGCAGAATATATATTATGGGTTGTGGGCTAATCAACACACTAAAATTATAGTAACACAAGATTTCTCTTACTGAAGGAAGAAATTACTTTTGGCTTAGATATTGGAGAAGACATTTTGTTAGTAATTGTGCATATTTGCCCTGGGATGTAGGGCCAGGGGAGGGCAGGGAAAATGCAGGGAATATTATCTGTGAGGTGCTATCTTTTTCAACTGGATAAAGTTAAAGTATTGTAGCCACACTGCCTGCAGTGCTTCTATGGTCTTGAAGACCCCAGTTGCATATACATATAAACAACTTTTGGATTTTTTCCCAAATACTTGCTATACGTTCTGAGATAACTATGTCAGGGAGTCCATTTACTGATGTTATGTTTTCCATTTTCATTCTTATCTGTAGTCTTTTAATTTTGATTTTCCACTCACACTTAATTTCCTCATACTTTGTCTGTCTTTCTGTTTCTCTCTCTTTGTCTCTCTGTGTCTCGCTGTCTCAGTCTCTCTGTTTCTCTCTCTGTGTCCTGTGTCTCTGTTTCTCTATCTGTGTTTGTGTGTGTGTGTGTGTGTGTCTATCTGTCTGTCTGTCTGTCTCTGTCTCTGTCTCTGTCTTTCCTTCAAGGATCTGGTCAAATTCTTCTTCTTCCATGAAACTTTCTCTCACTACCCCATTGATCTTTCCCTTCTGTGAACTCCAATTGTACTTGCCTTTAATATTGAGCAATTTAGCACATTCAGGTATTTGCTGATTTGTTTACTGTATGCTATGGTGTTCTCTCCCCAAATAGATTGTAAGGAAGAGAATCAAGCATCATTTTTGTATTCCCCAGATTATATGGCTTAGTACCAGATATATAGCATTTGGCTGATCAATTCTTTAACAGATTCAAGACCACTTAAAATTTCTAATAATCATCAATGGTTTTTATTGACTGAACCCATTTAGAATCAACAGACAACTATTTATTGTGCAGCATCTCTGGCCAAGTTTATTTTTAACAAATGAGTTTACATTAGTTACTGGGACAAGCTTGAAAATCTGCCAATATTAATCTTAATCAAGAAAGAAAGGAGTGCTATTTCAGATAGTCTCACTAAAAATGCAATAGAATGTTTTTTTTCTTACTACCTGGTCACTCTCTGGCTATGTACTTGACTGAGATCCTGTATTCCTCTGGTAAAAATATAAGGGGGAATTTATAGATAGAAAAGGAAGAATTATATTAAGAATCTTGATGACAATTCACATTTCTGTACTGCTTTAAGTTCTAGGAAGCAAATTTCTTATAATAACCTAGTAAGGTAGGCAGACCAAGTATAATTTCTATTTTGTAGATGATGAAAATGGACTACAGAATGGTTAAATGACTTAAATATAGTCATAAAGTTAATATGTGTCAGTGCTTAGGCAAAAATGAGTCATACTCATTAGTGATAATACAATGAATGCAGTGCACATACAACACAGTAGGGATACAGAACTACTCTCAGAGCAAAAAAGTTAGGTCCAATACATACTGGCTATACAATCCTGGGCAAATCACTTAACCTCTCAGTTTTCTAGACAACTCTCTTAAGATTGCAAATTGTAGAAAATGTATTGATCTATAATGGTTAAGAAAGTTAGCTAATTAATAGTTTTGATTTTTTATCTGAAAATTGCCTATTCATGTCCCTTGCCCATTTATCAATTGGGGAATGGCTTATACAATTGATTTAGCTCCTTATAAATTTGAGTGAGTAGACCTTTGTCAGAGGTTTTTGTTATAAAGATTTTTTCCCAATTTGTTACTTCCCTCCTAATTGTGATTGCATTGATTTTGGTTGTATAAAATCTTTTTAATTTAAGGTAATCAAAATTATTTGTTTTGCATTTTGTAATTTTTCTAACTCTTCCTTGTCTTTAAAATATTACCTTTCTCAAGGATGTGACAGGTATATTATTCTGTGTTCACCTAATTTACTTTTAATTTCCTTCTTTATATTCAAGTCATTCACCCATTCTGAGTTTATCTTGTGTAGGGTGTGAAATGTTGATCTAAGCCTAATCTCTCCCATACTGTTGTCCAATTTTCCCAGCAGTTTCTGTTAAATAGTCGATTTTTGTCCTCAAAGCTAGAATCTTTGGGTTTTTATCATTGACTGTTTTGCTGAGGTCACTTACCCCAAGTCTATTCCACTGATCCTCTCTTCTGTCTCTTAGCCAGAATCATATTGTTTTATAGTACAGTTTAAGATCTGGTACTGTGTTCTAAATCTCTTATAATCAGAGAAATGCAAATCAAAACAACTCTGAGGTATCACCTCACACCTAGCAGATTGGCTAACATGACAGCAAAGGAAAAATAATAAATGTTGGAGGTGATGTGGCAAAATTGGGACATTAATGCTTTGCTGGTGGAGTTGTGAATTGATTCAACCATTTTGGAGGGCAATTTGGAATTATGCCCAAAGGGTGCTAAAAGTCTGTCTGCCTTTTCATCCAGCCATAGCACTTCTGGGTTTATACCCCAAAGAGATCATAAGGAAAAAGACTTGTACAAGAATATTCATAGCTGTGCTATTTGTGGTGACAAAAAATTGGAAAATGAGGGGATGCCCTTCAATTGGGGAATGGCTGAACAAATTGTGGTATCTGTTGGTGATGGAATACTATTGTGCTCAAAGGAACAATAAAGTGGAGGAATTCCATGGAGACTGGAACAACCTCCAGGAAGTGATGCAAAGTGAAAGGAGCAGAACCAGGAGAACATTGTACACAGAGACTGATACACTGTGGTAAAAGCAAATGTAATGGACTTCTCTACTGGCAGCAATGCAATGATCCAGAACTATTCTCAGGGACTTATGAGAAAGAACACTCTCCACATTCAGAGAAAATTTATGGGAGTAGAAGCACAGAAGAAAAACTACTGCTTGATCACATGAGTTGATGGAGATAAGATCGTGGATGTAGACTCTAAATGAACAAATATCAGTAATATGGAAATAGTTCATGATCAAGGACACTTTTAAAACCCAGTGGAATGGTACAACAGCTATGGGAGGGGGTTGGGAGGAGGTGAGGGAAAGAACATGAATTATATAACCATGGAAAATTATTCTAAATCAACTAATTAAATAAAATTCTAAAGAAAAAGTTAGCTAACTTGAGAGTGCCCTATAACCAATGAAATTACAGGTCTAGTTTTTATTTCTAATTCCCAGAATTGTGGTGTTGTTTCAGTTACATTAGCTTTCTTATAACCCTGCTCATTTATGCTAAATTTTAAGCAATTTGTTCAATCATGTCAGTCTTGTTTGATTCTTAATGACAAACCTTGTTATCTTTAAAAATCATCTAGATGGGGCAGGTAGATAGCACAGTGAATAGACTGTGGAGTCAGAAAGACCTGGGTTCAAGTCTTGAGACATTTCCTATTTGTGTGACTCTGGGCAACAACCCACTTAACCTCAACTGCTGAGCCCTTATGACTCTTCTGTTTTCGAACTGATACTGGATTCTAAGACATAAGGGAAAGATTTTTTTAAACTATCAACAAATGGAATGAAAGATATAAGATGAAAGCTTGGGGTGGGGGGATTGCCTAGTTTGCTGTTCTGACTTAAAACTGATACCAAGGATCTAAAGTTTAAAAAAAAAATGAATCAACCAGAGGACATAATTAGTTCAAAGAAAATATATTAAAATGACACAGAAAAATCAATTATTCCAACCCATAAACTGGGGTGTACTCAACTTTTATTCATTCATATCAGACTCTTCATGACCTTCTTCTTCAAGACCTTTTGGTTCTTGAAGTCTATGAAGATAATTTGAGATTGCACATAGAAGACCATATTTTTCTATGCAAATGTGTCATGGATTTATAATTCAAATATTTTCCTTGGCAAAGATAATATATTGATTTGCCATTTCCTTCTCCAGCTCATTTTACAGATAAGGAAACTGAGGTAAACAAGGTTTAAGTAGCTTGACCAGCTAGTACGTGTCTGAGACCAGGTTTAAACTCAGATCGTTCTGACTCCTGTTGCTTCATTCACTGTATGTACTACCTAGGTATTTAACATACATTATTTCATTTTATGATTTGGCAATTCAGTTATTTCTGTTTTGAAGTATCTGATATTTTTATAGTTTTCATATTTTATAGCATTTGTTGCATTGTGGGATATTTTTGTGAAAAATTATAAATTTTACAGATCTGTATTACTTCAAGAACTATGTCCATCCAAAAAATTTAGATTAGAAATTTAGTTTCTAGTAACCCAAGACAAAATTAGAATACCCCCTAACCTCATGGAAGTATCATTGTACTCTGGAAGAGGGGAACCTATAACACAATGATTCATTAAGTAGAATTTGACTCATAAAAGCGAGGCAAATTTGGAACCTTCTGGTTCTTGAAGTCTCTGCAGATAATTTGAGATTGCACATAGAAGACCATATGTTTCTATGCAAATGTGACATAGATCTAATATTAGGAGCTTTTCCAGAAACTGCTCTGCAATATGTTTTTCAGGGAAAAAACACAATTCAGCTTGGTTTGCTGTTGCACCATAGCTGTAGGCAGCAGTTTGTGTCCTGTGTACACACAGGGATGTTACCTTGATACCAGCTTTCCATTTATATCCTTCTTTGATTCCTGAGAGAGCAACAGAAGGAGATACGAGCATAGAATATGGCTAAAGTGGTGTTTGGGGTCATATTTTTTTCTTAAGATGCCAGCAGTGTGACTGACCAAAAGACCCAGATCCTAATAGTTTCTATAATGCTTTCTTTTTTTTCTTTCTAATGTCATATTTATGGATATGATCCCTCTAATACTTCTCTAAAGACATGTCAATAAGGAACAACTTTGGTTACATTGTTGTATTGCATATTATTATAAATTCTCTAAGAAGTAATTTAAGCCTGCCTTAAAATGTTTATGCAGCTTTAAAATGTGTATGTCTTGCATATATTACAGCATCTCTTATGTACTCTTTTTCTATCTTCTGTACATATGCCCAAACTTTCAAAATAGCACTTCCAAGACTTTCATAAAATTACATCTATTAAGATCATAGTAATGAAATCTTATTTTCTCCCGACACATTTGCCTAACATTCTGTATGCTTGTGTACCATCTTCATAGAGATTTAGAGATGTATTCCCAGGAGATTCACTTGGTTGCCTATATTTCTTAACTATCTCCAAAATCCATACAGCACAATTGAATAGAATAAAGGTCAGATCATAGTAATTGCATTTGAACTGATCCTGGAGGAAATTTCAGAAAGATAACATCTAAGGGGTTAGGATGGATTGAGCCAACTAGGCATCACAGCCCACTTAATTTAAACACCTTTAGATTAGAAGACATTTTGAGTGAATCAACCAATCTGACATTTTAATGAGGTACAAACAAGGCTCATCCACTTCATTTGGAGAAACTAATCAAAGGCATCTCAAATAGGTGCAACATGAAACTTATTTGAATGAGTTAATGGATTTGTCCATGGGTAATAATCAATCAGTAAATGAACACTATGTAACAGTCAGGTGCTAAATCTTAGGGATACAAAATGAGGTCTAAGGCTGTCCCTGCTGCCTTCAAGGAGTTTACAATCTAATGAGGGAAACAACCTGAAAACAAAGTAAACTATATCCAAGATGAATAGGAAGTAATTAAGATAGGAAAGGCAAAGGGATTAAAAATGATTGGAGGAAGGTTTCTAAAAGAAGGTAGTGTTTTAGTTGGGACTTAAAGGAGGATAAAATGGGAAATACTTGGAACCAAAGAGGAGAGAGAGAGTATTCTAGGCATGCGGGTAGCCACAGAAAATTTCTAAAATTGAGAGATCTGGTGTCTTATATCATTGAACTGCAGAATACCTATTGAGGAACAAGATGTAAGAAGATCACAAACTTAATTGCTAGTCTAGGTTATGAAGGGCTTTGATATCAAATAGAGCACTCTGTAGTTTTTCCTAGAGGCAATAGAATGCCACCAGAGTTTACTGAATAAAGAGAATGATATGATCATGCTTGTATTTTTGGAAAATCACTTTAGTGGTTGGATGGAGGATTTGGGGTGAGGAAAGACTTGAAGCAGGTAAACCTATCAGCAGACTATTGTAATAGTCTAGAAGTGAGTTGATGAAGATCTACACTAAAGTATTGTCAGAAGAGAGTAGGGAGCATGTTAAAAAGATATTGCAAAGATAAAGTTAATAGCCTTTGGCAACACATTGGATTTGGGGATAGTTAAGAAACTGAGAAAACTAAGGTGGGGAGTGGGGCAGGAAGTTTAAAAATGGGAGGAAAAGAGAGGGGGAAGGGAATTTAATAGACCCTAAAAAAATAAAAGGGAAATAAAAATGGAGGGGTAAGAAAGCAACGGTGGGGAGGGAAGTAATAGTAGGGAGGGAGATTATGTGTGGATAGCTTAAAAAGACCCCAAAAGAAAAATAAGAGAGGAATAAGAAGGGAGGGGGGAGAAAGGGAAGTAAAATAAGGGGGACTGATTAAAAACAACATACTTGTATAGAAGGAAGTAGTGAAAGAGGAAAGGGTAGGACAAGGAGAGAAAATCAAAATGTTGGGGAATGCGCAGGTAGTAATCATAACTTTGAATATGAATGGGATGAACTCACCTATAAAGCTGAAGCAAATAGCAAAGTGGATTGGAAACCAAAACACTACCATATATTGTTTACAAGAAACACACATGAGGCAGGTAGACACACATAGGTTAAGGGTCAAAGGATGGAACAATATAAAATACTTAGGAATCTATCTGCCAAGACAAACACAGGAACTATATGAACATAACTGCAAAACATGCTCCACAGAATTAAAATTAGATCTAAATAATTGGAAAAAAACATTAATTTTTCATGAGTAGGATGAGCTAACATAATAAAAATGACATGGTGCCATACCCATCGAACTACCAAAAACTTTTTTACTGAATTAGAAAAAAAAATAACAAAGTTTATTTGAAAAAATAAAAGATAAAGAATATCAAGGGAAATAATGAAAAAAAAAGGTGAAGGAAGGTGGCCTAGCAGTATCAGATCTTAAACTGTACTATAAAACAATATGGTACTGGCTAAGAGACAGAAGGGAGGATCAGTGGAATAGACTTGGGGTAAGTGACCTCAGCAAGACAGTCTATGATAAACCCAAAGATGCCAGCTTTGGGGATAAAAATCTACTATTTGACAAAAACTGCTGGGAAAATTGAAAAACAGTATGGGAGAGATTAGGTTTAAGTCAACACCTCACAACCTACACCAAGAAAAATTCAGAATGGGTGAATGACGAACATAAAAAAGGAAACTATAAGTAAATTAAGTGAACACAGAATAGTATACCTTTCAGATCCTTGGGAAAGGTACTATTTTAAGACCAAGGAAGAGTTAGAAAAAATTGCAAAATGCAAAACAAATAATTTTGATTACCTTAAATTAAAAAGTTTTTGTACAAACAAAACCAATGCAATAAAAATTAGAAGGGAAGCAACAAATTGGCAAACAATCTTTATAACAAAAACCTCTGACAAAGGTCTAATCACTCAAATTAATAAGGAGCTAAATCAATTGTACAAAAAATCAAGCCATTCCCCAATTGATAAATGGGCAAGGGACATGAATATGTAATTTTCAGATAAAGAAATCAACACTATTAATAAGCAGATGAAAAAGTGTTCTAAATCTCTTATAATCAGAGAAATGCAAATCAAAACAACTCTGAGATATCACCTCACACCTAGCAGATTGACTAAATGACAGCAAAGGAAAGTAAGTGTTGGAGGGGATGTGGCAAAATTGGGACATTAATGCTTTGCTGGTGGAGTTGTGAATTAATCCAACCATTCTGGAAAGCAATTTGGAACTATGCCCAAAGGGCACTAAAAGACTGTCTGTCCTTTGAAGCAGCCATAGTACTGCTGGGTTTGTATCCCAAAGAGATCATAAGGAAAAAGACTTATACAAGAATATTTATAGCCACACTGTTTGTGGTGGCAAAAAATTGGAAAATGAGGAGGTGCCATTCAATTGGGGAATGGATGAACAAATTGTGGCATATGCTAATGATGGAATACTATTGTGCTCAAAGGAATAATAAACTGGAGGAATTCCATGAGAACTGGAATGACCTCTAGGAATTGATGCAGAGTGAAAGGAACAGAACCAGGAGAAAATTGTACACAGTGACTGTCAAAATCTAATGTAATGGACTTCTCTACTGCCAGCAATGCAATGATTTTGAACTATTCTGAGGGACTTATGAGAAAGAAAATATCCACATCCAGAGGAAAAACTGTGAGAAAAGAAATGCAGAAGAAAAACAACTGATTGATCACTTGGGTTGATGGGAATATGATTGGGGTGTAGACTCTAAAAGATCACCCTAATGCAAAAATTAATAGTATGGAAATAGGTCTTGATCAATGACATATTTTAAAGCCAATGGAATTGCACTTCACATACAGGAGGGGAGGGAAAAAACATGAGTCTTGTAACCATGGAAAAACATTCTAAATCATCTAATTAAGTAAAATTTTCCAAAAAGAAAAATAAAATGTGAGAAATCCAGGATGACTCTTTGGTTAGAAACAATGGTGATTGGAAGGATAGTATTATTCCTTATGGAGATGAGGAAGTTTTAGGGGGAAAGATGATGAGCTCAGTTTTGGACTAAAGAAACTTATTTTGATTAATTTGACATTTTTTTCAAAATGTTTCTCTTTCCCCTCCCCATTATGATTTTCCATCATGGTACTTCTCTTGCATTTAGTGTGTTTAGCATCATTTTCTTTCATAGTAGAAAATTCCACAGTTGGAGTTTTCAAGCTGGATTCTGAATTTTTTGAACAGCTTGAGTACCTTGGTCATATGGTAATATAGTACTGAATGGACTATTGTGGAGGGAAGAATCTTTGGCCCAAATGAAAAGCAAGGCATGCATTTTACTTTTCCTTAAAGATACATATTTATTTAAGAACTTTGTAAGACCTGAAGGGCCATTTAACTGAATCTCAAAAATTAAAACCACCAAAATGTTTTTCTGAAAATTTAAAGCATTTTTTTTTGTCATATGACAGCTTGCTAAGAACATTTTCATGAAATTCTGTTGTTTTGTTCCCTACAATATAAGTTAAATTATTGTCTGAGTTTAAGAAAATAAAATTAGTTTTTGGATGAATTTAGAAAAATGGAAAAGTTCTTGCCACAGTGCATTATGTTTCCAGTTAGAACAGTACTTGGAAGAATGTGCTATGTTATGAAATATAAGTGTGAATTTAAAGGCTTTTCAGACTTTGTTTACTGTATCAATCTAGGAAAGGCCAGGAATGTGACTAGGTGGGTAGGAGAAAAAGAATGCCCTGCCCTCTGGGCTTTTCTTCATCTTTGTCCTTTTCTTCACTTTTCTTGTACCTGGGAAAGTAGAGGAGGATTGGAGTTGAAAAGTAACTGGGAAACCCCAAACTACAGTTTGATAGTGTGGGACAATTAGGACCTAGATGAAAAATGATTAAGTATAATATATAGACTTCAGAGACTAACATGGGTGCTATATATAGTGTTTACTATAAAACTGAATGAAGTCTCTAATAGTATATTCCCAAGAAAGTTAGCCTTATTCTTTAACTACTTAGCTAGTAGTATTTACTGTTTGTCCTGGAGTGGTAAGCATATGGGACAGAAGATTCTCTCTCTGCAGTCAAGCTCCCAAAGACCCTTGATATCAGGGGACTGGAAAAGACAATTTTTTAAAAAATAAAAAAATAAAATAAAATAAAAATAAAATAAAAACAGAACAACCATCACCAAAAAAAAAAATCCTTTTCTCACCCCCTTTTCTCTCTTAAAACAGGGAAAACTTTTGCTAATTCGTGGTCATAGTAACTATTGTGCCTATTTTTCTAAAGATTTTTAAGCCTCTAGTTTAGGGGCACTAAGAAAATTGCACATTCTCACCCTTCCCATGAAGAAGAGATAGCTAAACACTTAAAGTAAAATCAAAATATAGAAGTATAGAGGAGCCCACCTGCCATATGCAAACCAGGTTCTGGTGAAGACAGCTCATCCATTCAACTAGCATTCAGTGGAAGAATGCTTGGCAGAGAAGGATCTAGTGGAGACTTTGTGATCAACAGAGTAGGGTTCAGAGGAGAGCATCCAGGGAATCAGCAAGCATCTTGAGGTGAGCAAGAGGAAGAAGGGCAGATTGATGACATCACCAGAAGATTCAAGTTAGAAGATCTAGGTTCAAAACTGATTCCTGTGACCTTGTACAAATCATTTAACTACCCTAGGGTAAATTCTATACCAGAAAGAAGGAAGGAAATTAAGATTTATTAATTACTTTCTATGCGGTAGTCACTGTGTTGCATATGCTCACAACAACTACCGAGAAGTAGGTGCTGTTATTATTTATTTTACAAATGAGTAAACTGAGGCAGACAAATGAACTCTGATACTAAGATTCTACATCAGCTTTCCTATACTGAAAGTGTGATCTGCTCCTCCATAGGTGCTCCTTAGCCACTTGTGTCCCTGATATGTGTTTTCATACATGGTGCTTACACACAGGTCTGCTCTACCAACTAATGGTATGTGTATGTATAATTAAAGATAAGGCAGCTAGGTGGTTCAGTGGATGGCAGGCCAGGCCTGGAGTTAGGAAGTTGCATTTTCTGAGGTTAAATCTGGTCTCAGATTCTTACTGGCTGTGTGACCCTGGTCAAATCACTTGCCTCAGTCTCCACATCTGTAAAATGAGTTGGAAAAGGAAATGGCAAGGAAATGGCACCCCAGTATTTTTATCAAGAAAACCCCAAACAAGGTCACATAGAGTTGGACTTGACTGAAATGACTGAACAACAAAAATTGAAGATATCAAAAGTTTATAGGGTAGAATAATTTCTTTTTCTTTTCTCTCTCTCTGTTTTACTGTGCCATTTTATTTAACATCTTTTCTTTGAACTAATTTTGTCTTCTGGATGACTTTTAAAGGTAACCATGTTGGTACAGTCTTATGAGCTATAATTTTAGCAGATTGTAGACCTACAGAGCAGATTGTAATTTTGGTAACATTCTCTGGGGAACCCTCCCTTCAAGTTAATGACTGTCCCCAGGCACTACATAAATATCACTTAATTTTTTTTTATTATGCAAGATTTTATTCTGGAAGAATTTTTTTTCCATCCTCCTCACAGCAATGCTTTGCTTTGGTAATCATCCTCAGGATACTTGTCTTAAACAGCAGAATGACACTATATGGATGTTTTTTAGCCTGGTATCAATTTAAAGTGTTGAATTCAAATAAGAAATAGACAAAAGTTGCACCAGTTAGAATATATAGCATGGAAAGGCAGTTTAATAAAAAAGAGAAGGCTTTAATGCATTTACAGCATTCTCCATATATTAGGTTTCATCTTGATGAAGATGACTTTAAAAATTATTCCTCAGTGTTTCTCTTTCCTACTCAGTTTTAAACACTTTTGGGAAATCTAGGTACAATTGATATGATCATTACAATTTATTTTTAAATATTCATCAAAGCAGTTTGCCAAAGAGCCTCAATTAGGCAATGATTTGTTGAGGTAGTTTGAGTTACTTTTTTCTACTAGACTAGTAATGGATGAGTATTTTTAAAAAAATATTCTTTAAAACTGGTTCAATTAACTTAATCACATAAGTTCTATTTTCTATTCTTTTTGGTAATTTTTCCACAGTGTTCTTTCAGTTCCTGTGTATCACTCTATTATCTAGGGCCATTTACCAGTTTGTTATTCCTAGACACAAGTGTCACAACAGGCAGTATGAGGCCAGCAAGTAATGATGATGGATCAAGCCCTGCTGATATTGCAGCTGCCAGTGAGACTAGGATTCTCTGTGTTGCTAGCTCTTTTCAAGTGCTGAATGCAGGCAGGACAGTTATTTACTCTTTCCTTTTGTCCTCCTCTTTTTTATCCCTCATCTATTTACTTATGACTTACTGTCATAACAACTTAGGTTGTTCATTATGTGCCAATATGGAATTATATATAACAAATATTAATAAGTTTAATTCAATAAACCTTTATTAAGTGCCTACTCTGTATATGGGAGGTTCATTTAAAGAATTAGCAAAAATATTAGTATTTAAGAAGATAGAGAATTAATTATTCAGCTAGCAGTCCAGTTAAAAACAGAATTCATAGCCTTCAAATGCATACAGTTGTGCCAAAAGCATACTCTACTGAACATGAAATTTATCAAAAGTGTTCATTGAGGTGTTTGGACTGATGTGACAGATTGCTACACTGGGTGGTGTATTTCATAGATATAACAAAGGAGTCAGAATGCCAATTTGTATGATTTTTGAATATTTGAAATATTCTTGACTCTAAGTGTTAATTCCTGGTTTGTTGCCAAGTCCTATAAGTACAAAGGAGTTGAAATAAGGTATGTTGACATTTACCTCTGGGCTATCTGAGAGGGAGAATTGGGAGCTTTGCTAAGTAAATAATGGCATAAACAAGATTAAAAGAGTTTTGTTGCAAGAGAATAAGTGTTCTGAAGTACTTTTGAAGTGTCTATTTCATGAAACCAATTGACATTCATATCCTAATTAAAAATCACTCTTGCTTATTCATGAAATAAATTCCCCAATGACCCTAACAAGATCATATATTTTTAGGCAACTTAAAATAATTGTACTACGAGCAAATAGCAGGTTTTGTATTTCATAGAATCATGAACTGTTGGAGCTGAAACTAGGGAGTTCTACTTGCTCATTTGAAGAATGAAGAAACTGAGTCCTATTGAACTGTCTTATAATTGTCTTATGTCAGGTCTCATTAATAAGTGGTGGAACAGAGACTCAAACATGTGTCGTTTAACCTAGAGATGAATTATAGTATAATTATTTATTAATTATTTTATTTATTATTTACTATTATTATACCATATTTATTATTTAAATTTTTCACAAATTTAAATTGTCCTCCCCGATGAATCTGAATTCAGTAAAACATGATGTAGGGCAAAAGATTTTTATCCAATGGTGTCCATCCTCTGTTTAGTTTTGCCTTCTTCTATTTCAACATCTTTTCTCTTAGTATCCCTCTTGCCTCAAAAGCACTCCTTTTCCTCCAATCCCTCTTTATCTATTGAACTCCCCCTTTTCCTTCCAGCCCTTCCTTAACCTCCCTCAATTCCTTACCCAGCTCCAAAGTGATCTCTTCCTCTTTAAGTTTCTCATAAGCCTTTGACTCAATCTGTCCTTGGCACTTAACTCACTAATCTTTGCTACATAGTTATTTATGCATGTCACCCCCTTGTCTTTAAAACTGTGAATTCTTTTGGAAATTATGCTTGTGACAAATATAGATAGATATACATATATCATTATCATTATCATCACTTGCATTTATATTATTGCCTACTATATGCTAGCCACTATACTAAACATTTTACTAAACATTAAACATTCATCTATCTATACATGCATGCATGTATACATACATATATATGTATATATATATATATATATATATATATATATTCTCAAAGACAGCAGTTCCTAAAAACTTGAAACAGTACTTGTTTCAGGTCAGTAATTTTTAGGTCAGTAATTTTGGACTTAAGCATCTTGGATCTGGTCATTCATTCAACAAACATTTAATATTGAAATCTTCCTAAGTGTAGGTATCCCCATTGCCTTGACAGAATCCATGCATGAAACCTTAAGTAGTAGCATTAATAAATCTATTTTTATCCATTCTTCTGATTTTGTCAGTATAGAGAGCTCCCAGGGAGACATTTACTGACATAGATATTCACCTTCTCTTCAATTTATAGACTTAGATGGTTGTTTGGGGCAGGAGATTACATAACTTACTCTAGATAATATAGGAATGTGTTCATATATGTTTTATAGCCAACTCTCAAAAAATTGCACAAAGCTCACCTTTAAATACACATTAAATTTTCTCCTTCACTTTCTTAAGATTGGACGATAAACAAAACAATAAATCAAGCCATAATTTGAAGCATTTAGCAATTTCTGTGACATAAATGCCTATGCTAAAAAAAATATCAATCATCTCACACAAACTGGTAGGAGTTGGAGGCAGGACACCACTGATCACACAGCCAATTTGTGTCAGAGGCAAGTCTTGAACTCAGGTTTTCTGATCTCTGTCTCCTATTCCATACTGCCTTTTCAACATGACTATTAACTATGCATAACTTGCTTACAGAAGCAATTAGCTTAAATGATACAAATACACAAAATATAACAGAATTAGATTTGTCATTTTAATTACTAGAATGTTATCTGTTAAATTTCTTCTTACATTTTTACTCTTTTAACTAAGCCATGTATGCAAACTTCTATCCTATCAAGCCCTTAGGTAGGTGTAAGGAGCAATAGCACTAACTAAACCATCTTTTAAAAAATCTCTCAAAGAGAAGGTTATCTCCAGCCAGAATTGTAGCAGAAAGGATTCAAAAGACCTGGATTCACACCCAGGCTCAGTCATTTACCAGTTCTGTGACTACTGGCAAACTCTCTATTTATTAAATGAAGTTTTGGAATTGTATGTTCACTAAGATCTGTTCCAGCTCTCATAGTCTGCTTAAATATGACCCCTCCCAATATGGTGCAACCCAACTCATTCCACTGACTTATGTTCTTTCCATTGTTCAAGGCAACTCACAAC
Organism: Monodelphis domestica; assembly: GCF_027887165.1. Taxonomy (NCBI): domain Eukaryota; kingdom Metazoa; phylum Chordata; class Mammalia; order Didelphimorphia; family Didelphidae; genus Monodelphis; species Monodelphis domestica. The sequence goes on along the minus strand of NC_077228.1, from coordinate 444,927,196 downwards.
AGGAATCTGTGTGCATGATTGATTACAGTGTGCTCAGCTGGTTTCCAGGATTTTACTTCTGCATACACTTCCTCTCCCATTCATTCTTACACACACACACACACACACACACAACCTTTAAACAATCTCTATAGAAATCTAATTCTGACACTCAGAGATCTAGATGATACATTTACATTTTATTTTTTATTGGAAACATTTTATTTAATTAATTAATTTAGAATATTTTTTCGATGGTTCCATGATTCATGTTCTTTCCCTTTCCCCCCATAGCCAATGCACAATTCCAATGGGTTTTATAGATACATTGACATTTTAGAGGAATCTTCCTGCCACAGATACAGAAACAATTCAACTCCTTTAAGATTTCTAGAATGAGAATTATATACATATGCATATATGTATAATATATATAGATACTATATATATATATCTATAGATATAATCTTTCTTATAATATATATTCTAAAAATTATTGATTAACTTTGATTTTAATAAAATTATTGTTTGCTGAGTAGGCAATCTGGAACACCTGCCAACACCATCATATTTGTGTATATGTAAGTATGTGTATATGTATATATTTATATTTGCATATACATATACACAGAGAAACATATCTGCATATGGATACGTATGTCTATTTTTTTGCTTGAGCTAAAAGAACAGACTCTCTGAAATCATCAGTTGAAATTAAGTGTCAGAAACCCTCTTGAAGAGGAGATAAGCATCTATCAGTTTCAGATTTCTTTTGACATTTACTTTCCATTCCTTCTTCTGTGGGAAGAATGAGAGAATTAGCATGATGTTATGAATCTTTCTCAGTTCAAAGCTTAACAGTTGGCATAGTCTTGAGCACCAGATGGGTAGTTTCAACTTTTAAAACTGTAAAGACTGTTTGAATACAGTACTTTGCATTACATAAACATTTCACTGAGGCATCCGGAGGTAGATGATATAATGGTACTAAGAACATATACTGAAAAACGGGTAATAGCAAAAAAAAAAATAGATTGAAGCAAAAATGTCTACAGAAGGGGTGAACCAAACATTTTGTGCTTTTGAGGAGATAGCCAAAATATATCTTCCACTTGACTGTGTGAAAATAATTAACTTAGTAGCAGGAGAAATTTCAAACGTTGGTTTACTGAGAACAGTACCCACTAAGTCCCTGAAACCCCTTTCTGTTGCAACCGGGGTACGTTGCAGATGGTCACAATCCATCATGATATTTCCTGGCTTTGCTGAGTTTGTGTGAGCAGACAGATTAACTGTAGGAGGAAGAATGATAAGATTCAAATTAGAAAGCCCAATCGGTATCAAATTAGTGATCTTTATTTTTTTTTACCATTTGAATAATCTTTTGTATGAATATCAACTTGTTCATAAGTTACACTGATGTCAAGGCCTGTCTTAAGTCTAGGGAAAGTAGGCATTTATAAATATATTGTGATTTATGAGATGTCAGGAAGAACCCTCCAGCCTTGAATTCCCTCTTACATACCTGAAACACTACCAAAAATCAATTATTAAGGATTCATTGCAATTCATGGTTCATAGCTTTCCTCTAAACCTTATGATAGTCTTTGGCTACCATCACAATAGATGAGCTGTATACTTATTGTTTTTTACTCTTACCAGACCAACCTATCTCCTTTTCTAATCAATCCATTAATCCAAAATTAAGCATTTATTAAGTTTTTGCAATGTGCTAGCTAAGGCAGATTCTGGGAATACCAAGGCAGATATGAAACAATTTCTGCTCCTGAGGAAGTTATGTTCTCCCTGGGCAAAAGATTAATACCTATTAATACAATATGATTGGACCTGTGATTTCACTGAGACAGGGAAACTACAAAATAAGGAAACTATCCCAACATAGATCAGCACCTTTTCTGTCTTAGATTTAGAGATTTGCCTATATCCCTGAGAGATTAAGCTGCTTAAAGTCACAAAACCAATGTGTGCCAGAGGAAGGAGGTGAAGAAAACAAAAATTTCCTAGGTCTAAGGTCAATTGTCTCTCTGCTATGCCATATTGACCATCATACACATATGTATAAATAAAATATACACAAAATAAATATTTATATAAAATGCTGCTTGAGCTGATCCTAGAAGGAAAGTAGGGAATCTAGGAGAGTGATGGTGAACCTTTTAGAGACCAAATGCCCAAACTGCACCCTCACATCACATGTAAGTCATTCCTTTATCCCCCACAAGGGGATGGAGGACATGGTCCCATTGGGCTATTGGGCAGAGGGGTGAGCAATGAGAGAAATATCCTTAGGTGGGCATGGAGAAGGGGAGGGAGAAGACCCTTCCGCCATGCATGCCATAGGTTCATCTAAATGGTTCTAGGAGGTGGGGGTAGGGTAAAGAAATGGTGAATTTCAAACAATAAATCATTAATTCTCTGAGGGCAGATACCATTTATTCTTGAATTTGCATCCTCAGTTTGAAGCCCTTTGTTTCTAGCAGATATTTAAAAAATTCTTGCTAGTTATTATCTTTACTTCCATTTAAATAATCATTGCCATTACGCTACTTATGTTCACCATATGTTTGTTTCACTCTTTGGGTCACTCATAATTTTGATTCTATGAAAGGGAAACAGTTTCTGAGGCATAATTCCACCAATTCTTTCCCTTCTATATAGTTTAGATACAGTTTACTGTCCCTCTACATTATTTGATGATGGCCCAACTCATAGGGCTATATATAATAGTTGCAAATGTTTTAATAATTAGCTTTTCTCTTCTACTTGTTTCTTCCTCTATTTGGTTATTTAAGCTGAACCCTTTTGAATGGTTATATATCTCATCTAAGAAACTTTTTACTATTCTAGACCAACCTGTACAAGTTAATTGTATTTTTTCTAAAATAAAATATACCTAAAAATTAATCAGTGATCCTAGCCTTGATAATCGTAACTTAGGTTCTCCAATTCTTATTGTGGAAAAAATTAGTGTGCAGTAAAATTGATATGCAAATGGACAAAAGCATGGTTAAAAGAATAAATACTTAAGCAATTAGTCTAATAAGATATGGATAAATTAAAATTATTTCATTTTCCAAAAACTTTTCATTTTAAAAGGTGGGGAAAATAGATTGTATAGAGTAGGATTAAGTGATTGATGAAATAAATAATATTAAGTGAATGGTAAATTACTCTAGACAGAATATAATTCATAATAAGTTGTATATTTTTCACTTATGATTAATATTCATTCACCATATAAATGAACTTAATTTTCTATGATCAGAAGGGGAGAGAAGGAAACAATGTTATAAAGGTTAAAGTAGAGGGTTAATGCTTCATTTTAGATATAATTTAAATCCACTAGTTGGATTAATATTAAATAATAGAATCTTTTAAGTAACACTTTATTTAGGAAGAATATATGAAAATCACCAGAGTGATATGGAGAGTACAAGGAATACTTTAACATGAAATTATTTCTAGGAAAGGTATTGTCGAGTTCATAATGATTCCTTGGAATTTATTGATGGATCTCACTCTGGCATTGTCATGATGATAAGCAAACCCATTTGGTAAAAAGTGGAAAATCAATCACATCAGTCCTTTGTCATTATGTGGACAAAAACAAGTCCTTGGGTACACTGAATTGTAAATTTTCCCCCCTTAAGTAGAGGCATATCAGTTTGTATGCATATATGTAGACCCAACTTAGGGCTTTTTATTTATGGGTTGTTGTCGTTGTTTTTTAATTCCTTTTCCAGAGCGCTTTGTCAAATAAGGGTAATATCTTAACTTCCTAAATACCTTTTTGCCATCTCTGTTTTTTACAAAACTTGCCTCATTCTTGATGTGTGTGTGGGAGTTTTGTTAAGAAATATATTTTTAGTCTCTTGAAGTTTAAGTGATAGAGACCTCAGGCAAAAGCAATTCTCAATAGCTATCTCAGAGGTGGTTTTATATGTGATTGTAGCTCATCTAAAATATTTGCATAATGTTAGAGGTTTATAGCTTTGTCATACTCATTGATATTTTTCCATCCTCAGGCATTTGATAAAAGCAGAAACATATTGCTTTAGGATAAGCCTTTAGGTAATCATAGTTAATATAAAACACAACCTTAAGTAGTCTAGACACTTAATTTTTTTCTGACTTGTGATTCCTGATTGCATTATTATTTCTTTCAGATTTCTATCTGTATTATACACTTGTCTTCTATTCCATTTTTTGTTCCCTTAAATGTAGTCACAATCTACTACAAACAAATGCAGGATGAGAAACAAATTGTGGTCCATAATTGTAATACATTGAAAACAACAAATTTATAGAATTCAGAGGAACACAAAAAGTTATGCAAACTAACTATGCATCTCTAACTAAAGTTAGAAGAAACAATGATATTACATATATGACTCAACAGTGTAAACTGAAAAAAAACTGAAAAAATATTCCTAAAAAGTGAAAACAAAACTGAATATTATTTGATTTGAACTAAATTTAGCTCTAGAAAGAATTTGTCATTTAAATTTATTTATTTATTTTTTACATTAAAATACCAAGTTAACTCTCTCCTTCCCTTGCCCCCATTAGAAAGGCATAATTTGACAGAAAGATATATTAGAAAGATAGATACACATAACTTAATCATACTTCTATTTATCAATTCTTTCTCTGGTGGTGGACATACGTAAGTCATTCTTCAACATAAATTCTGTTGTGGTATATAATATTCTCTGGGTACTGCTCCTTTTACTCTTTGTAATATCATGTAGATCTTTCTTTGTTTTTCCAAAATTAAGCTGTTCATCATTTCTTACAGTACAAAAGTATTCCATCACAGTCATATGGCAAAACTTGTTTAGCCATTTACCAACTGATGAGTATCCTTCAATTTCCTGACAGTTTCTGGATGAAGCAATCAAAGCTATATATATAACTATATGAAAAAAATGTTCTAAATCATTATCGATTAGAGAAATGCAAATCAAAACAACTCTGAGATATCATCTCATATTTATCAGATTCGCTAACAAGATAAAAGGGCAAAATGACATAATTTTTGATCCAGCAAATACCACTATTAGCTTTATTTCCCAAGATAATCAGGGAAAAAGGAAAATAACATGTATTCTAAAATATTTTTAGCAGTTCTCTTTATTGTGGTCCCAGAAAAAATTTGAGGAAAAAAAAAACTTTCCTCTTTGAGGAAGTCAGTAACCATGGGAGTGCTATATTATCTGTGTTGTCAGACATGACAACATACTGATTGGGGTTTTTTTGTGTTTTTTTTCCTTTATTTTAAAAATATTTATAGAAGATGGTTCATTGGCATAGGGAAGAAGGAAATAAAAAATAAGAGTTAAAAAAACAGTTCAAGGTGAACTATTTAGATTCTGGTTTACCCCAAGCTGAAGAACCTTTGACTCTCCCTCTCCCACACAGCAATTGAATTCTTTGGCTCCTACTATTTTCTTGAGCACCATAAAGCTCTTATCAGGAAAAAAACAAAAACAAACCAAAAAAAAACTATTTATTTATATGTGAAGCTTATTTTTCAATCATGATAAATGGCTGAAAGGTTTGGAGACCCTTGAAGATTAGCCAGAATTTATACCTATCAAGTATTAAAGTATTGGGTTAGGTTCATACTTCTTGAATATCATTTGCTTAAAATATGTCTTTTAAGATGTCTTAATATTATTTTAAAAAGGCTTCTAGGATTTGAATCAACTCCTCCAAAATAAAAAAAAATGTACAGATGCCTTAATGACTCTTTTTTAATTTCTTAAATATCCATCTCCATGGTATTTAGATTGTGTGGCATGATAGGAAGACCTGTGTTCAAATCCTACCTCTGATGTTATTTAACTATGTGATCATGGGCAAGTTGTTGAATTTCTGAGGGGTTCAGGTTCATCTTCTATAGAATAAGTATGACATCCCTGGGTCTACTAACGTCCAAGAGTAATTGGAAGAAATTGATTTACAAGCCTTAAAACAAGTGATGTCCTAATGATAACACCAACTTAATAAAGCCAATTGTCAAAATTTTATTATGAGTGCTTATAAATATGCAGTGGGAATAAACTATAAATGAAGAATTCATTTATTGTTTTGTTGGTGATCTAGACTTAAGAAAGTATCAATATTGCAGATTAAACTGAAATTTTGTCTGGGGGTATCTCTTTCCTCCCCAAAGTTGTTAAACATTTGCCAACTTACCTAGGCTTATATCTATGAAAAAAAATTGTTATAGTTTTTGGCAGAAGTATAGCTAGATATAGTCCTTTAAGGTTTGTGAAGCACTTGACATGTAGCTCATTTTGATTCTCTGACATATGTAACAGGGTGTAAAAGAGTGGAGGCATAAACTGTGACCTCGGAAATATGGTTTCAAGACAGTGTCTTAAGTTAAATCAAAAATCAAGTGGTCGCCATGGGAAAATTCCCAAATATTAAACATACCCAAGTCAACTGGGTTTTATGGAGGTTTAATTAATACAACAAGGAATTAATGAAAGAGAGAGAGTAAGAAGAAACAATGAGAAAAGGGCTAGGCCAGCCCAGGCCCAAGCCCTAAGAGAGAGATCAGTCAATTTTTAATCCACTCACCACAAGATTTGTCCCAAGCAAGATTCTAGTGTTCAAAGAGACCCACCAGTTTAGTTCCTGAGCTCCACTTCAGCTTCCAAGGCTGAATCTTTTCTCAGAGGTCTTCTGATTCTTCTTTTAAAGAGAATTTTCTCCTATGCCACTTCCCCTAAGTTTTCACATCTACCAATCACAGTAGACGTTTTCACAGGCCTGACCATTCTTAATTCACACCTTCTTTAGTTCTCAACTTCTCTGGGTAGACTAAAACTTCTGAGTAAGTTCACACCTCTTTGCCCCTTGCAAGTTTGCAAGTTGCCTGACCTTTATAGGTACATAGGACCCTTTTGTATTAGATCTAAAAATAGACTTAGCTTAAGGTTTGTTAGCTTTACTTTAAGTATGGGTTAAGTACTTTTCATTGTTCAGTAAAGAGTTTACAACTTTATCTTCCCCTAAAGTATGCTTAAGTATGGGTGAAGTAGAGTTCTCACATTCCTGATCAAGTACCTTCATTGTTTAAAATGGGGAATGGTCTTAACCAAATCTTCTGAAGTAGGGTCTGAGAATTTTTAAGATTCACAATCCCCCCTAGTCTCCCCATTGATCATTTAACATAATCATCTTGTAGTCCTAAATGCACTTCTAACTAGACATTCATACAATATTCAATTTCTAAGAGGAAATTAGAGTAGTGAGGGAGGAATAGAAAAGAAAGAAAGCAAAACCAATGTTTTGCTAGGCGCATTGACAGAAAACCAAATTAGGGGCATACCTTTTGGAATAAATGTGTACATTTACAATAAATGTTCGATCAAACTTCAGTTCAATCAACTATATCCAAAGTTCATTCTTGATCTTCTCGATGTAGTACAGGTTTTCTGGCATCTTTCTGCAACAGTTCATTCTCTGGATATTAGGAGTTTAGCAAGCTTCATCCTTGAAGGTCTTTTCTCGAACAAAATCAAAATCTTGGATTTTTATAAAACTACAATCTCAAACAAAAAATCAAAAATATTGGATTTTAAATTAAAATACATATAGGTGTTTTTTTACCTCCATTTTATAGACAAAGAAACTGAGTTTGAGAAGACTAAAAAAATCTATTCAAGGTCAAATATTTAATATGTGTCAGAAGCAGGATTTAAACTCAGTTTTCCTAACTACAAGCCGTTCACTCTATCAATCTACCTTCAAGCTGCCAAATAATATGGAATTGCAAAACTGTTCTCTGATTAACTTGATCCATCTAACATTTCAGAAGAATAAGATAGAATTTAATCAGCAGGGAGGCACCAAGGCCATCTCTCATTTTAATTCATTAAATATTTCCCAATTATATATAAATTTTTAGTAATAATTTAAAAAAAATTTTTTAATTCTAAATTCTCTCTCTCCTACCCAACCCTCCATCTCCATAGAGAAGACAAGCCATTTGATTTCATTTAAACCTGTGAGATTCAAATCTGGTCTCAGCCACTTCCTAGCTGTGTGACCCTGGGCAAGTCACTTGACCCCCATTGCCTAGCCCTTACCACTCTTCTGCCTTGGAGCCAATACACAGTATTGACTCCCAGACAGAAGGTAAGGTTTTTAATAAAAAAAATAATAAAATAAACTTGTGAGGTCATGGAAAAAATTTCCATATTAGACATATTGAAAAAGAAAAGAGTGAAAATAAAACAAAAATAAATAAAGTTTTAAAATATGCAGCAATCTTCATTCAGAGTTCATTCATTCTTTCTCTGGAGATGAATAGCATTTTTAACATCATGGATCCTTTGGAATTGTCTGATATCTTTGTTTTGATTAGAGCAACTAAGTCTTTCACACCTGATCATCCTTACAATGTTGCTATTATTGAATTCAATGTTCACTTTGCATGAGTTCATATGTCTTCTCAGCTGAAATCATCCTGCTCATGATGACTTATATAGTCAATCACATCTAAATACCACAACTTCTTCAGTCATCCCCCAATTGATGAGCATTCTGTCTATTTCCAATTGTTTACAACCGCAAAAATGCACTGCTATTAATATTTTTGTACAAATATGTCCTATCCTCTTTTCTTTGATCTCTGGAATATAGAGCTAATAATGGTATTGCTGGGTGAGAAAATATGCAGAGTTTTACAGATCTTTGGGCATAATTCCAAATTGTTCTCCAGAATAGTTGAACAAATTCACAACTCCACCAACAGTACATTTATGTCCCAGTTTTCCCACATCCTCTCCAGCATTTATCATTTTCCTTTTATATCATGTTGTCGAATGTGATAAGTGTGAGGTGATATTTCACAGTTGTTATAATTTCTACTTCTATAGTCAGTAGTGATTTCGAGTATTTTTTCATGTGACTATTAATAGCTTTGATTTCTTCTTTAGAAAACTATTTATTTGTATCCTTAGACCATTTATCAACTGGAGAATGGCTCTTATTTTTATAAATTTTGCTCAGTTCCATGTATATTTGAGAAATGATACTTTGATCAGAGAATTTTGCTTCAAATAATTTCCCGAGTTTCCTGTTTTCCTTCCATTTTAGTTTAGGGTTTTGTTTGTGCAAAGCCCAATTAATTTCAAATAGTTAAAAGTATCAGTTTTACTTCTTATAACCTCCTTTATCTCTCTCTCATTTATAAAAGGACCTTCAAACTTGTAATTATTAGTAATTTTAGTATGATGAGTTCCTTGTCAAAAGTAATTGTTCTGTATTCTAGTTGAAAAAGGTTTCAAAGGTTGTCACTGACTCCGGAAACATGAGAAGCACTCACCAGGCAAGCATCTCCTACATCCAAAGATTAAATCACCATCCATTTGTTCTTGTTAAATGAATACTTGTCCTATGGCTGGTTAAAAATTTCCGCAGAGAAGTTTTATAGAAGCAGCCAGGCAAGAATTCCAGGATATTCAATGACCTCAAGTTCTTCTATAAGAAAATACTTTGTCCTACTAAATCTAAATATCAGTAACCTGTATGAATGCATTATGAGGAGAAAAGTTATTTCTTCCTTCCATTCTAATGTTTAAATACTAATACAAAAATCTATATTCCAAACAATTTTTCATTCACCATTGAAATATTCCATACAACACTTCTTTCTACAATTGAAGTCAATAATTTGTTTAAATTATTTTGATATATTCTCAGACATGGCTAACTGTTTATAAATGAATATGTTTTGATTTCTTCTTTTCTTAGAATGTTGATATTCTCTTGTTTAGAAAAGGAAGAAGAAAAGTTCACTTTTATATAGTTTTCTACTATATTCACTGCAACAACCACAATAACCAAAACACTCTCTTACTTATTTTCAATGAGAAGAGTTCCGGTTCTTACCTGGAAATGTATAAGGCAATGGTCATGACTCTTCACCATTGAAGGAGTTTGTTTCTGTGTCCACAACCTCTTACAATTGTCCTGTTTCTCAGTTTATCTTTAAATGTCATGTAGTGAAAAACTGATGTTTCTGAAAACTGACTATTCCTTCTTTTTTTCATAAATGAGGAGAAAATTCTGCCTATTGGCCCTCTGGGAGTAGTAACTAAAAAGATAGGGGGAAGAAGAAGAATCTCTCTTTGGGAGAAATTCTAATGTTCTTTAGTGTTAGAGTTTTTTTTTTTTTTTTTTACAGATTCAATCCAGGCATACTTTGGCAGAGAACAATTGACTGTATGAAAATTTGGTATAACAGAATTTTAAACATGTGTTTCTAATGCTATATGTGTCTCAGACACTTTGTGATAAAATCTAGGAACCTGTCGAAATTTTTTTTATAATGTTTGCAGTGATGAGTAGCACACATCTTCTTTAGTTGCTATTTTATATGGCCACAGGCTGACAGCAAATATGGGCAAAATTGATGGAAAGCAGCTTGGAAGAGTTGGAAAAGCTCTGGTCTTGAGTTCTAGCCCTAATACTTAGAAGAACAAGGGCCATGGCTAAAACCTACATTTTTTAAATCCCTAAAATAAAGGGATTATTTAGCCTGAAGACACTCTAACTCCAAAACTTACAATCTAAATTTCTTCTATCTTCATCTCTGATAGACTATCAGGAAGCCTCAAGAAATGCCTACCAACTTTGTGTACTTCAAATAGGAGTGAAGGGAACAATCCTTTCAAGATAAAAGACAGATTTGTAACATTACACTTTTCAGAAGGTGATTCTTTAGAAGCAAAAGAAACTAGAATCTAATTCAAAAACTTTTATGAAAGACTACCTGTAAGTCATTGGGATAATTCTTGAGGAACATGAGATCCAAATCCAAAACCTGAAGTTTTCTTCCACTGAAGCTAAAGGAAGCTGACACCCAAATCCATATTGAACAGAAATAATTAATAACATGGTAAGACCTTGAATGAAATCTCATTAAGATAAGTAATAGAAATTGAAGCCATTATTTTAAATACCTTTTGACATAATTTGGCTAGTAGTCAAGTCAGTGTGCACATTTTTATTGATTGGCCAGGAGCCAGATTAATCTGAGTTATAGCTTGCCTAGCTTCCATTAGAAACTCCAATTTCCCTGAGAGCTTGATTAGCTGAGCTGAGTATCAACTAATTGTAAGAACAGATGAAAATGGAAACTCTCATCTTATGTTTATATTTTAATACATCAGTGAATCTATGACTTCACTGACATCTTTTTTCTTGTTTTCCTATATATCCTTCAAAGAAGATCTGTGTAACATGCTAAAATCTTTTATTTTGGTCTTTTAAAATTTTTGTGGTATCGGTATAGCATCAAGAATACATGCTAATTATCCTTGCTTTCACTAAATTATATACTCACATTCCTTTCTGATGATATATTTCCTGTATGATATATTTTATATTTCTTGATCCTATTCCACTACTTCATAGCATGAGTGTGACCTTGGAGTCTTAGGGGAAAAAATACTAGTAGAATATGATATACAAAGAATCATGACCTCCTACACTTTGAATATAGTGACATTCTGAGTCTGCTGTCCAAGTAGGAACACCAAAATAAATACAGAGAGGTTCATCAGTAGTTTGGTCTAGCAATCCATTAAACAAAGAAAAAACAGTAATTTATAAAATATCCTTTCTTTTTGTCCTGTGACTGTTCCAGAGAAGGATACTGAGTGCTAAAATTCACATAGTTTTTAGATAATTTGTCAATAACAATATTTGGTACACTAAGAGATTCCCCCCCCCCCCCCAATGACCATTGAGTTGACATTATAGGAAGAGCTGAGTCACGTTAATATTGATGTTCACATGAGGGGCAGTTTGGCACCATGTTGGCTATGCTAGCTTTGAAATCAGAGGGTTTGGCTTTAAATCTGAATATTACCATTTACTAGCTACATGATTTTGAGTAGTTATTTAAGCCTTTCTGGACCTCTGTTTCTTTATATATAAAATGAAGAGGTTCAATTACAGGCCTCTAAGGTCTCTTCCATTTGTTTTCTGGATGCAGAGGATCATAGAATCATAGGTTTAGAAGATAAAAAGGAAATTTAAGCTAAATGAAAAGATGACTTGTAGGGGTTTTATTTCATTTAATTAGTCAATTTAAACATTATTCCTTGGTTACAAGAATCATTTGTAGATTTTTCTTGAAGAAGCAAACAAAAGCATTGAATGAGTTATTTCTCATTGAATGAGGTCATGAAAAGAAGTTAGAAATATAATTTTTGGAACACTTAGTTCCATAAAATATCATATCATGTGGTAAAAGGCTAGCTGCTTGCTTATGGTTTCATTCATATAGGAGATTCAGGGAATAAACTCCTTTGACCAGTGTAGACTATCACCTACTCTGTAATTTATCATCTTATAGACTTAACCTGATGTTTGAATGGCTTACCCAATAAAATTATTGTGGTTCAGGTTTATATGACAGGAAAGCTAGCTCTCTAGTTTAATTTAGAATAGAAAAACAATCATCAGGCACTATATAGTATGATAATAGAAGTTTTTAATTAATATAGTTTCAAAAAGTAGTAACAGGCAATGGAGAAACTATAAAAAAAATGATCACAAGATTCTACTTGGTCATGTCTTCTCAAAGCCATCAATAAGAGCAACTTCAAGAGAACTACAAATAGAAAAAAACCGGTTTCCTCATAAATAAATGTTCAAAAGTTATGAATAAGACAATTCTCAAATTCTCAAAGCTATTAATAATAATATGAAATGATGCTCTAAATCATTAAAAATAAGGGAATTAGAAATCAAAATAAGTCATAAGTTTTACCTCATACCCAGAAAATTGACAAAGATGAATAAACTATGTAAATAATCAATACTGGAGAATTGGTGTAGGTATCACTCACTCACTTATCATTGGTAGAGATGAGAATTGGCCAACCCATTCTAGAAAGCAATTTAAAGTTAGACAAAGGAACTAAAATGTCCATAATCTTTAATTTAGATATTCAGCTGGTAGGCATTTTCCATGAGCAGGTAAGTGATATAAAGAAAGACTTCATATATAAGACACCAAAATATTTATAGCATCTCATTCTGTGACAATAAATGGATGAAAATTGTAGATGCCCATAAATTGGAAAATACCTAAGTAAATTGGTGTAGATAAATATTATTATCAATATATTATGCATTATAGGGCAATGGATTTCAATTCAATAAGATTTCAGTTCAAATGTCACCTCAGGTACTTAGTAGTTTTGTGAAACTAGGTAACCTTTGTGTGATTTAGTTTCTTCATCTGCAAATTTGGGAGGTTGGCTTTGGTGGCTGAATTCTTTTCTAGCCCAAAAATGTATGAAGAAAACAAAAGCATGGAAAGCTTTTTATGAACTAATGCAAAGTGGAGAAAAAGAATATATAATATAACAATAATATAAATGCTAAGAACAACAAAAATAATCTAAAATATTGCAAAATTATTCTCTTACATAATTATTTCACATCATCTCTGAGATACGTATCCTCTCTAGGCATACAACCTCCATCCTAGTGTGGTCTTTCATTACTTGAACAATTGCAAAAGCCATCTGGTTGGTTCTCCCTGCCCCTTTTCTCTATTAAGACTAAACTGAACACATAGGAAACTCCTTCTTTTGCCTTTTCTATCCCTGGAATGCTCTTCTTCACCCCTATATTCTGGGTCCTTGCTCTCCTTCAGGAGAACAACGTCAAGAGAAGGACAGAAAACCCAACTACTCTCCTGGTTTCCCCCAGCTCCTCAATACCTTCCTTCCAAGATTACCTTTGATTTTCATTACTTTTATGTCATGTTTTATACATAGTCATGTACATTAAAAAGTTGTTTCCCACAGGAAAATTAGGTCTTTGAGGATAGAGACCCACATTTTTGCAAGTCTTAGTATCTTAGCACTTAGCACAATGCCTGGTGCATTCATCGTATTTTCAGTCATGTCTGACTCTTTGTGACCCCTTTTGGGGTTTTCTTGGCAAAGATATTGGATTGGCTTGACATTTCCTTCTCCAGTTCATTTTACAGTTGAGCAACTAAAGCAAATGAGGTTAAATGAGTTGCTCAGGTTCACATATCTACTAAGTGTCTGAGGTATATATAGAAAATAATTAATACTTGTTGACTGACCAATCATATTTTTCTCTGAAGACAAGCTGTGATTTAGTGAAAAGATCAGCTGGTTTGGAGGTTGGAGGTCCAGGTTCAATCCCCCCCTCTGCTACCTTCTGACTATATTTACCCTTGAAGAATCACTTGACTTTTGTTGGCCTGAATTTCCTCTTTTGAAAAATTAAATTGATAGATTAGATAATCTAATATCCTTCTGTTTTTATATTACAAATCAGATTAACTTCATGTTTCAAACTCAAAAGATGATAAAAAGAGAAAAAATATATCTGTATTAATTACCAGGCCCTGAATAATCAAAGAAAATTGCCACTAATGTTTCTTTTTTGAAAAATTATCAGGGGGGAAGCAAATGAGCTATTACAGAAGGTCAAATTACTCTGAAATAGAAGGAAAGAAAATGTGAGTTCAAATTCCACTTCAGACACTTAAAAGCTATGCAACTTTGCAAAAATCAATTAACTTCTTTTATCCATAGTTTCTTCATCTATAAAATGGGGATAATAATAGTGTATACTTCCCAGGGTTATCATGTTGACTAAAGCCAAAAAGCTATGTAAATTTCTTAGCAAATCTTAATACACTATAAAGATTAGTTATTAAAAACAAAGAAAAAGCTGAGGCTTACAGAGATTGAACAGCTTGCATGTGTTATTCAGATAATAAGTAGCCGATACAGGACTGAACTAACTCCCAATCTAGGATGCTATCTACTTGATCATATTAACTCCTCTATGATTAATTGAACTAATGTGAAGAAGTTAAGAGATAACTCAGAACTGGCAAAACCATTCTAGGTCTATGTCCCAGGATCTTTGTCCTGTAGCTTAGAATCTAGATGACCTGTATGAGCCAGCTCTTTCCAGTCGATTGTTAAATTTTCAGTTCAATTTACCCCTTGGAAATCAACAAATTCTATAAGTGAGGGCTTGATTTATTGTCTTATTTATTGTTTAGACTTAGGAAAGTGATATTTATATGTTAAAATATCTATTAAATGTTTATATGTTTATAATACATATGGAATTCCTAAAAAAGAAGAATCCTTAAAGTCCAGAAATATTCAAACTTATTTGTTGAGTAATTATCCCCTGGGGTTCTTTTAAATGGCCCTGCCAAACCCAGTAAAGGGGCTGGGGGGGGAGTGAGATGGATGGACATTCATTCTAAGACAGAAGGAACTATAGTGTCATTTTCCTCAGTTTATTCCTAAAGAGCTGGTGTGTGTGAGGCTGATGAAGGTTATAGAAGTGTTAATGGGAAAATTTTAAAGGGTTATGAGGGTTTAGAAAGGTCTGTTCCGAAAGGGCACTGAAAATGTGTTTTGATTGCTGAAAGGCCAGAGAGGGGGACAGTGAGGAGAAACCGTTGTATTTAGAGGAAAAATGAAGGGGAGACCAGAGGTTTAGAAGTGGCTGATGACAAATGTAGCTAATGTCAATTTTTCAAAGTTATGTAACTCTAGTCCTAATGATCCCCCCTTAAAACTTCCCCATGAATCAATTCTGCTTTGTGAAATAGCCATAAATAATATATAGTTAGATATTATAGTTTTTGAAATTTGATGTTCTTCTTTTGCTTAATCTTGAACACACCAATGCGTTCAATCATTTTCATTTATGTTGAATTTGCTTGCTGTGGAAAGAGTGGACTGCAAGTTCAGTCTGAGTTAACAGTGATAGGGCAGCCAAAAAAGTTAAAAAAGAAGTATTTCTGGCAAAGAGAATGCTATGGAAAGCCCCAGTCAAGCCCAGTTCCCTTTTCATGGTGTGAAGAACAAAGGAAGACATTACCAAATAAAGCAGAGATTCAACAAACAAGAGACATGAAAGAAGAGAAAGCCAGAGAGGTGATCCCTGTCAAAAAAATTTTTTTTTGTTTTTCTAAGCACAAAGAAAAAGACCCAGACTATAAGCTTCAGATTTGAGCCAGCTTCTAGGGAACTCCATGTAGGGCAGAAAGAAGGCAGAGAGCCTTTGCTTAGCCACCTCCTCCCAGACCTTTGGAGGGAGTACAACCCCTTCCTTTGCTTCCCAGTCTAGGAGAGTGAAGCCCTTGTCTTTTCCAGTCTTTTAACATCAGTGGAAAGACCCAGGACCAAGTCTCAATCCAGGACTTCTGAAAGGGGCAGGACCTAGCTCTAGCTCATCTATCCCAGTGGAGACAAAAGCCAGAAGACTGAGCTTGCTGCCACTCTTGCTGTCTGCCCCTGCCCTGAGAACTTAAGGTGTCTATTTCTTGCGTGTGTTTATGTCTTCTCTATCCAACCACACAAGAAGCTTTTTGAGGATAAGGAGAGTTTCTTAAAGTTCCTTTGTCAGTTACCACACTTAGACCAGTGCCTTGCTGCTAGATGGTTCTCAATAGATACTTGCTGATGGATTCAGTAATGGGTTTTTTTTCTAATGATAAATCTCACCATATAAGTATAGAAGAAAAAAAGGGAGGAAAGGATAAAAATGATGTTTGGAGAAGAATAACTTGAGACAAAGGGAATCTTTCCTGGAGTTGACTACATACTTATTTTTTCTTAAAACAAAAAATGTCTTATCCCTAGCATTTGTTCAAATGACAACTTCATGGTATACTGATGAGAATTTCAAAACTAATATAATAACCATTTTGAGATAGAATTAAAAAAAAAACTCTATTAACCTGCCAAAAGTATAGACAGGCTGCCAGACCATGTTTATAATTTTCCTTCTAACCTCTTCCCATTGCCATTTTCAGAGCCTTTGGCTCTTTAACATTTTTTTCCAGCAATTATCATTTTCAATTCTCCTAGTTCTTAATTTTATAAACTTCACCTTATTCCCTTATGCATTTTAACAAGGCAACATTTCTATGCTGAATTTCCAATATATTCCAGGCCCCTTGAAGCTCCAAGCCTTTATATTTCCCTGTAGAATTAGACCCACATGTTTCTGTTATATTGTCTGTAGTGACTTTCTTACATATATATATATTTTTTTTTTCTTCACCTAGGAGTGAGTTTTCTTGAGAGCTTGTGCATGTCTTCTCTGGGAAAAGAAAGAATATCTGAGGTAGAGTAGCCTTCTTTACATCATAGAAAGGATTAAATTACCTCTCCAGATCCCTACCACCTGGGTAATACTATCATCTTGGTAAATATAGCAAAAAATAACATGCATTTCTATGTGTTCTTATTAAGTCTCCTCTCTTAAAGATTTCCAAAATATAATCTACATGTTAGCATAGTGGTGAGAGGCGTGGACATAGTGAGAGGTGAATTTTAATTCTACCAGAGGCTTACTAGCTGTTTGATCCTGGGCAAGTGATTTGACTTTTCTATGCCTCAGTTTTGTCATCTGTGAAAGGGGAGATAAAAACAGCATCTACCTCATAGAGATAATATGAGAATCATAGGAGATCAAGGAGCCATGTAAAATACTTTGTTTTTTTTTTTTGTTTTGTTTTTGTTTTGTTTTGTTGTTGTTGTCGTTCAGTTGTTCAATTGTGTCTGACTCTTCATGACCCTGTAGACCATCCAGTCCATGGCAAAGATGCTAGAGTGATTTTCCACTTACTTCTTCAGTGAATTAAAGCAAATGAAGGTGATGGGGCTTGCCCAGGATCATGTAGCTAGTAAGGGGCTGAGGCTGTATTTGGACCCTGGTCTTCCAGTCCCAGTTTGCTATTCACTCAGCCATTCAGATTTAGACAACATTCTTTAATAAACTAAAATGTCCATTTCTTTTTCACATAAATTACCATCAATACAGTTTTGCTGCTTCTCCCTCCACTATCCCTTTATTTAGTTTCTAAAGAGATAATCTCTTGGAAATAAAATCTTTGGGCTACATCTTCACAGTATGTCATCAAGACTTACTGTAAATGATATACTAATTGGTCAAAAGAAATTGGTGAAATTGAAAAATAGATTTCAAGGCTTTGAAGGTTAGGATTGTACTTCTATTTTTAAAAGGCTTTTTTCTTCCTTTCAACGCCTCTTCTTTTTCTTTTTAAAAACTATTTATAATTGTGCCATTTTGCCATGATTTGCTTTTGGTACAATTCAAGGGTAAGCACAGTGACAGTCATTAGCACTTCTACTCTGCAAAATACAGTACACTAAAGATGACTAGAGCTAATAAAAGAAACTGTTCACGGGAGATGCCCATTATTTTATTTTTTATATGAAACATTTTATTTCCTATCTGTAAAATATGGTAATTAATATAAATGCATTAGCAGATTCCAAAAACAAGAAACTTGTTCTTATAATGGTATAAAATAGATGGGAACTACCTGAATTGTAAGTGGAATTTTTTTTTTCCTGTTAATTCAACAAATGCAGATAATGACTTCAAGAGACAGAGGTATCTTTGTATCTAAAGTAGCTGAGGCAAGTTATTATTGATATGATGTGTTGGAAGCAAAAGCACAAATAAAATAACAATGATGGCCTCAGTGTCCTCAGATATTACAGTTATTAACTGAATACATCATTCTTCTACAACTCAGAAAGGTTCTTCAATTCCCAATCTTTATTTTGTGAAAGTCTTCTGCAAAATTGATGGTGAAGATGATGATGATGATGAAGATGATACATATGGCTCGTATTTATATAGGACTTTGGGCAACTAGGTAACTGGATGGCTCAGTGGATAGAGTAATGGGTCTGTAGTAGGGAACTTGAGTTCAAATCTCTCCTCAGATACTTCCTAGCTGTGTGACCCTCAACAAGTCACTTAACCTCATCTATCTTAGTTTCTATATTTGTTTAAAAAAAAAGAACTGGAGAAGAAATGGCAAACTACTCCAGTAAAATTTGCCAAGAAGCCTCAAATGGGGTCATGAGGAGTTGGATATGACTGAAACTACTAAACAAGTCAACTAAAGTTCTGTATAAACCAACAGAGTTACATGAAAGTTGATGCCACTTTACTTTAAGCTGCATTGATATATCTGCATTTTTCATGACAGTTAATGTTTTTATTGTGTTCTTTGCTGCTGAGAACATATTATCATAAGGTGCAACATTTAATGTGAAGAGTTTAGAAAGTATCCAAAAAGAAAATAATACATATGATCTTTTTTGTTTTGGAAACTTTGCTTATTTGAGGGATTCTGTGTTGTTTAGTTATTTTTCAGTTGTGTCTGATTTTCTGTGATCTCTTTTGTGATTCCTTTTGGCAAAGATATTAGAATGGATTATCATTTCCTTCTCCAGATCATTTTACAGATGATGAAACTGAGGCAAATAGGCTTAGTGACTTGCCCAGGGTCACATAACTAATAAGTGTCTGGGGTCATATTTTGAATTCATATCTTTCTGATTCTGTCAGTCGCTCTGTTCACTACACCACCTAACCACATGTAACCTTTGAGTGAATTAGGTTTTTAAAACCTGGTAAGGTGTGTATGGGTAAATGTGATTAAAAGGCTTCTCTTGAGGAGGAGGGAAGTATATTCCATTTTTCTATAGAGGATAGAATGTGAGTCAATGGAAAATTCCTGATGGACCTTCAGAGACCTTGTTTAGGAAAAACTAAACTATTAGTCTACGTTTCCTGACCTGGCAAGCTGATTTTCACCTCAGTCATCTTCTGCTTTTCCATTTCCATGCTTTCTCCAAAAACCATTCCCAGGAGGAGCCAAACTACAAACTTACCTTTTCAGTTACTCTGCCTGATCTGTCAATTTCCAGGTTTGATGGTAGAAGTGACATTTTGATATGTGAATTTAATATGTGACAAGTTGATATGTGAAACTAGAAAAATGATCTTCAAGATTTCTTTTAACTGAAAGTTGATTCAGACTCTGAAGTCTGACAGAAAGATCCTGGTTTCTTTAACTTTGACTCGTCCATGGAATCATCCCCCACTAAATTCTCTCTTTAGCATAAGCTTACTTTCAGTAAAATAGTCTCTCCTGGGAAGCTCTCTGTCTCTGTCTCTCTTCCTTCCTCTCTCCCTCCCTTGCCACCTCTCTCTTCTCTGTCTCCATCTCTCTGTCGCTCTCTGTCTCTCTATCTGTCTGCCCGTCTCTCTCTCTCTCTGTCTCTCTCTGTCTCTGTCTCTGTCTCTCTCTCTCTCTCTGTCTCTGTCTCTGTCTCTGTCTCTGTCTCTCTCTCTCTCTCTCTCTCTCTCTCTCTCTCTCTCTCTCTGTCTCTCTCTCTCTGTCTCTCTCTCTCTCTCTCTCTCTCTCTCTCTCTCTCTCTCTCTGTCTCTCTCTCTCTCTCTCTCTCTCTCTCTCTCTGTCTCTCTCTCTCTCTCTCTCTCTCTCTCTTTCTCTCCTCCTCTCCCCTTTCTGGATCTCTGACTCTTTTTATGTAACAACCAGATCTTTTCATTCAGTTTATTATAAGAATGAGAAGAGGATTGCTATTCCCATATGACTTGAAACAGCAACAAAAAATACTGGCTTTCTTATAAGGAAATGGGTTTTCACCCTTCATAAGACATTTACTTTGAGTACTATTTTACATTAGTAATACCACCACCACCAATAAATCACATTTATATAATACTTTTAAGTTTGCAAAATATTTCCAAATATTATCTCATTCTCTTAAAAGTCCTGAGATTTGGATGCTATTATTATGGTCTCCATTTTGCATATGAGTAAACTGAGTCAGAAATTAAGTGACTTGCCTAGAGTCACATAGCTAGTAAATATCTGGAACTGAATTTGAATTCCTGATTTTAGGTCAAGTATTTTTAATAGTTCACCACCTAGCTACCTCAGCCACAATTTTCCCATTCTGCTTTGTGACCATCCTATGGGAACTGAGAGAACTAACCATTTGGTTATGGTACAGTTTTTCTTTCTGAAGCTAACAGACCAATATTTGTAGGACTAGCCACAGGCAAAAAGTGTACTTTTATTCCTTTGTCAGTATTCCTAGTCATATTGCTCAGGGAGCAAGTACCCTGAGCTGTTCATCTTGACATCTCATTGGTTCCTGTTTGCCTTCCTTAGGTAGTACCCCCATGCTTCCATGTTTACTAAATCTGTCCCTCCCCACATTCCATCTATTACCCACTCCTTACATCAGATCATCTTTCCTTTTTTCTATTTCTTCTTAAAGCAAAACTTACCATCCCAAAGTCAGTTATTTCAGCTTTTATCCTCCTTTTAAAGGAGGCAGAATTATCCTCCTTTCTTTTAAAGGAGGGGAAAAATTTAAAGCCCTAAGAATATAATTATCCCCAAGAGTATAATTGAGATCATTGGACTATTTTAGTTGTGGATCATCAGTCAACAACTATCACCAATTCAAATGGAGTTCAAACCTTATCAAGGGAATTTCACACCTAATTAAAGAGATACCAGCCAAGTCAGAAAAAAAGTTCTCAACAGCTAAAGGACTTGTCATTTTACATAAGGAGATAATACTAATGCTAGAAGAAAGAGCTCATCATTGTCACAACAAGGACCCAGGACAATGTCTAGGCATAGCTACTATATATTATTTAAGGACAGGAAGATTGGTTTTGCATGTAAATTACACCTTGTGCTGTACTGAAGATGAACAAGCCCATCCTTTTAAATCAATAGTATTACCAAAAAGATTTTTTTTTTCAGCAGTAGCGCTTCACAGTTTGGCTCTTACACCTGCAACTTCAACTAACTGAAGTATAGAAAAAACAAAAATACAAACAAATTAGAGAGATGGTCAATGGTTCGTTAATGAAGTCAAGACTAATTATAAGAGCTGTATGTTTGTTTTATCCAGTGAAATTACAGAGTACATTTCATATACAACTAAAGTCCTTTTCACCCAAACACACCTACAAATTCCTTTGCATTTCGTATCAGTAATTGCTTAAGTCAAGGAAATACTAAAGTGCAAAAGGGATGGTAGGCATATGAAAATGGTATTTTAATGCTCCAAACTTTATTCATGTAAAGATTTCTCTCACATCTCCACTATCATTTATTAAATCTAGCCTTGACTTCTATGCAAATTGTTATTATGCTATTTAGTATAAGAAATACATAAAATTAACAGCCATTATAGCCTGAAAGATACATGTTTTCTCTATGGGGGAAAAGAAGTATTCTAGCCACAGTCAGCCTTTTACTTTTCATTCTTACAGCTTCTCTGAAAGAGTAATTAATAATGGCACAATGTCAACCTGGCAGACACAGGTGGTATATCACAAGGGTCAGTTTTGTGCCCAAGACTACTTAACATCTTCATCAATGACTTGGATGATGGAATAGTCTGTACATTCACCTTGTTCATGGATGACACTAAGTTTGATGGGGTGGCCAAAACCTTGGAGCATAGGATTAGAATTCCAAATGATCTTGATGTTAGAAAAATGGTCAGAAAATAGCCAAGTTAAATTCAGTAAAAACAAGAGTAGAGTAGAAAAACTGAAGCAGAAAACCAAGCAAACAAGTATAGGTATGTAGAAAGACCACAAACTAGCTTCTAGCAATTACACTAAGCTAGAAACTGAGTATACATGAGGAAAAACATGTAAAAAATGTGACAATGATGAGACTTATGATGGAGAAGCAATACTGATGTGGACTTTCAAAAAATATATATTAATATATGCATATATGTATGTATCATGATCTTTTGATTTAGCCTGTCTGAAATAATTATGCCACTGATATTTTTTCTTCTAAATATTTTTCTGGTGCTATAAATAAATTAATCCTTTACTACAAATGATTACTTTTCTTTTAAAAAATCTTATTCATGTATAAGAAGAAGGAACTGAAGAAGAGGAATAAAAGATGTCATCAAAAGGTATATAATAGAAGATAGGCTGATCATCTTGGGTAAATTCCCTTGTAGTAAATTTCTGGAAGGCTATGGACAAGACAAATAGAATGGACAAACGTAAATGAGTTAGCATAGGAAGCATTGGAAAGAATATCTGATTGAGATTAATGAAACCATCAGAAAAAGATGAACTGGCACAGAGAGATTCTGATCCATTAGAGAGATTGCTCACACAAATAAGAAGAATCAGTAGAAGAGGCTGGTGAGTGAATTCTTTATTTCTACCCTGTAGCCTATACCAAAAAAAAAAAAAAATACATGTTACAGATATACCAAAACCTCCTGTAATGGTCTCCCTAAAACATATAAAGCCACTGATAATCGGTAGGCCTTTGATAAATATCCAACCATTGTCATGCATTCTGGTTTCCTTCCATCTTTTTTTTCTCTTTTAACATTATAAAATTCTAATATCTTCCATTAAAATATTCCTTTTCTTGATATGCATGCAAGTCCCCTCCAGAAGACCTATAGTAGAAGTAAATATGTTTTCTGATTAGAGTATTCAAGGGTATCTCATGAACAATACTAGAGAGAGGACATGGGGGACAAGCCACCATGGTTCCAGACAACATAATTTTGTAAAAGTGCATTAGAGAATTGATGTTATTGATTTATCTTTCATATGGTATACAAATATAGATCCTAACCAGGTTATGTTCAGTTTTTTCTTCCAAAGAGAGCTATTTTTATCCCTGCCCCTACAACAGATGGGTACCCAAGTATTTTATAAGAGATGACAGGAAAATTACATTACAAAGAAATTGTAGCAGGGAGGGATGCAACAGGGTGGTGGTTTGAAAGGGGGAAAATGCACTAACATCAAAATAGAACACAGGAAGAAATAATGAATTTGCTGGCACCAATCTCTTCTCTTCTGACCTCATCACGCAGGAGCAGCCTATCAATTTCGCAACAAGCAATAAATATTAAAATGAAAATTTTACATGTCTTATCCAAAGCTCCTGACATCAATTGTTTTCACAAATGTTTTCTCCTGCAAGCACTGAACACCTCTTCATCAATCTTTTATCCCAAGCAATCTTGTTCTGATTTTACTCTCCTCTCTTTCTCTTTCCCTTCTGCTTGCTCTTTTTTGTCCTCCCCTTTTTCTAGCAGAAACCACATGAATATTATTTTACACTGCACTATGTCTGAACCTCCATCGATCAGGAGATAAAAAGTAGGTCTGAAGGATGTGTCATGACCCTGTAGAGCTACAAACAACAGAAACACATGTAATGATTCCACTATGCCTGATACAGTGACAAAGGCAGAAATGTCTGCGCATGTTTGCACAAATGTTTGCATTCTTTTCTTACTCTAAAAGATGCTTCTTAAACCTGAAATTTTCAGAATAAACAGGTTTTCAAAATGCGCTTAATTCTCTTATCCATTCTTGATTTAGTTCTCAGGCTTATAAAAGAACCAATATTTCCAAATTGTAAATGTTAAAATTGAAGTCTACTTAAATTTAAAATGCAAAAAAATGTAATTACTATTTTGGTTTAAATATAGGTCATATTTTTATCTTTTTTATTTAAAAATGAGTGTCACCTTAATAATTTTATATTTTTTTCATTTTTATATTTTTCATTATCAAACAGATATAATTTTAGGGATATAGCTATAAAGAAGTACTCTATAACCCAAGAGTTCTTAAGCTGAGGAACATTAACTTATTGTTTTAATATTTTGGCTCCTGGAAAAAGGTTTTGAGTAGGGACCTAGTAGTGTATTTTTTATGCCTGTGTTCCATTGCTAGTCTAGTTAAATTTAAAAAGATGCATTCTCAAAAGCAGATTGTCTACTGAGAAAATCAGCCAAATAGTTCATAAGCTATTACCAGGCTCTGTGCAAAGAGCTGGGGATTCAGAGAATCAGTAACACAGTCAATAAATATGTTCCTTGGCTTCAAGGAGGTTAAATTCAAATGGGGGAGATAATGTGTAAATTACTAAATACACGCAAAGTATTTTACAGTTGACCAGAAAGTAATATTAAAGGGAAAGTATTAAGGGCTCTTTCTCTATATGTGTGGCAATGGCAGGAGGGAAAAACCAATGGGAAAAAGTTTCCTTCAGAAGAAACTGTCTTGAAGGAAACCAGGGAAGCTAGTAGGGGAAGGCGAGGAGAGAATTCATTCCAGGTTTGGAAACAGCTAGTGAAAAGGCATGGAATTAAATGATGTGGTATCATGTGCAACAAATATAGGATATTAAAATTGAAGTGAATGTTGCTTATTATGTAGAGATTTCAGGAGTAAATTAAGGCCTAAAAAAGTGACTTGTTCAGATTTCCTGACTATTAAATGGTCAAATTATAAAATAGGCAGCTTCCTAAGGAAAAAAATCATTGTACCAATAGCCATATTAAACACGCTCTAAATAATAATTAGAACAATGCAAATTAAAGCAAATTTGAATGTCTTCCTGATACACATCAAATCTGGCAAATTTGACAAAAAAAATAGGGAAATGACTAATATTGGAGGGACTTTGGGAAACTAAAGACATTAATGCACTGCTGGAGGGATTATGAATTGACCCAGGCATTCTAGAAATCAATTTATAACTATTACTAAAATTGTGCATACTCTTTGGCCAAGAAATACCACTGCTAGATCTACACTCCAAAGAGAGCAAAAAAGAAGGAAAGTGATTCAAATGTAGAAAAGTATTTATAGCAGTCTTTGCATGTGTGTGTATGTATATGTGAAATAGAAATTAAGGGGATATATACCAAGTGAGGAATGACTGAATAAATTATAGAATATAAATATAATAGAAAAATATTGCTTTAGGGGAAATGATGAAAGGAAAGGCTTTAATCAAACCCAGAAAGATCTGTTTGAGATGATATTGAGTGAAGTAAGCAGAGCACTTGTTAGATTTATACAATAGCAATAATTGTAAAAAAGAAACAATGTTGAAAGGCTTAAAAACTCTCATCAATCTAATGACCAACCACAATTTCATAGACCACTGATGAAATATACTACCTACATTCCGAGAGAGGTGACAGACCTAAAATGCAGAATGAAACGCACTTTTTGAACATGGATAATGTGGGAAGTTCTTTTGTTTGGCTGCATATTTGTTGTAATAGTTTTTTTTTTCCCCTTTTTTCAATAATTGTGGGTAGGACAGGAAGAGAAGAGAAAATCCATTTTTGTTCACTGGAAAAAGTAAAATGTAATTTCTAAAATTAAGAAATAATCTGCACAGAGTCACATGACTGGATGGTGGAAGTTGGAACTAAAATCTCTATTACTTGACCCACTATTTTGTACTGTACCTGTGATACAGAAAAGCTGAAGTATGTTTCAAAACAGTGGAATTCATTGCATTAATTTATTATATGCCATGCTTCTATATTTGCCATTGTCATCTTTTACTACGACAAAGCAATATTGTATTACATTCATGTACCATAATTTGTTTAGCAATTTCTCAATTTCCTACTAAAGAAATGCTATTATAAATATTTTGGTGTGCTGTTTGTGGAGTCTTTAAATGCCATTGATCTTAAAATATGCCTAGATTTGGAATCTCTGGGTCAAAGGTATGGACTTTTTAGACATGGTTTTCATATAATTTCAAACTGTTTATTTTTCAGAATAATTGGACCAATTTATAATTCCATAAAATATTGTATTAGTGTATGTCTTTTCACCACATCTTGAACTTTGACCATTTCCCTGTTTATTTTTCTTTGTCAATTGCCTGTATCTATGTATAAAATCTTCAGTTGTTTTGTCGTTATCTAATTATTAGCAATTATTCAGAACATTTTTATATGGTTGTTAATAGTTTGCAGTTCTGTTTTTTGAGAATTGCTTGTTTATATTCTTTGACTACTCATTATCTAGTTATTACCATCTGTGCTGGTGAAAGAGCCTCTCTTAGCCTAATTCAACTGGTCTTTGAATGAAAGATGTACAATCAATTGGTCATTGCTTCTTGCTTAAAAGCTTCTTGACTTGGCAAAACCTTGCAGAGATGGCTTTTAAGAGACCAGAGTCATTACTATACCCTTTATAGGAATCAGAGTAGATTTTTAGTGATGGATCACAATACCAGTGAAAGACTACAATCCCTTAAAGTGTGAGATTTGATTTGTTTTGAAATATCACATATTTGCTATATTTCACTAGAGCCTTTGATGTTCGCCAACTATCATCCCATTTCTCTCCTCCCCTTACCAGCCAAACTGCTTGTAAAAAGATATTTAGACACAGTGCCTCTATTTTTCTTCCTTTCTAAGTCTTCTTTCAATGAGCTTCCAACTTCTTCCTGCCATTGAAATAGCTCCCTCCCAAGTTACTGATGATCTTTTGTTTGCTATCTATCTAAAGGACTTTTTATTGATCCTCACCTTTATTGACTGCAGGACCTGATCAACACTGTTCATCATTTTCTCTTCTATGGGTTTTCATGACCCTGCTCTCTTTTGGTTCTCTTCCTACTGTTTGCTTTTTATCAGCTGCTTTTACAAGTTCTTCATCCATTTCACTCCTATTAACCGTGAGTGTTCTTTAGGTTCTCTCCTGGGCTTTCTTTTCTCTAGATATTCACCTTTATAGAATCTCCTCAATCTTACCTCATCTTACACTCCAAACTCCTCTCCTCTTTCCCTCCCTCCTGACTTTCCATTATAGCAATGCTTTGCTGATTGATAAATCCTTTCTCATGATCAATGTTCTGCAAACCCTCCCAACCACCCTTATATTCACTCCCCCCTTAGCTCATTATGAGTAGAGATTATATCATTGTTTATTCTTTTATCCCAGTACTTAACACAATGCCTATTGCATTGCAGGTTTTTAATAAGTAATTATTAATTTACTGAAATTATGTTTTTATCTTATATGTACTGATTTATGTATATATGCAATTAAATAATGTATGCCCCTTGAGAGAAGAGACAGTTTTGCATTTTCTATGGATCCTCATTGCTTAGTACAGTAAATTGTTTTTTTAACTCTTTCCTTCTGTTTTAGAATCAATAATAGGTATCAGTTCTAAGGCAAAAGAATGGTAAATGCTAGGAAACTGGAATTAAGTGACTTGCCCAGGGTTATATGGCTGGGAGATGTCTAAGGTCAGATAGGAAGGATCTCCTGTCTCCAAGCCTTTCTCTCTATCCACTGAGCCATGTTGCTGTGCTGCATAGTAAATTCACAGCAAAAGGATTTTTCCTCCAGTTATTTTCTTTGAAAACCCAGCATCCCCTCAATAGCACAGTAAAGCAGTGGAGGACTTAATTGCATTCTATTTTATATTTTTCTCCCATTTTAACTCATACTTAAAGTCATTTTCCTTAACTAGGTTGTTAGCTCCTCAGACACTATATTTTACATATCATTTTAATAGGATCTATAAAACTTAGCATGATTCTGGGAATATGGTAGGTATTCAATAAATACTTGTTGATTCTTTCACTGAAACATATCTATGATATAATTCTAGGCAGACCTTCACATATAGCCTCACTGATAGCTCAAAGAATCACAAAACAGTTTGCACAAATTAAATGATTAATCTTCACAACTCCTTTGTGAGACACTCCGGGGATATACAGTACAGGGATTAATTTATGGTGCAGAAAGAATAACATTTAATTGAAACTATTCCCAATCGAAACTTCAGGGAAGATTTAGATACACAAAAAATAATTACCTAAGTTGAAAATTGGCCCGTAGGGTTTAGAACCAATCAATAGTTTACTAAAAAGTATCATGGACTCTCCAGAGAGGGAGGGTGATATATAGATAAAACCCTGATCTAACATTCACTATGAGTTTTCATCAAATCATCTGATTGCAATGTAAAATAGAGGGTTGAATACTTCTCAAAACTAGGGATTTAATGGTACGGATTATCTCAGATTTTCATTCCTATTTCATATTTAATTGATCATTTGCAGAAGAAATTTGGAAATGTACTATTTGTGTGGGCAAGAGACCACACAATTTAACATCAACTAAGTAAGAAATTTCTAAGAATTTACAATTCTGATTCTATCTTATTGAGAGACAGTATGGTGTAACATATAGGGGACTTGGACTAGATGAGGAGTCAGGAAGACCTGGGTTCAAGTCCCACCTTGGGTACTAGCTGTGAGAACAAATCACTTAAACTTTGTGAGCCTCAGTTTCCTCATTTGTAAAATGAAGAGTTTGGATTCAATACCCTCCAAGCTCAACTCTGAATCTATGATCCTATGATCTGTGTTTTCAGAGGAATTCAACCAATATAAAATGTAATTCCATTGTTTTCATATGGCTTTGACTAGTGGGTATTTTATGTGATTTGGAAATTGTTGAAAAACAAACAAACAAACAAACAACCCTGCAGATTTTGTACTCCCTCAGATATACACTGATACAGAGGAATAGCCATTTATTACTTACTTACAAGTTAGACTTATGGCATCTCCCAATTAAATGGAGCACATCTGAGAACCAAGAATTAAATGAAAAACAGGGCTTTGTAGGCAAGATAGACATCACAAAATTCAATCACTAATAGAAAAGTTCTTTAAGTTGTCTGCTATATGCCGTTTACTCTTATTTTGTACACAGTAAAAACAATGTTGGTACACTCTTTTCATAAGTCATAGTAGAGCAGAAATAGTAAATTTTCAAAGTGAGTTGGATTTTAGTTGTTATTATCGTTTTTAATGATAGTTGATCAGGAAAGTGAAATGGATAAAAACCATTGAATGCAAACACGTGGACTCAAAAAGCAAACTAATCTGGGATTCAATGTAGAAAAAAGTCTGTTTTATAATTCTCTCTGGCCTAGTAAGAGATTATTATATAAAAGCATAAGGCAATATGAGACATGCATATTGGGGAGAAATTATTTTTTTTAAATAGTACTACATTGGACCTATAATCATTAGGTTTGAGTCCTAACTTATCTACTGATGAATTAACTTTGTAACTCGGGGCAAACCACGGATCTCTTTGATCTTTCTTTGATTTGTGAAAGTAGGATAATACTATTTCTTATAGTGGCCAGTATATAAGGTTGTTATAAGAAACAAATGAGATAATGTGTGTAAAGGGATTTCTAAACGTTAAAACACTATGTAAATGTCAGTTATCTTTATTGCTTTCATTTTATTGCTATTATTAATAGTTAACATGTAGCCCTTCAAGATTCACAAAATACCATTGCCACAATACTCCTTTGAGTAAGGTAGTGCAAGTATTATAAACCCATTTTCCAGATAATAAAATTGAGGTTCATAGAAGTTGTGACTTATTCATGGTAATATTAATAGTGGTTATAGTCAGCATACAGAACCAAGTCTGTTCTATCACTTCAAGTCAAATTGTTTTCCACTCTACCACTCTTTTCTCCAATTTTAAAAAGCAAAGAATATTTAGAATTGTTTGCTTTAAAAAGTGTTTAAATATTTCTATATTTAGTACTTAGAGGAATTTTATTTTTTCCTTTATTTCTTTGCTTAGATTGTTACTGTTCAATTTTTTAAGTGACTTTCTGTGATATCATTTGTGTTAGCATTTTTTGGGGGCAAAGATATTGAATTGGCATGTCATTTCCTTCTCCATCTCATTTTACAGATGATGAAAATAAGGCAAACAGGGCAACTTGACTAACCCAGGATCACACAGCTAGAAAGAGTCTGAGGATGGATTTGAACTTAGGATCCCTATCCTTCTGTGCCACCTAGTTCCCCTTCCCTAGAGGAAAAGAAATTTAAAAAAAATTTAAAGAATCATTAATTATTTGAAATATTTTAGAGTTATAAAATTCAGAGAAATTTAAGAGAAAATGTTGGGGCAGGCAGGTAGCATAGTAGATAAAGTACCATGCCTTCAGGTGGAAGGACCTTTTAAGAAACGGTTAACAAGAAATAGAAAAAAGGTAGAGGATTAGCCTTGGATGCAGGATGACCTGTATTCAAGTCTTACCTTACCTCTGTACCTCCTGGCTGAAAATCCCTGGG
Source organism: Monodelphis domestica (assembly GCF_027887165.1). Classification (NCBI taxonomy): domain Eukaryota; kingdom Metazoa; phylum Chordata; class Mammalia; order Didelphimorphia; family Didelphidae; genus Monodelphis; species Monodelphis domestica. The sequence goes on along the minus strand of NC_077228.1, from coordinate 444,896,306 downwards.
CAACAGACTTCACCTTTCTGCATTCTGGGAAGCTCTCTACGACTTGGAGTTAGAGATGGGTTTTTGATCTGCATGAGAAAAGCTCCGGAGTTCCAAGTGATGTAGATATAGTACCAAACACATGTATCTGGCGTGAATGGGCATACATGTCATTTACACAAGAACACATATGAGAGACAAGGCTGTGTATGTAACAGAGAATAGTGTACTGTCAGAAGTCCTGAATTGGAGTCCCAGCTTGAGTTTTACTAACTTGGGGAAATCTCTGAAATTTTTCTTAGGTTAAAAATGTGAAAGATGAGGATGTTATTTGTATTACCTCTTAAGCAGGAATAAATGAAATCATATAAACATGTTTTGTAAATATAAAACATTATATTGAAACCACTGATGCTTTATAAAGACATATACATATATATTTATTGTATACTTTTATATACATATATATGCACAAATACATTCACTTCACAAATGTATCTGGAGATTTTACAGAGATGAGATTCATGATTTGGAGTAAATTTGATATCTGACTGATCAATTTTAGGGCCAGGAAGGACCCTTTTAAAAACTACTGTCGATGGATGACAATTTTAAAAATATCAAATATTGTATCTGGAAATAGTTAAAGGGGAAAAAATGACAGACGCAGCATATGAAATATAATGGGAATTTCCAGTCGTGTTTTATGCCAAATCTTATGGAAGTAATTGCACATATAGAGTATTATCATATTACCCTGAATGTATAGTTTCTATTTCATAAATCATTCACTGCCTGCTGCTGTGTTTCAACATGCTTGGTATATGTCTGTTATAAAAATATTTATTTTGTAATAAAGGACAAATTAAAACAAGCAGAAATATTATATTTGATGCTGAAAAGATAGACCAACGTTATCATTTTCTTTTTATTTCTTTTAAAGCCCTTACCTTCTGTCTTTGTAGGAATTAAAAGACAGAAGAGCAACAAGAGACAAACATCATTTTCTTAAGTATCAAAAAATTTTAAAGATATTCATCGAAAGGACATTTGGTAATTTCTAGATAGAAATGATTTTGAATTTCATTTCAGTTGTAATATTTCGAAGATGCTATTTTCTGTTATGAAGAAGAAACATAACAGATTTACCACTTTGAAGGTCCTTAGCATTTAAACAAAAAAAAAAAGTGTAGCAACACAGGTAATCATCTAGTTATGACTTCTTTGTTCAGTTGTTTTCCACCATGTCTGACTCTTTATGATATCATTTGTGGTTTTTTTGGCAACAAAGCTGGAGTAGTTTGCCATTTTTTCTCTAGACCATTTTTCAGATGATAAAACTCAGGCAAAAAAAAAGTTAAAGTGATTTTCCTAGGGTCACATACCTGGGCAATAAATGTCTGCAGCTGGATTTGCATGCAGCTCTTCTTTACCCCAAATCTGGCACTCTATTTGCTGTGCCAATTGGCTAACTTGTTAGGCTTTGTCAAATTACACATAAAAGGACTGAATTTCCTGTATAGTAAATTGGATATTTGGATATTGAATACAATATTGGATAGGATACAAAATGTTTATATATATTTTTTGAGATTACGTTAATTTAAATCACTAGGTACTAACCAAGGACCTAGAAATATTCAAGACTGGAGAATCTGTGGGTAAGATAACATGAAGGTTGCTTCATTTACCTACCAGCAAAAATACTGCCTCGTAAGCCCCACAACTTGGATTAGAACTGTGAGGTCTTTGTTATTTAAAATATAAGGGGAGATAATAATGAATTTTCAGGGAAGCTAAATATGGAAGGAAATGTAGAATGGCAATGCCATGATATCATGGAAAGAGCCCTGAAAATGGAGTCAGTAGAGGTCAATGTTCAAATTCTTTCTCCAGAATTTGTTCCCTGGACAACGTTAAGTACTCTGAAGCTTAGCTTTTTCATCCATAATTTGAGATTAATAGTGCTTATATTACCTCACAAGGCTGTTACCATGAAAACAAATTTAAGCCCTACAAAAATGTCTTTTATTATCTCTGAACATGCAAATGTAAAAATGTCTACATAATATGGGTAAAAGGGATAGATGAATCAGGCTGAAGGGGAAGAAAAAGGCCAAATATTATTGGTTTCTTCCTTTTGTGTGTTGTTTGGTTTAAGAAGCTACCAGGTATTTTTTTTTCCAAATTCTATGATTCTGAAAATTTGACAAGATGCAGAATTGTGTAAAACCAAGACAAAAGTAATATAATAGGACTCTTACATATAGACTGGGCTAGATTTTCTTAAGACCCTATCCCATTGTAAGTTAGGCTAATTATTTTAAGAGTTATTGAAACACCTTGAGGTTTGATTAGGTAAGAAAGATGACTCAGGTTGTTCACATAGCTCTTGTTCATCAAGAAATAAGATAATATTAAAGAATTCGCAAATTTTGAAGTGATATATACATATACTAATTGTAGTTGTTGTTCCTCCTGGTCATATAATCCAAGACAAAGAAACACAGATTTTCTATATAACACAACATTTAGAAAAAGCATTCTTTTTGGAGGTGAAAAAAAAATTGAAGCAAGCTTTTCTTAGAAGGGACTGAATAAATTGTGCTATGTGGTTATAATAGAGTATTATTTTTGTCATAAGAAATTATGAATACAAGAAATTCAGAAAACTTTTGCTATGATTTAGATGAATTGATGCCAAGTAAAAAATGCAGAGGAAAGAAAATATATGTATATTTTCTGATCACAATAATGTAAACTATTGCAAAACACAAAACTGTGAAACTTTATGTATAATGAACAACTTTGGTCTCAGAGAACTGATAATGAACAATAGCTCCCTCTCCTCCCTAGACAGGTGCAGGACTTAGACTATGGAATATAATATGAACTGTCTGAAATTCTGCCATGATTCCTTTGATGGTAGGTTTTGCTTAAATGTTTTTCTTTATCACTAGGAAGAATGCCATGTGTTTGTGAGGAAGTATGATAGTGGAGGAATAGGTGGGATATGAATATGAAAACAAAAGACCAAAATGAAATTTTTGAGGGAAAAAAGTTTACCAGAATCTTTAATTCAAATGAAAAAGGAAATTATTATTCTGAAGTCTAATAGGGGACTTAACCAACTATCATAGGAACAAAAGGGGAAAAATAGAGGGATGGACTTACTGAGAGAGGTGATATAAAAAAGTAGCTTTAATATTTGAAACCTATGCTAAGAAAATAGTGATGTGAAATGGTTCCTGGCTTATCTCTTATTTATACATAATTTGCATCCTCAAATTCTCTCATATTCTGTTAAAACTGAATGCTTGAAGCAGCTATGCATATAATATACTATAGTGAATTTACTAGAGAAAAAGATAGAAAAAGGGAATGCAGGAAAGATTGAAATCTAGGAGCATAGCCTTCAAAGGAGAGTTTCTTTCTTTTTTATATTTTGGTGGTGATTGCCAACATTTAACTAAAAATATATTGACAATGGGGAGTCTTTTCTTCTTTTTGGCATATAACTATTGTACGACTTCAGATAGGTAAGGTGTATCTTTGGGAAATAACATGGTACAAGGGAAAATATGCTCATTTAGAGTCAGAGGGTTTGAATTCAAATCATAGAAATACAAACTTGTAGTTTGTGTGATTTAGTATTAGGAGCTTCACCTCCATCCACCTCAGCTCCCTCATCTGTAAAATGAGTGGATTGAACTAGTTGATGACCAAGGTCTCTTTTAGCTTTGGACTGACATACCATGATCTTTGGTAAGATAAGAAGAACTAAAAAATCTGTTAACTCACTGGCTTTCTACCAGGGTGCCTCAAAAAATATTGGTTACATTTGCAAAAGTTAAAATTGAATCTCAATAATAATATTATATTTTAAGAGATTTGTTAATGATTATTAGAAATCAAGGAATAAAGAAGATACAAAATAAAGACTACATGGCCATAGCTGATTAGCCATTTTAGTCAACCCCACTCACCACAATCAATGCTGATTCTACATCAGAGAGAGGGAGCCTCCAAAGCCCACGCCCTTTATCCTCTGTCTATAGGAAGTATGTAATGACAGGAAGTCAGTGGGCTCTTGGGATATGTAGTTCTTTTTTAGGGTAACAGATTTTCAATTATACACATTGACAGAAAAGGAAGAATTTGAAGAATTTAAATTTCATGGTGGATGATTATTTATTCATGAGGTCATGATATTACCTCCAAGTGAATATTTCTTAGATTTACAGAATATTAGCATGGCAGAGTAATTCAAAAGTCCTCTGGTCAAATCCTTGCCTATGAACTTTCTCAACAAATAGCCATTCAGATTTTAATTGAACATGTCCAGTGATAGCCAACTCACTCTCTTCTGAGGTAACCTATTCATTTACTGATCTGTTGTAGTTGTTAGGAAGTTTTTTCTTTCTTTTTTCTTATTTGCCTCCCTAGCCTTTTTATTCCCTAGTCCTAGGGATGTCCTCTGGACCCAAACAGAATAAATTTAATCCTTTCTTCACATCACAATTCTTATATATTTCAAAATGAAGATCATTTCTCCCTCTCTATTAGCTACCCTGTCCCAAGAGAAGCAGTGTGCAGTAATAGAAATAATATTGTTCCTAGGGTCAAAAGACCTGCATTTGACTTTTAGCTCTGACATTTAGAAACGAGCCAGGCATTTAAATTCTTGGATCCTCAGTTTCCTATATTATTGAAGTAGGGTTATAAGATCAGGTTTGAGGGTAAAAAACTGAGAATCAAAGAATGATAAATCAAGCCACAAGGCAATGATGAGGTCTTTTCATTTTATAACCTCATTTTATACATGAGAATCTTAAAAACCAGAAAGATGAGATGCTTTGATCAAAATCGCTTATCTAGGGGGGCAGCTTGGTGACTCAGAGTGGATTTAAAGATGAGAGGTCCTGGTTTCAAATATGGCCTCAAACAGTTTCTAGCTGTGTGACTCTGGGCAAGTCACTTAGCCCCTAGTGCCTAGTCCTTAGCACTCTTCTGCCTCAGAACCAATATACAATATTGATTCAAAGATAGAAGAAAACTGGCTTAAAAAATGTTACGAGTTGGTGGCAAAGCTGGTGCTAGAATATGTGTATTTAGACTTCTTATTGAATCTATGCTACTTCTCAGGTAAAGGGTGACACCAGAGTCCTGAAGGATGGATAAATGTTGAGAATGAATAAGAAAGGAACAAAATGTTTGAGCTTCAAGGGATAATGATTTTAAAAGAAACAGAATAGTTAAATAAGATGAGAACCAGAAGGATGAAGACAAATTCTTCCCCCTGGTAGATCTCAACTAGATCCATACCTAACATGTAGGTGAAAAGGATAAAATGACTTGTGAGCTAACCTGGTCTCAGAGGTATCCCACTAGGTGACTGCAGGGTCCTAACTGTGGCACGACCATTTTTAGTTTGGAGAGCTTGTCAGTTCTTATCTGCCAGGGTACCACAACTTCTGGCAGAGGCATGCCTAAGAAATTAATGATGTGTTCATGAAGTGTAATCTAGGATGCATTTACCAGTGCCCTTGTCATTAATAATGTGATGTTCTCTATGCACAGAGCTCTGGATGGCTCAGAGAACATCTCCACACATAAGACTTCTTTGTGGATACATACACACACATCCTGCTAGTAACATAAACAGAGAACAAAAGAAAGCTGCCTAGGAACGACATACCATAGGAATCACACCCACCATTCTGCAACAGAAATCTCATAGGGTGAATCCTAGTCCCCAGACGTTGTCTTCTCTTTGTACATAACAGAAGAGATGGGGAATTTTTATTAATTAAATTATTTATTTTATTTTATTTTATTTTAAATATTAATTAAAATTAAGGTCAGTTGCTAATGGCTGTTGCCTTCATACCCTGAGGATCAACTTCTTATATCCTCCATTATGGAAATGTGCCTATGATCGACATCACTCATTGCTGTGGCACATATTCTGACCTTTTTTTTTTTTATAGCATTTCTTGCCTTTCTTATGTACTTATAAATTTCATTCTATGTTATATTTGTATTATTTTATATCACAATTATATTTTATTATATCATTACTAAGATGATCCTGTGCACCAGGAAACCACAATTAAATCTTCAGGAGGCATGATTTATGTTAGGTTAATATACGTAAAAATTCTGGGCTACCAAAAGAATGAATGAAAGATAAAAGTAATAGTTCATCAATTATGGCTTTCTTGTAAATTCTTCAGTAAATCAGATTCAGAATCTCATTGTTGTATATATACATATATTCCCTTTATAAATATATATGTACAACATATATTCCATCTATAAATGTTTATATATATAATATATTCACTTTATGAATATGTATTATACACACTGTGGAAAGTAGTATATGAAAAATCCTATACTTTGATTCTTTTTTAAGCTTTATTAAAGAAAAGGCAACCCAAGTTTCTCTGGCTGAAATTAACTCACCACTTTCACTACTACTATCCCCATTCACCACCCTCATTCCTAAAAGAGGGAGAACCCCCTCCTAGGTGTGGGATTGGTTCTTATATTGACCAATCCTGTGGCTGGAGGTAGGGGGTATGGCCCCTCCCTCAGCATGGAATTGGTTCATTTAAGGCCAATCCCACACAAGGAAGTAGGAAGGAGGAACCCCTGGGGTACACTGGAGGATGTAGTTTCCCAGCCAGACATTGTGAAACTCACATTACCATCAATAAATATTTATGCATGTGCTCTGTAAATATTTTATGTATACTATATATACCCTCTATATGTATTGTAAGATTTAAATTAATAACCAATAACTCCAAGTATCATATTTTATAAAGTTTATTAATAATCACTTGAAGTAGAAAGAAAATAAAACTAAAAGAAATAGAAGTTCAAACCTAACTATCTAACAAAATGTAAACCCATATGTGTAGATTCTCCTACCTGGCATAAAGTCCGCTTTCCTACCTAGATCAGGGGCAGGGTCACACACAAACTTTATCTCCAAAATGTAAGGATGTAACATGAGAAGGAAAGTGGAATTATGGGACTTAGAGTGTTTGGATGCAGATTCTAATTATACAATATTTATATATGTTATATGTATATATACATACATATATATGTTCCATCTATTTCATATATGTATAATATATCCCCTCTATAATTATTTACACATAATAGTTCCCCTCTATATTATATATGTATATATATTCTTATAAATATGTATATATGTATGCATTCCCTCAATAAATATTTATATATTATATATTTATATATTCCCTCTCTATATATTTATATATGATATATATTTTATATAGCTTAATATTCCCTCTATAAATGTTTTTTCCCAGAAAACTTCCATGAAGGATCCATCCTATATGCCTTCCCCTAGGTGGGAATTTTTAAACATTTAAATATATCAGGAGCACTAATATAGTGCTTGGTTTTGGGAGGTGGGAGCTATATAAGTGCACACCCACAGAAATCAGCCTTTATCATCTCTCACCTGGAGTATAGCAATAACTTTCAGATAGATTTCCTTGCCTCAGGTTTCTTTTCTTTCCAATTCATTCTCCAAAATCTGCCAAGTGATTTTTCCTGAATCATATATCTGAACATATTTAGTCTCCTGCCCTGAAGCCTCCCACTCTACTCTAATGGTTCCCTCTTGGCTCTAGCATCAAATGTAAACCCCCCCTTTGGCATTTAAGGCCTTACACAAGCAGGTTCCAACCTACCTTTGCAAGTCTTATTAGCCATCATTTTCTTTCTTGTCTTTATTGTCCAACCAAATTGAGCTTCTAATTATTTGCCACTTTATTACAAGAGAACAACTAACATATCTGAACATAAATAGAAAAGTCAGTATGATACAATACCATCCATGAATAAGTTCTATTTAAATAAGAAATAATGAGTATGTTTTGAAATCCTTTGCTTAGCTGAAATCAGAGACAATTTGCATGTGATTGCTTTCTTGCATTATGTATGGTGAACAGTTGCCTCCAGAAAACCATGATCCCCTTCTGAAAGGTGGTTATGACCTGCTATTTGATTGTAATATAGTGTATCTTTCAATAAAAAACTATCTTTAAAGGATATTTAACTACTTACCTAATTTCTGAGTAATTAATTTAAAAAATGCTAACTTTTTAAACTTCCTTCCCCCTAAGTTATACACTGATATTTTTCTTAAATAATTAAACATACTTAATTAGATTGTTCTTACAAGTCAACTAACAAGTCAAGCATGTGTTAAGTGCATACTATATGCCAGGCGCCATGTTAAGAACTGGGAATACAAATACAAACAGACAGTTCTTATCACCAAAGTAGAAGATAGCACTTAGATAGGAAGCTGAAAAGGGGTTGGGGTTAGAAAGAGATGAAGGTACTCTGCATGGGGCATTTTAAAGAGAAGTCTACAAAGTTAAGAGTGTAGCTTATGCAATCTCCTCAAAACGGTAGTTTTTTTTTTTTTCAAGAAATCAGCCAATTAAAGGGAGAGGAACCAAAGGTTGAGGGTATTTCCAATATGTAAAATCTGGATAGTGGAGTGAACTTCCAAGGTGAAGAGAGAGAGAGAGAGAGAGATAGATAGAGAGAGAGAGAGAGAGAGACAGAGAGAGAGAGAGAGATGGATGGATGGATGGATGGATGGATGGATGGATAAAAAGATGAATGGATGGATAGAGATAGAAATAGATTGATTTAAATATATCTATCATTCTATAGACATAGATAGTATATAGAGATCTCTATTTATATTTATATTTATATTTATATCTATATTTAGAGAGAGGGGGAGCAGCTAAGTGACACAGATGAAGAACAAGGTCATGAGACAGGAAGTCCTGGGTTCAAATCTGGTCTCAGACACTTCCTAGCTGTGTGATCCTGGACAAGTCACTTAACCTGAATTGCCTAGCCCTTACTACTCTCCTGCCTTGGTCCCAAAACACAGTATTAATTCTAAGATGGAAAATAAAGGTTTTACAAAATAAATAATAAATACACATATAATAGGACTCTTCAATATATACATATATGTGTGTGTATGTGTGTGTGTCCATACATATACACACAGAGATACTACCAAGGACTATATAATCAAAAACGTTTGGACATCAGTGCTTTAGAATATCAAATTGTCAGCAGTGGGAAGAATGAACTGAAGGGAAGAGAGACTGGATGAGAGAAGCCCAATAAGAAGACTATTTCAATAGCAGATGGGAGAGATGATGTAGCCTAAAGCTGGTGTGGTGTGAGTAGAAAGAAAGAAGAAAACAAGCATTTATTAAAGCACTCTGTGTAAGACACTTGGGCTATGTAGTTTTCAAAAACTGATCTTCACCATAACTGAGAGGTAAGCACTTTTAGGATTCCCAGTTTACTAATGAGGAAACTGGGTCAGACTGAGGCTCTTTAAATTGTCCAGGGTCACAGAGCAAGTATCTGAAGTCTTTCCTGAACTCAGGTCTTTTCTGATTCCAGGGCCATTGTGCCACACAGCTGCCTAAGTGGAGAGAATGAGACCGACGCAAGAGATGCTAAGGAGGCAATTTATTTTCAGTCCCCTTGTAGGCAGTAGACTATTTGTCATCCTATTAACCAAACATAGCTTGCCCTAAAATCTTGAAAGTGATTCCACCTCCCTTTTTTTGTTCAACTCAATATACCCCCTACCCAAGATACCTAGAGTCAAAACTATTTTAGATAACTATCCAGGAAAAAGAAAGAAAAAAGTTTTAGCCTCTTCCAAATCTTCACTAACTTTCAATTGATGAAATGATAGACAAATATATGTAAACCCCCTTGAAAACTCTAGAGAGTTGCAGAATTGTAAGGTATTAGACCTGCTGTTCTAAACAAAAAGCTTCTAATTACCATAAAAAATGTGTCTCAAGTTAGAAATACTGTGGATACTGCCGAGGGAATATTAGTGTCAATAGCAAGCATACAAAGCTCTCCCCATCAGCTGAAATTAAGAAAGCCGGGTATTTATTGAGCAGGGATTAAGTATAAGTATACTTAGGATATTTTGTAAAGTAGACAAAATCCCTAAGAGGATTAAATTCTCCTGAAAACTAGACGGGAAGAAAGCCCCGGGGGACTGCAGTATGATACGCTTCGACCCCGTCCCAGCGGCCAATCAGCTTACACCCAGGAAGAAGATGCGAGAACCCAAGAGCAGCCAATATAGTAGCTTGTGTCCCCCAGGCAACGAGGCACCAGGGTCCAGCAAATGGGCCAGAGGGGAGAGAAAGATAAATCTGTCAGTTTACACCTCCGCAGCAGTTGAACCAGAGAGGCAGGCAGGCAGGCGGGCAAGGCGCCTTCATGACAGAAAAGGTGAGTCATGCAACAGGTTTGATTAAAAACACTAAGGAAGTGGTACAAGGCTTCCTTGACCCTTCTCTTAAACCTGGAGGGATTAGTCCTAGCCTGGTTGGTGGCAGGGACCACTTTGATAGGCTGAGAGTGTCTCTGGATCCCTTCTCAGAATGATGTTTTTTAAATGCATAAAAACAAAAGATGCAGGATTACAAAGGACACCAATTATAGTGAAATATACTTATTCATATTAGCCTTTCTCTTATCTTTTTATATAACCTGTTTGTCCCTTTATCTCTATAGATCTCTCTATCATTTAATACCTACATGTATCTATATCCCAATCTTATCTGTCTATATTTATATATACTTTATACATCTTTATCATCTATATATCTCCTATATGTCTCCATCTTTCTACCATCTGTACCTATATGTATTTATTTCTCTCTATAAAAGATAATAAATTTACAGACCCAGGTTTAAATGTAGCTCGTCAAAGGTACAGAGACCTATTATGTAGTCACTGCTTCTTCTTCTTGATGTTCATAAATCATTCCTGTAATAAAATATTTTAGAGATTTGCCAGGAATTGAAGTTAAACTTGTATAGTTTATAGTTTATAGACTCTACTCTATTTTCTACACTCTCAATTTAAAAAAAAATCAGGACAAGTTTTACCCTCCTACTCTCTCGTACGGCCTCTCCTCTTCATAATCTTTTTTTTATTTAACTTCTCCCCACCAATTACATGTCAAAATAGTTTTCAACATTTCAAAAGGACTTTTGATTCTAGAATTCCCTCCCTTCTTCCTTCCTCCCTTCTAAGATAGTAAACAGTTTCATATAGATTTTACATGTACAATCACTTCATAATCCTTCAATGATCACTAAAAGTAGCTTAGCATCTTTATTCAATACATCAGTTCCTTTCTTCATATTACTTTTTTTAAAACCTTTCCTTTTACCTTGGAATCAATACTGTGTATTGGTTCCAAGGCAGAAGAGCAGTAAAGGTCAGTCCATGGGGTTTAAGTAACTTGCTCATGGTCACACAGCTGGGATATGTTTGAGGTCATATTTGAAACCAGGAATTTCCATCTCCAAGTCTGGCTTTCAATCTTCTGAGCTACCTAGTTGCCCCCTTCATATTACTTATTAATAGCATCAGTTTAACCCATGCTCTGACCTCATGTCTAAACTAATCCAGTGGTTTTCTAACTGACCTATTTTGGTTTCTCTCCTCTAATATAGCCCATTCATCCACTCTAATACTAAATATTGACATGTTATGTTATATTTATGTTATGTTATATGATGTCATATCATATTATATTACATTGTATTATAATTCATTATATTATATTCCCACAAGAATTTATTAACCTTCCATTAGTCGATCAATCAACAAACATTATTGAGTATCTACAATATGCTAAGTTACAGGAAGCATGGAACAGCAGATAAACTGGCCTTGGAGCCATGGGAAAATTGAGTTCATGATCCACCTCTTGAATAGCCTTGGTAAAGTCGCTTAACCTTTAATCCTGAGCTCTGTGAGACTTTAAGGTGAAAAGAAGGTGTTGACTTAAATTGGTAGAAAATTTCTTCCCTTGGATTTCTTGACACAAACAACATCACAGGTCCAACCCTTCTTCTACCCCTATTCCAGTGTGCTAGGTCCTGTGGTAGATGCTGCAGATAAAAATACAAAAAATTGAAACAATGCCTCTTCTCAATTAATTGACATCCTATTAGGTGACAGAACATTGGGCAGACAGACAGATCGCTCTGAAGGTGAGGGGAAAGGTTCATGGCATTATTCCATTTGCCATTTTTTTCATTGATTTAGATAAAGGCATGGTTGGCATGCTTATCAAATTTGCAGATAACAGGGAGCTAGGAGGGAGAGCTAATACATCATATGACACTCAGGATCCAAAAAGATCTTGACAGAGTATAACATTAAACCAAATTAACAACGTAATATTTTATAGAATCAGACTTGCAGAATTATACTGAAGCAAGAAAAAGAGAAGGAAAAAGAACCCAGCATTTATTAAGCAATTACTAAATGCCAGGCCCTGTGTCAAGCACTTTATGTTGTCTCAAACATTGGATTTTTACAGTTCTAAGAGATAGATGCTATTATTATCCCCATTTAAAAGATGAGGAAACTGAGGCATTCAAGAGCTAAATGACTTGCCCCAGGTCACATAACTAGTATATGTTTGAACTCAGGTTCTATATTCACTGTACCACCTTACACATTAGATGTATTAAATTAGCAACAAATCAGAGATGATGTATAAAAATACAACCTAATGTCAATATCTATGTTATACACACATTAAAATGTTTAATATACACATACTCTTAAAATCTATATTTAAAACCCAAATAGCCTCTCTTGTATACAAGATCATAAATAAGGGGGCAATACTGGCAAAGTTCATTTTAAAAAAATGAATGTTAAACACACATTGAGAAACTCCTGAAGGTAAGATTAGACAATGACAACTTTCCAAAGGCTGGAACCAGAAATGCCAATTAGGGCATGAAAAGTTGGGTAATGTCATGAGGAAAGAGCCCAGAATAATGATAGTTCTTGAGATCATGCCATATGAGGACAGATTGAAAGAACTGGATATCCTTGATCTGGGTAAGATATATTAGCATAGGATGGTTGTCTTTGAGTAACTGCAGTGATATTATATATGAGCATTAAGATCCAGAGGTACACAGGAAGTCAACAAACATTTATTACTTGTCACCTATATGCCAGGCATTGAGTTAAATGGTAGGAATACAATACAAACAAAAAGCAAGACCTTGCCTTCAAGGAGCTTACAATGGAGAGACCACACACAAATGGAAGCTGAAAAGAGAATGTGTGGGAGAGTTGGGAGTGGTAGAAGGTACCCTGATTCAGGTCATGATGGAGAAGTGTCCATGGTAATCCAAAAGCAGTGAAGCTGGAGGGAAATGACGAGCTGACCATTCTAAGCTCCCTTCTTAAATGGAGGTATCAGAGCTCATGGCAATATTCTCCAGTCAAAAAGTCCAGCTAGAGAGGCAGAGAATATTGATGAGATGGGAGGTCTAAGGCTGATTTGATCATGCATGATGACAAGATTTCCCAGTGATGAAGTTCCTGATGCACAGATCCTTTAGGAAGAATAATGAGAGGTTCCTCCATAATTTTTTTCTAGTGTAAGTGATATGTGTCTTCTTTTACAACATGATGAATATGAAAATAGTTATTGTATAATAATGCATATACAACCTACATGATATTACCTGCTGTCTTGGGGAGCTGGGAGAGATGGGAGGGAGAGAATGTAGATCACAAAATGTCAGAAAATGAATATTTAAAATTATATTGAAAGGTAAATTTTTAAAATTTAATAAAAGAATTGATAGGAGGACATGTATGAAAACTGTAAAGAATGAGTAGTAATGAATGTCCCATGTAGAATGTTCCCTCCAGTTAAAGGAGTACCTACTTCTGAAATGTTTCTGAAATAAATGGAAGGGAAAATGTATTTCTCATACTGAGGATTATTTAACAGTGACTGAGCAATAGTTCTGATATCTTTTATTTTTTTAAACATATTACATTTTTTTTGCTGTTTGGTATAGTTTAAATGTAGTTCTGCCTGAAGACAGTAGGATGAAATAGAAAACCTCTCAGGATCCCTTTTAGCATCGGAATTCTATGTCATTTACTGCTACTCCTCACTTTGAGCATATAAAACCATCAGAGGTCACCTTCAAAACTATTCTCTGCAAAATATGCTTTGATATAGTATTTGATAGTATATCTAATGTAGGAAATGACAATTTGATGCTAATAGTGAACTTCTTCTGTATTCCCTAAGTGGTAAAAAAAAGTCTATAGTACTACTTTCCCTTCTCCTGCTCCCTTTCCATCTTCTTCTTTTCCCTCTCTTCCTCTTAAACATTAAGTTACTGTGATCATTTACTACTGCATGCTGAGTGCCTAATCTATTCCATGGATCCACTACTTTATTTCTTAGTACCAGATTATTTTGATGGTTGCCATTTTATAATCCAGTTGGAGATCTGATACACCTACACTACTTCTCTTCATATTTTTTTCATTAATTCCCTTGATATTCTTAGCCTTTTGTTTTCAATTTCATTATTATTCTTTTCTAGCCTTTTGAAGTAATTTTTGGGTAGTCTGATTTCCCTGTCCTCTATCTCCATCTTCTGTCTCTCCTCCTTCATTTTTTCTCCTTCTTGTAAAGCACTTAGCACATAGTGATTAACAAATACTTGTTCCCTCTTCTTCACCTTCTTGTTCTCCATTTTATGTTGTTTTTCTCTTCCTCTTCATTTTCTCCTTTCTCCACTTTCACCCTCTCCCTTTTTCCTTTAGAATTCTACAGATAAAGGAAAAACACTCATTTTTAAAAAAAGTAATATTTATCCACTCAAACTCAAGATGACATATTTTGTGTTACCTTCCCAAAGGGAAAAACAGATTTCACTTGGACGTGTTTGTTGGAACTGAGAGCATTAAATCAGTGTGTCTCATTTGTCACAATTAATTACATTAAAACCCAAGTTCCTATTTCATTTGGGAAATGCCAGCATTTCAGCATGAGGGCTCTGACAATTTGATAAACAATAGTCAGATATGAATGAGTGAAGCAGTGACAGAAGTGGGACATTGCTATAATTGGAGAACTTAGTACATCTTAATACTTTTAACTCTAGACATGACACTTTTATAATGTTTCTAAAAGGACTGGGGTAATTCAAGTCAAGATTCTTATATATATATATATATATATATATATATATATACTCCAATGTGTTTTCCATTTTCAAAAGGAATGTCATGAAGAGGAATAGTGTTTGCAATTATTCTAGCCATTTATGTTTATGTGTGTCTATGATGCATAGATATGTATTTGCAGCAATTTCATAATGTAAGTTTTCTCTGTTCATATTATACATATATATGTATATTTAAGTATATCACACACATATATGTATGCAACCTGGACATACATATAACAGGCCATTTTTAAGCTATTAAAGTTGTAAGTTGCACTAAGACTCCTGGGACACTCTTTATAAAGATTTCTTGTTGATAGTAAGTCCACACGTGTGATTATATTAGTATGGAGATTCCAGTAAGGAAACTTCTTTGACAGGAGTATGTTGATCACTATTTATGCACTTCATAGGCTTTGAGAGTTTCTTGAGAGACTGGAAGTTTAAATGACATGTCCAGGGGCCACAGATCCAGTATTTGTCAGAAGCAGAAATTAAACTTCCAGTCTGAAAGGCCCACATTCTTCAAATTTTTTTTTCTATTCCATGGGGCTGTCTCTTTTGTGTGTGTGCATGCATAAATCAGGAGGGTGTTTGAGGTTTTTAGGGAAGACGGTACATCGGGTGTGAGGGTTTGCTGAACCCTTCTTGAGGTTGTTCATCCTTCTTTGGTGTCCATGACCTAAGATGAGATAGGAATGGGAAGACTCCGCCTTACAGAGTGGGAAAATGAGAACAATTTGTTACAGTGGCTACGAAAGCAGCAGAAGCAAGTGTTCTTGAGTGTTTAAAATTTGGTTAGATATGGAAAAAGCCATGTCAAGCCATCACCATGCATCTTGACTTTCATCTTGCCACTGGACATGGATGACTCTGGAAGAGAGAGAGTGATAACTTTGTGCAACTCTGCCTTAAATCCAATTTGTGTATGAATCAAAAGACATTGCCCTAATGATGTCATTTTGGTCCTCTTCAAGTCAAAGGACAATAATCAAACAACCAATGTATGTGTGTGTATATTGATAAATTCTATTGTTTGGCCATCATCTGCGTCTATACTAATCAATACCTACAACTGATGGAGAACAGATAAGATCAAAGAATCCATATAATATTATCCACATATGATAATGTACATAAAAAGTAAGGATGTTTTTATGTATCCATATATATCTCTATGTTGGTATGTAAGCATTATCTCCCTTTAGTATCTTAGTTTTTGAGAGAGAAAAACTAATAATAATTCAGAAATAATACTTCCTTTCAGTTACCTTGAAAAAAGAGCAATCATTTATATATATATATATATATATATATGTATATATATATAATATAGTATCACATCTGTAGACATAACACATTCCTGATTTGCTTTTTGTCTTATTAAATTATATCAATTTTGGCTATAGTCATTATTATCAAATAATAATAAATATTAAATTATAATAATATAATATTCTACCAGTATTGTTGTAAGGCCATAGATCATGGAATTACTACAGTCTCTAAAATTATTTTTAAAAGAGTACTACTCAGAGGGCCCAAAGTAAATCTGTAAGGGCTGTGACATATAACAAATAAAGAAATTCAAAGAAGAACTAGAGTTAAGGTTATCATTAGGTAAATGTATGATGGGGGGGGGCACATAAAAAATCTCTTCATCCAGGTGTCAAGGAGGGATAGAAAGAATATAGTAAGGATGCCCTTCAGGCAACTTTCTGATGTCAGGAGAAAAGTAGGAAGTTTTCCAATGCATTGGATGCACCCCCAACCCCCCCAGGACGAACTCAGAGGAGACGATGAATAGGAGTCTCACTGGTTGGTCACACATAGATGTGTTGAAATATGTATCAATGGAAGAAGCATTCACACTGATGGGATCACAGCACTATTCCACTATTTCCGTAATAGCTCACATTTTATAGAAAGCTTTGCAGCTTACAAATTGCTTTCTTTAACAAACCTGTGATTTAGTTAGATCAAATAAAAAGAAATAGCAGAGGATATTTTTCTTTCTGCTTTTGAGTTGTGCTGAGAATGCCTTCAATGAGCCTACAGGATTCACACTTAAATGCAAATACTTTTATTTATCTCCAAAAAAACATTTATTTTATCTATCTGAGCATTCATCTATAGAACATTAAATATAAAAGACTAATAGCTGGATAGCAACTTGTTCTAGAACTTTCTGTATGAACCCCTATTGAAAAAGATGAGAATAAGATAAAATATAACTATAAAGGTAAAATAAAAGTATAATAAAATGTAACTATAATAATAACAATAATATTTACATAATCTCATTTAGCCCTTTTAATTTACAAGACACTTTTATATGCATTGCTTCATTGGTTCTTTACAATGATACTTTAGGCCTTCTGGGTTCCCTTTTCATCCTCATTCACACATCCTGTCTAACTTTTGCATCAGAAAGACTTTCCAAATCTAGACTTGTAGAATTATATTTACTGAATTTTTTCCTTCCTTTCAGACATTAAAAGTATACCAACATAGATAGGTATCTTTGTAATAATGATTTGTTTGGTGGGTACTTTAATCGTTAATATCAATGTCTGGATTTTAGTATCTTTTGTAAAGGATGTCAATGCCACGATTGAAAAGGTTTCTAAGTAGTTTTATGTTTCATGTATATTCTTCAGCAGAAAAATTGCCAATCCAAATAAAACTAACTGCTCTTTAAGAGGCCAAGGTGCTGAATCCAGACTACTGACAGAGCCAATGGCAGCCTTCCCACCTGCAAATAATATTGAGTATACTTTGGCTAGAGAATTGTTCAAGAGGACACGTGGATCAATTTAACAGCAATGATTTCTGAGTAACAGACTAAAACTGAGCCAAATACTGATGAAAAAAAAGCAAAGATGATGATCTTACTATATTTGTCAGATACAAGACATAGCTAATACAATGAATAAACAAGTAGAGAATCCTAGAATTTTGATAGAGCTTACTATAACTAGACTTCTTCCCATAAGATGAATTTTTACATGGATTGTAATATTTATGGGGAAAGATGGGTGGATAAGAAGAGCAGGGGATACAGAAGGTTTGTAGCAGGAAATGGAGGAATTGAAGGGAGAGAGGGAATATGGCTGCCAGTGAGGCAAAAGGAGAGAGATGCCCCCTGCCTAGAGGCTATTTTTGAACAAAATGGGGTGTCCAAGAAATGAGCCACTTATGATAACCTACGGGGACATCTTCTCTGGATTGATGTCAAAGATGCCCCAGAGCAGGTAAATACGGGCCCTCCAATGGGACAAGCCTTTCCCCAGACTGTGGTTGCCCAGCAGGGGTCTGATAAGGATTGTTTGTAGTTGAATGACTGTCCTGAGGTTCAGCTCCCTCTATGTCCCCTGAAAAGATAGTCCTCTTATCTGACTGCGCTATTCAAATAAGATAAATTTTAATAACCAGTTCAGATTGGAGAGGTATCAGGGAAGAGAGAAGAGGGATCTCCCTAGTTAAGCTTTGATTCTTTCTCAGCTTTGGAGATGAGGCTAGGCCTCACAGGCTGGTGGAGGATTTCTCTTATTCCTGTCTATGCTATATCTGTGCTAGCTTTCTTAATTTCAAAATCTTGGCAGCAGACAGAAAGCAAGAAGAACATTTTGACCTTCAGATCTGGTTGGGCCTGTCTCTTTGGACTGAAGAAAATAGAGGCACTTCTATCCAGAGACTGGGAAGAAAAACTCCTCTCACTTCCAACGCCAGGAAAGAAATGCTAGTCATAATAACAACTGCCACTCCCAGTTGCCCCTTCCCCCACCAATTGTCAGTCTTGTCAATTTCTTCTCTCTCTAATATTCCCACTGTTGCTTGTTCGAACACAGTGGCAGAAAGTCCAGAACTTGACAAAGTTTTCCTTTCCACAGGATAAAATATAAAGCTAGAAAAGTCTACTTCATAAATATAAGATCAGGGAGAGGTGATTGTCTGGAGTTTGATGGCGATTGTTGGATTTTATTAAAATGCAAGTTCCAATATAAATCAATAATATAATATGGCAACCAAAAATTAATATGATTTTGTGCTTCATTGTGATAAGCAGAGTGTTAAGGGTTAGAATGAGGTGGTTGTCATTTTTTACTCTGTCCTCGAATATTGTTTTCAGTTTTGTCCACTTTTTGGGAAGGGTGTTAATAATATAGAGAATGATGCTGCTAAGCCCAGAAATGACTAGTGAGAGTAGGATGGTGAAAAGCCTCATAACATTGCTATATAAAGATTGATGTAAGGAACTGGGGAAGGAACTTAGCTTCAAGAAGAGGAGCACAGCTAAGTTGAATCATAATAACTATCCTCAGTGCTCTTTGATGTCAAGGAACCAAACTAGAACTAGTATGTAGATGTTAAAAAGCAAAATTTTCCTTGATTTAAAGACCTGTTTTCAAAGTACTAGAGCTATCCTAAAGTGGAATGAGTTCTTTTGATATGGTAATAGCTTCTTCCTTACTGGAAACATTCAAGTTAAAATTGATGAACCACCTTTTGATTTGTAGTAGAGGAGGTTTTCAGTCATTTATGATCTAGACTAGATAGCTTCCAAAATGCCTTCCATTTCTAATAGACTGTGATCCTTCTTTCTTTCCTTCCTATCTTTCCATTTATTTTCCTATTTCTTGTGATATAAGTTTATAGTGTTGCTATTTGCCTTTTTTTTGCCAAAAGAGGGAAATTGATGAGGTAGGGGGGGGAATCATGTTATTTAATGTTTCTTCTTAGTTAGATTTAAGTTACTGAAGATTTTTACTGTATTTTTTCCTCAGTGATAAAGACCCAGATATGCAATAAAATCCAGGCTCTTCTTTTGGCTTGTAAATATGTCTGCTTTCCAAAAAGGAATTTCCTATAGAGAAAAGTGATATCAAGTAAAACATTCATACATGAGGCCATTGGATCAAATGTTCAGGTAAATATACTTTTTAGCTCCCAAGTACATGGGAAGCAACTCAAAGCAATAATAATAATAATAACAATAATAATAATAATAATAATGAGCTCAAAATCTCAAACAAGTACAGATACATTTTTTAAGATTTATTTTTTTATTTTTTCCAGATTATATGTTGATACAATTTTAATAAACATTTTCTGACATTTAAAAGAACATGTTCTGTCCTCCTCTCCTAACCCTCCATCCTTCTCAAGAAATAATATATATATATATATATACACATAATACAATACATAATATAGGATAGGTTGTACATGTCATGTGTTATGAGACAACACATTTCACTATTCATGTTGTAAAAGAAGACACGTATCACATACATTAGAGAAAAATTTATGAAGGAAATAAAGTGGAAATTTGTGCTCTTCAATCTACATTCAAACTCTCATCAGTTTCTTCTATAACAGTGGATAACTTTTTCATCATAAGTCCCTTAGAGTTGTCCTGATCCTTGCATTGCTGAAAATAAGTCATTCACAGTTGATAATTGTTCTTTGTTGCTATATTGTATACAATGTTCTTCTGGTTCTGCTCACTTCACTTTGCATCACTTCATATTAGTCTTCCAGATTTTCCTGTGATCATCTTGTTCATCCTTTCTTATGGTACGATAGTTTCATTCCAATCATGTACCACAACTTACTCAGCCATTCCCCAATGAATAGATATCCCTTCATTTAACAGTTCTTTGCCACCACACAAAAACAAAGGCTGCTATAAAAATTTTGAACAAATAGATTAGACTGTCTTGTTGTAGAAAATGATTGGATGAGGAGACTTTCATCTTTTGCCTATGCTTGGAGATGTATGGTACTTATCTAAATATTAGTTTTCTTTACCAAATAACTGCTCCAGGGAAGTTTGTATAGTATTCACATAAGCATATCAGTGAGTTGAATCCAGTTTTGCAAGTTAGAAAACACTAAATTCTGGTGAACAAGAAATAGACAGGAAATCAAATTTTGTTATTTTGAATCAAGTAGGTATAGAATAGGGGGCTCAGTAGATTTGAGCAAATCTGATATTAAATCTTCAGATATCTTAACAACAAATCACTTATTCCACCATCTTTGCCTGCTCTCACATTTTTTGGGTATGGATAGAGACTACAAAATTGCTAAGCTTTTATGAGCATGGAAAAAAGACTTGGATTCAAACCTCACCTTGGTCACTTCTAGTTAAATGGTGCCATGTGAGTCTTTTCATCTCTCTAGGTCCCAGTTTTCTCATCTGTGAAATGAAGGGGTTAGACTCAGTGGCTTCTAGGCTCTTTTCCAGCTCTAAATCCATGATCCAAATACATCAAAAGAATATGATGAAAAAGTAAGAAATTCATTGACCTGGTTCTTTTTTTTTTCTTTACAGTACTAAATAGCTTAAATATGTCTGTGCGCATGCATGTTTATTTGACTACATTTGACTCATTGTTTTGGCACTGAAAGGAATTAACTTAAATCTTTCTCAGGGGGAGCTTTAACTTCCAGAAGAAGAATGTCCTTGATCAATATATTTAGGCTAATTTGATTCCAAAGGAGCTTCCCTGCTGTTAAAGTGCATATTACTGGATACACAGATACTATTAGATAGCCTAGATATTATTAGAATTCAGATTCTTTTAATAATAATGATGATGATAATAATATCTTGACATATATTTCCTTTCCTTGTAGGAACTTGGCACTGAGCACAGTACTACTGTTTAAAAAAATTCAGGAAACCTTACATAGGGATAAATATTAATAATCCTAATTTGGGGGGGGAGTTTGGACCTATATTTTCATTGGTACTTCCTCTACGATGCACATTGGGACCTTAGCTGTAGAGAATTGTCTTAGAAGATTAAAGACTTGAATGATTTATCTAGGGCCCCACAGCCAGTTTGTATCAGAAGCAGGCTTTGAACCTAGGTCATTTAGACTCTCAAGTTACCTCTCTGTCCTTTATCCAGACTGCCAATTTCAATTTTATAACAAAACTGGTGGTAGAGTGAGTTTTAGATATTTATGAAGGATATACACAATTAAATGATAGGTGACAGGGAAAAAACTTATTTCTCTTATGAGTGGTTGATAGGAGAGACCATGTGTAGGCACTTCTTGGGTCTATCAGATGATTAGCCCGCTTGTAAATGGTGGGGTTCACCAAGAGAGGATCTTTTGTCAGCAAGACACTTCTTACTTGTTGCAAAATAGGTCACCAAGTTAACTCAATATATATATTTAAAACTCTTTGATTTTGTATTTGCTTACTAAATCCCAAAGGGAAACCTTTTCCTCTTCTATAGTGGGAAATGTGTCACTGAAGAATATTAGCCTTTTGAATAAATTCCAGGAGACCAAAAATAGATGTTGTTCCCCCCCCCCAGGTTAATTTTTTTTTTGCTTCCCTTCCCTGCAGACTAAAAACTTCTCCTAAAGCAAGCTTCCTTTATCTTTTTATTTGGCATCCTCTTTTGTTCTAACCTTAAAAGGCATCTTTCATCTGTGACTCAACAAGGTTTCTTTACCTCTCTAAAATAGATGATTAAGTGTACAGAGAAATGTGGTGTCTTGTTTGTTCTCTAATGGTTTTCAGTTTATATTGGGAAGTTTAGGAAAAGGTGGTAGTGCTAACTACTGCTCTGAGTGGAAGATAGAATTTTTCTACTTTAGAAATGAGAAAATTGATAGAGGATTGAAGAGATTGTCTAGTATTACAAAGCAAGAAAATGATATAGATGCATCTTGAACAGGTTTTTGTGTTTTCTTTATTAAAATAATTTTATTCCATGGCATTTAGATCCTTCCTATTTGAGATAAATCTCTTTGTACAAAGCCACAATTATAGGGAAATACTTTAAAACCCAGAAGTTTACCACCATAGATGGATTCATATTATATTATTTCAACTATAGTTAATTGTTTAAATAAGAAAATTTCCTCTCTAACCCCTTGGTCTCATTCTTGTTATGAAGATACAATGAAAGCAGCTTGGTATAAAGGAACGTGTACCATTTCTCATGTTGGAGGACCTGGCTTTAAACTCTTCTTCTGATAAGTGATTTTGGGCCTTTACTATTGTTTCCCCAGAAGTAAAATGAAGTGGTTGGACTAGATAGTCTCTGAAATCCCTTTCAGTTGTCTAGTTAGAATCCTAGAATTTTGGATCTAAGGATCTGGTCCCTAAAAGATTCATCAGTGAATGTATGTCACTCTTGTTTACTTCCTATCTTTCAAAAAGTATAGATGCATCAGGAAAGCCAGGATGAAGATAGTCGTTAACAATTAAAGCATCTGAACCAAAATGTGTTCCCTAACAATATCTATTTCAATAAGTGGGTCCAAGAGGTTTAATGTTTGGAGTTCAGCAAGAGGTAGGTGAAGAGGGAATGAAGACAGGGGCTATAGGCTTTGTGTTTGAGAAGTTTGGCAGAAAGGAGAAACAAAGATAGAAAGGTCAAGTTAGGGAGATCTCTGCATCCTGAAGTCAGGAGGGAAGTAATAAAGGAAGCACAAATTTATGAGACAGAGTGAGATGCCTCAAAAGTTAAATTTACCTAGGTACAGAAAGAATGGTTACCATTATAGAAGAAGGAAGGACACTCCTTCCTTTGAGACTAGTGGCAAAGATGAGAAGTTAGCCAAAGATGCATGAATTTAGGTCATCAACTGAGAGATAGGGGAGGGATTAGGGATTTCCAGAGTTAAGAGGAGATCCAAAATAGCAATTGTGGAGACTGTTTGGGAGAAAGCAAAAGAAGGATTATAGGATTTGAGTGGTGGTAAGGGCCAAATTGAAGTTAAATACTGGGCAGCTATAATGGGAAAATTTTGCACAATTCTGTATCTCAGTGCTCTGAAGGCTAAGAGTAGGAAAAGACAATAGAAATAGTACAGGATTGGTGGGATAAATATATTCAAATGCTTTAGAAGGGAAAGGAAATAAGAGTCTATGGTGGGGTCAACAGTAATGTGAGTGGCTGACTTCAGATTCTGAAATTTTAGCTTAAGAGGCATAGAACCAGGGGTTTTAGAGAAAGTATGAGGATTTGTATGAGTGAAGATCCCACGGATTCTACTTGAGTGATTTTGGGGATTAGGAAATAGTAGACAAAAGGGTAATGTTCCCATTCATTTCTTTATTTCATCAAAGAATTAAATATTTATTTTATTAAAATGTAAAAATTTTATTTTTCTGCCAATTACACTTTGAAACTATCACTTTAAAAATTTTGTGAGCCAAATTCCTTCCCTCCCATATTTGCCTCCTCTGTGAGAAAGCAAGCAAGAGTATCAAATATTTGTTGAATGCTTATTACATGTAAGGTATTGTGTGAAGCAGTGTGATATACATGGAATGAGAGTTGATCCTTGCCTTCAATGAGTTTTTGTTCTTATTAGCAAAACAGTGAATCAATAAATAAATAAATTTGGGGAGACCCTTAAAATATAAAATTAAAGAGTTTAAAATTCATTCTTTTCGTAGTGTAATAAAAAACCTTTAAGCAAGAGACTTGTATGATGAACATGGTGTTTTTACAAAGATTAATCTGACAGTAATGTACTGGCTGAATTGTTGTCAGGATGTAGTGGTAGGAAGCTTGTGAGACAGAGACATACAAGACAGGGGGCTAATTTCATATCTAGGTGTGAAATGACCAGGTCCTGAAATGGGTGGAAGTGGAAGAATGGAAAAAATAGTTTTATTCTATAAATCTTTTTCCAATAGAGGAAGACATTTACTTTCCCTCTCCTAAATATCACTTGTCCATTTCAACTTGATGATGTTTGTATAGATTTAAGACTCAATTTGTTTAGAAACCTACTCCTTTATATCATTTCCCGCAGTCTTTAAGGAGGGTGCTGTAGTGTACTGTTACTAGCAATGTGTAAAAGTGTGGCTATAAGGACCAATGTAGAAACTATGGCATTTCCCCATTGTTTCCTTGGCCAATGCTCTGCTGCTGGGCAGCTATGAAAAGACTGTAGGAAATGTTTATATTTTGGTACTCACTTTGATAGGTTGAATTAAGAAAAGGGCTGGCTGAATGAGCTGTCTCATCCCTTTTGAGTATTTATGGGATCGTAGTAGTAGGGTAAGGGCAGGTGTAGCATGAATTGATTTAGGCTAGTTCTTTTGGGGAATTTGTTAGTGCATGCAGATACACTTCTTAAGATAGAGAATTAGTGAAGTTTTAATGGAGTTGGGAATTGAGTCTTTTTCCTTTGGTTCTTTATTGTGATGAGTTCTGGTATGCATGGCTTTCTCTGTTGGTTTGGAGTTGAGATTCATGAAGAAAGACAGAGACTAACAGACAGACAGAGACAGAGGCAGAGAAGAAACTCATATTCTTGCCCTTGACCTCAAAGTCAAATATCATCCAGTTTAGAACTGATCAGTAGTAATCTTTTAATGCTGGTAGGATAATTCTAGTCAGTTATTTTATTTAGAATTAGTGTGCATTGTATGCTGTTCTTCAGTTCCATTCAACAAACATTTGTTCAACACAAGTAGTTTTCTCTTTCTTTTTTTTTAAATTTCCAGATTACTTATTGATACAGTTCTTAATAGTCTTTTGGGACATTTTGCAATCCATGTTCTCTTCCTCTTATCCCTTCCACCTCCCCAAGAAAGCAGGTAATATGACATAAAGTGTACATATGTTATACAATATATATTTTCATATTGCAAAAGAAGACACATATCACTTACAATAGGGAAAAATTCACAGATGAAACAAAGTGAAAAATGGTATGATTTAATATGCATTTAGATTCTATCAGTTCCTTCTTTGATAGTGGATAGCAATTTTTGTCATGAGTTCTATGGAGTTGTCCTGTATCCTTGCATTGTTGGATAATAGTTAAATCATTTGCAGTTGATCATCATGTATTATTGCTATTGCTTGTGAACAATATTCTCCTGGTTCTTCTCATTTCACTTTGATTCACTTCATATAAGACTTTCCAGATGTTTTTGTGATCATTACTTAATAACCCGGTGAGTTAAATACTATTATTGTCCCTATTTTACAGATGAGGAAATTAAGGCAGACAGAAGTTAAATGACTTTCCCAGGGATATAGAGCAGTAAAGGCAGAGAAAAGATTTGAACTCAGATCTTCCTTCATCACTCTACCAACCAGTTGCCCTAACTAATATGGCAATCTCACACACACACACACACACACACACACACACACACCTAATACAAAAATGAAGACATCCCATAAATGCCAGGCTAAAGAGTTTGTACTGTTGTCATTAGGCAATTGAGAATATGAGAAGAGTTTTGAGCAGAAAGTTAGATTGTCTAGTGTGATGCTTAAAAAAAAAAACATTAATCTGGCAGTGTTAGGGATGATTGACTTGAGAAGTGAGAGTGGGTGCTGAATGACCTATTAGGAGACTATTTGCAATAATGGTAATTATTGCAGGTGTTAATGAGGGCATTTGGAAATAGAGGGGGAAGTGACTAATGTAGAAGGCATTTCATGAGTAGAATCCACAGGACTTGGAATTTTACTGGCAATTGGAAATAAGGGAGAAGAAAAAGTAAAAAAAATAATACTAAGGTTTTAAGCATGGGGGACTAGTTGAATACTGCTGTTCCTAACAGAAAGGACAATAGCAATTGAGCATCCTTCCTGTAAAGGACCAGAAATAAAAAAAAGAGCAAAATTTGCAACATTAGGGATCTATCTATCTATCTATCTATCTATCTATCTATCTATCTATACATAAGCAGCAAAGAAGACCATTTGAATTGTGCAAGAAGAGGGAAGTACTAAGTGCTAAAGTTTCCAAGTTGCTTGACTACCATCTTTTTACATCTGAGGCTTTTAAGGAATTCTAATGGTCTTCTTTTGTTTTTCTCATCCTTTATGATAAAAAACACAATTCTCATAATTTCCTGACATCCTTGAATTCTTGGGCTGTTTTAGATGGATAAAATGAAGCACTCTCTTACACTTTGTTTAATTATGTGCCAAATTTAATTTTTAGAATTTGTTTTCACAGTAAAAAAAAAAACAAAAAACAAAAAAACTCATCCTAGTCTTTATATTCTTAAATCACATTCAAATTAACTTTTATTTCCTTGAATGATCTCTACATATTTTGATTTATTTGGATTGTACGGATGGTACTGAAAATTAAACTTGATTATTTTCAATCAAAATAGTAATTTTATGTAAATATCACATTTTCAGAAACTCTTTTGTTCATTACTGCTACTTATCAATTCCTATCAATAATTCAACATCTTAGATATGAACATGTTTCAATTTTATGAAATATTTTTAGCTCACTAGTAACTTGCACAAAGGAGCAAAAAGTTACTCAGCTTAACTGATAAGCTTGGTTTCCTGTGAATTTAGTGCACTTTGCAATAATTCTGTTCCATTTTAGTACCAACCTGACAAGTTGTTAATGTCATTGTCAAAAAACTAATAGCTCCCATCATTCTGTTATGGTTGTCTCAGAAACTCCAGTCTGACTCTATTCCCATTGCAGAATGTTATGGTAGATATTAAAAGGAATAACAGTAAATTAGCAGGCATTCTTTAAAGAGAAAGCTGCCAGAAATGCTTCTAATATAACACTTTTATTTTGCCTAAAGAATTAATTTTTCATTTTGAGAATATGAAAATAGCTTCAGTCTGAAAAATTATGGCATTAATAATGTCATAATATTAGTAATTCCATTTGAAAATGTATATATGGCACTGTTAAACCTTTTGTGAAAGAATTACTCTTCAGACGTAGTAAGCTAATGTCATCTTAATTCAATGTGCTGGAATATAAAGGTTTCTATCATAAACTTTGAGCAGGCTATAAGTAGACTATTCCTCAAATGCCCTGGAAAAGTTTTTATTGAATGCAAATTAAGATAGAGAAACTTTTGATACTGTCTACTGAGTTCATTTGTATTTCCAGTAAATGATTAACTCATTAAGGAACCAGCCAGCAGTGGAAAATCAGACTGGCCCTTCTGTTTAATGAACAGCTTCAATGCAAAACTTCCATAATCAGTATAATATTGTACATTTAAAAAATTTCTCTTGTGCATCTATTTATCTTCATCAATGCATCTTTGTATAGAGAAGACAATTATCTTTCAGAAATGTTCTAAGTTAGCTGATTTTTTTCAACCTGGATAATTGCTGAATGAGTAAAGAAAGGAAGGTCAAGTAGTTAGAGATGAGGAGAGAATAAAAGGAATCTGGCTTTTTTAATCCAAGTTTTCCAACAGTTTTTTTGTATAACCTTGAGACAGTCATTTAACTTTTGGTATACTTAATTTTCTTTTGTTCTATAATCAGGAATTTTACAAAAGAATTCTCGTGAACTAGCCAGCTCTTGAAAAGAAGTATATAGCACTAAAAAAGAATTAAAATATCTTGTCTTGTGGTATGGTAGAAAATATAATATATGCCCATGTAATTATGTGCACACACAATCAAAATTGGAGTAAGCTAACCCAAAAGACATTGAACCCATCACTGGAGGATTTCATTCAGACTATGGATATTCATTTGTTTGTGAAGAGTGTTCAGACAAACCTCAGAGTGCTCTTGGAACACTTCTCAGTTGATTTGGCCAGTGGGATAGAAAGCCAAGAATATAGGATCAGGAGTCAGATCTTAGTTATAGTCTAACTTACTTTGATGACACTGACCAGGTCATCAGTATCTCTTGGTTTCCACATGTATTGACAGAGAAGACTGGACTAGATTGCAAGAAGAGTCTCTCAGTCCTTCCACTCTGTAGAAGGAGTGGAAGAGAGAGCAGAGGAGACAAGAAGAGGGAAGTGAGAGGAGAGGTGGCTGAAGAGTGATGGGAGGAGAGAGGTGGCGCAAGGGGGAGTTGGGGGATGAAATCGGATAGAATAAGATGGGGCAGGACAGAAGGTAAGAGAGGGAAGGGTATGGGGTAGGTAAAATAAAGTAAAGTAAGGTAAAAGGGATTAGGATACAAGTGAATGCAACAGAAGTAAATTTGGGATCTGTGAGATAGCATTAGAGAATATCTTTATTTTATAGGATAGGAAACTATTTATCCAAGATCCTAACAGAATTAAGCCAGATCTAGAGCTAGAACCCCTGTTTTCTGCCTTACTTTTCAACTGTAATAGCTGTTCTTCAGTACTCATTTCTTTAAAAGGAGGAAATATCTTAATCAAAGATGGAGTTATCTTCAGGATTAAATTACATAAAACCCCTTAGGATATCTAACTGGTATATTTTCATTTTAGATGAAGAATTTTGTTTCTTCAGGAGTGGAAAACTACTGGAGGAAACTGCTTTTCAGCAGTCTTGGTGAATAAGGGGATGGGAATAAAGAAATAAGATGTCGTTTTTTTTTCTTTTTAAAACCACTGAAGCTTAGAAGTTAGTTTGATCTGGTCTAGTTAACTTATTTGGATAGAGCTGAATGCTAATGAGGCCCAGGGTGTCAATTTAGGCCTCATTTGGTCCAGTTAACAATTCTGAAAAAATAAAAACTGCTTTATAGCCATAGACTATACCTTTAACCCCAGCCAGCTGTTTCATAAATGAACAAATGCCATTGCTAGTGAAAAGCATCTGGCAATGGGTCAGAATTGCAAACTCTCTCTAGGAATGCAAAGGACAACAAATTGAGAAATTTGCTTTAGACAATTCATCTAGCTAATGATATCAGGAAACAATATGTTTTTAAACCATAATTTTGAGGTATTGTCACTATTCCTTTAAAAGCCCAATGATATGTAATCCTTCCACACGTGCATATTTTTGTCTTTTATATTCCAAAATGATGCTATTGATAGTGATCTCATTTGTTTGAAGTATCTAAAACCACTAATTTTTCAAATAACAATTCTGGCCATAAATAGTTTGTTTGTTTTTTACTTTCAGTGATCCCAAGTAAAATTATGAAGCAAAATTTACTTTCAATTTCCTCCTTTCATTGTTGTTCTCAGTGACTGTGGTATGAATGAATAAGGGAAGGGAATCAATGAACAAGCATTTATTAAGCATTTACTTTGTGCCACATATTATCCTCAGCTCTGAGAATACAAATAGAAAAATGAGGTCTGTGTCCTCAAGGAGACCGCATTCCAATAAGAGAGGACAACAAAGTTATGTTTTGTCTTCGTTGAGTCATTTCAGCCCTGTCCAACTCTTCATAACCCTATTTGAGATTTTCTGGGCAAAGATCCTGGAATGGTTTGCCATTTCCTTCTCTAACTCATCATACAGATGAAGAAACCAAAGCAAACAAAATTAAGTGACTTGCTCAGGGTTATAAAGCTAGGTCAAATTTGAACTCAGAAAAAGGAGTCTTCTTTACTCCAGGACCAACACTGTATCCACTATACCACCTGGTGACTCCCATTTTTGTCTTAGAAGTCTCAAGTATGATGAGTAGAACAATAGGAAGTCAATGGTCAGGCCTGATCCCCAAAAGTAATCATAGCTGGGAGGGTTTTATATATAAATCTAATATATATTTATATTTATATATAAATTTCTTAATCTAAGAATTTCCAATTCATATCCTTTGACCATTTGTCAATTGGGGAATGCATTGTATTCTAATAAATTTAACTCAGTTTTCTATATATTTAAGAAATGAGGCCTTTGTCGGAGATATTTGCTAAAAATGTTTTCCCCAGTTTTTTGTTTCCCTTCTAATCTTCATTCTATTGGTTTTGTTTGTACAAAACCTTTTTAATAAAGTATAGTCTAAGTTACCTATTTTACATCTTATTATGCTCTCTGTCTTGTTTGGACATAAATTATTCTGTAATCTATATATCTGACAGGCCTGATAGATCTGTCTAATCCATGTTCCTCTAATTTTTTGTGGCATCACTTTTTATTTCTAAATCATGTATCCATTTTAACTTTACCTTGGCAAATAGTGTGAGGTATTCATCTGGACCTAGTTTCTGCCATACTGTTTCCCCAGCAGTTTTTACAAAATAGGTTTTTAATAAAGGTCTCATGGAAACAATCTATGAATGAAAAGAATGGTAATATATGGAAAAGTAAGGCCAAACAGAAAGTCATTTGAGAAGATTTTGGTGGGAGGGAGGCAAGTGGGTCCATAAGCCCCACCCCCAAGTAGCAGTCTACTTTTACTTTTTTAATAGCCTTTTTCTTTTGCAGTTATTTTGCTACTTCAAATCTTTATTGTAAAAAAAAAGCCAATATAATACATGATTGTTTGATGTTTATCTGAATATTCCATGCATTTCCTTAGTGAACACTTATTAAGATGCCTATTTTACTACAAGTACAAACATGAGACGTAACACCTATTGCATAAAGCTGACAGTCACTCCAGTAACTATATTAGAAATTAGGATATGTAAACTCTCTAAGAACAATAAAAACAAAACGATAATATTCTAGATGAGAACTACTGCATGATAGATCAAGGAAAAAGCTCCCTTTCCTCATGCTATTAACTTATATACTAGTTCATAATTATATTTATCTGTGTACATGTATAATTCTTTATTCTTGTTGGAGTCTAGCTCCAAGAAAGAGGCCTTTCTTACATTTGTATCTCATATGATAGCTAACAAAATGCATTGTACATAGGAGACCCTTAAAATCCTGCTATTTGAGTGGTATTTGACCCAGCCTTTAAAGAATGAGTCACATTTCAGCAGGCACAGAGAACCCATCTATAGAAGAAACTAGAAGTAATTCAGTCACTTTATAAAAGCTTTGAGCAAACACTAGGAGCTTGGGGTGAAAGTATTACCTTCAAGGTTATTAAACCCCACAAATAATATATTCTTAAATTTTCAAAAGTTCCTAGGTAATAGAAGAGGATCGTTTGGCTGACAGTGTCAGTGCCTAAGGCATACAAAGTTGACAGGTGTCTTGACAAGGACTATAGAAGGTGATAACTAGCACGGGTAGTGCTTGACATCTGACAAAGGAAACAGAAGATCAAGGCTGACAATGGCAAAGCTGAATAAAAGGGACCAGTATTGAAGAAATCTTTCAAAGACAACAAATTAAACATTAAGCCAGAGAATGAAAGACCCCAGAATCTTCCCCACAAAAATAACTGTCCCTTCAAAATGAATCTTGGAGGAAAATCCAGTGACCTCCTTCAGAAATAAATTAATTTCTCCTGAATGTGTATTCCACTAAAGAAATAAAACTTATTTAGTTCATAGAATCAATTCCTTTACATCTACTTTTGAACACATATGCCGTTGTCGACTACTGGCAGCTCTGCTGAGCACCTTGATTATTGTGAAATGGGAATCAGGGAAGAATGCTTGAATTAAACCATCCTTTAGTGGTGACTGATACCTTCATGTATTTAAGTGAATAGTTGGCCTGAAGATTTGGGACTGTAAAGTAATCCTCTTTGGTATTGTGATCACTACATTGAATTCTTGGAAGTAGTTTTTGTGGAAGGGTAGAACCAAGATGGTGGAGATGATATAGAGATGCACCTAATCTCTACCAAATGCTCTTCAATCACATGAAATAATGACACAGAACTAATTTTGGAGCATTTTGATGAGATGAAATAATTTTTCAGCCCAAAACAACTTAGTAGGACAACATCAAAGGTCTATTACACCAAAGTGGAAGTGGAGCCCAAAGCAGCCCACCAAGGCAGGTTGTACCATGAAAATAGGCCTTAAGGGCACTGAATCAGCAGGAATGGCTTCTGAAGCTCTCAGTCAGGGGATGGGGGTAGTCAGACAACTGCTCAGAAGGAGATTAGAGGAGTCACTTTGCTTATTCTGGATATAAGACTCTTGTCACATTACCCATATGCCCATTCAGGTCATAGTCATGGGTTGTGGTCTCTGGGTGAGGAAGAGCACTAGTACATACCATTGATTGCAGCCATAGATAAGGAAAAGGCCCTCCTCACAGTTTCAAAGTGGAAAAGAGCACCTATAGTTGCTCACAAATAAGAGCACAGGACAGGAGAGTATTAAACACCCCCTCTCCTTAGGTCATACCATCTTGAAAGAACTGAAAACTTATAGATCCAAGACCTCACTCTGAAAGTAACTGTACACAAAACCTTAAGCTTGGAATAGTACTCCCATAACCACAGGAACAGAGGCCAGTTTCAATAGTTATTTTTTTTTTAATTAAAAAAAAATAATGAGGCTGGAAATGAGAAAATGATAGAAAAGAAAAGAAACAACTAAGAGTTATTTTGGTGACAGGGAAAACCAAAACACAAATTTAGAAAACAACAAAGGCAATACTGTTGCATCCAAAGCCTCCACAATATATATGAATTACTGTCAATTCCAAAAAGAATTTATGGAGCTCAAAAATGATTCTAAAAGTAAAATTAGAGGTTGAAGAAAAATTAGGAAAAGAAATGAGAGAAATACCAGAAAATCACAAAAAAAAATTCAATAGCTAGGTAAAGGAGGCACAAAAATACTGAAGAAATTAATATTTTAAAAAATAGAATTGGACCATTGATAGAAGATGTACAAAAAAGTCCTAGGTTCAAATCTGGTCTCAGACACTTCCCAGCTGTGTGACCCTGGGCAAGTCACTTGACCCCCATTGCCTAGCCCTTACCACTCTTCTGCCTTGGAGCCAATACACAGTATTGATTCCAAGATGGAAGGTAAGGGTTTAAAAAAAAAGATGTACAAAAATCCATTGAAGATAAGAAATTCTAAAAAAATAGAAATGGCTAAATGGAAAAAGATATAAAAAATTCACTGAAGAAAACATATTTCTAAAAGGCAGAATTCGCTGTATGGGGAAAGAGATACAAAAATTCACTGAAGAAAAGAACTTCAAAAAAAGAGTTAAGAGCATCTATACATGAATGACCAAATTGATCAAGAATATCTATAACCTAGAAAATAACAGAGTTGGGTGGACAGCTAGAACAGCTTGTGCATTTAACATGTATACATGAATAAATATGTATATTTGTGTAAAGGTCATTAATTTTATAAACTATATTTAAAATATATACAGAAACATATGTATATCTGTGAATAGTACAAGTAGACAGTGAATTGGACTTAGAATTGAAGAGAAGGACAATTAACTGGATTGCTCAGAGACTCTTAATGATTCTTCTCTTGAAGTCAAAGACTTGGCTACATGAGAATTTATTTGGACTGTTGTCAAGGAGAGTTGATGCCCTCTTTTGAAATTGGTTTTGGTGGCCCCTAAAGGACTGTTCCAACTTTGTGATTCAATGTTAATATCAGCAACAGTAGAGAATCACAGAATTTGGGAGTTGTCAAGGATCTATTGCAAGCCCCTAAATCATACCCTTAAGCTAGTCATTTAAGATCATTTTGAAGAACTCCAAGAATTGAAGAGGAGAAGAAACATTTATTAAGCCCACCTGCTATCTGACAAGTACTAAGTTCTTTACAAATATATATGTAGGTAAAGTAGGCTAAGATCTTTACAGATATTATGTCATGTGATCCTCATAAAAAACCCCGTAAGGTGTTATTATTATCCCCATTTTAAAGATGAGGAAATCAGGGCAGGCAGAAGTTAAATCATTTACTCAAATTGACACAGCTAGTAAATGTTTGAGCTTGGATTTCTGGACTCAGACCTAGCATTTTATGAATTGAACCACTTAGCTATATTCTCTTATCCATATTTCTTTATTCTCTTCCTTTTTGCTTCCTTTTCCCACCATAACATCTTCAGCAACTAGTCATCTGATCTCCACTTGAAGAACTTAAATGAGGGCAATTCTATCATCTTTTGAGGCAATCCATTCCAGTCTTGGACAGATCTAATTTCAAGGAAATATTTCCTAATGTCAAAGTTTGAATTGATTTCTTTTTAACTTCCGCCCATTTCTCCTGGTTCTGTCTTTTGTGGATAAACAGAACAAATTTCATCCTTCTTTCAAATGGCAACCCTTCAAATATTTGAACACAGGTAGTCTTCTATATACCTAAGTCTTCTTTTCTTCTGATTAAACATATTAAGTTTCTTCAGTGAATACTGATGCCATAAGCTCAAGAATCTTCACCATCCTGGGTGTCCTCATCTGAATAGTCAGCTTATTGATATTCTTCTTAAACTATGGGGATAAGAACTGAACAAAGGAAAGTTTGGGAAGGTTAGAGAACAGTGGGCTCATCACACCCCCTCCCCATTGCTGTAAACTAAGTCTCCTAATTCATTCCATGATTACATCAACTGTTTTGCTGTCCCAATTCAGTGATAGTTCATCTTGTGCTTGCAGCAAACTAATACCCCCACATCGTTTTCAGAACTGCTCTATGACATTTCCTCTTCCATTTTCTTTTTGTGTGGATATGTGAGTGTTGTAATTCTCTCTCAGCTTATGCCTGCAGATGATTATATAGTATATATGTGCCCATGAATTGAGACCTAAGCATTTCTTTTATCATTGCCATTCTATGTCTGAATCCATGTTCAATGCTCTTGAAGATCTCTCATGAGAAATAAAAAATGTCTTTTATGGTCAGCAATGTAAAATGAATCCCTCCTGAAATAGTGACACCATTTGAATTCAGATTGCTTGTTTCCATTGGATTGGAACCAGTTATAGCACTTCACATAATTGCAACTTTGAATAATTTGAAGTTAAATGCATGCATCAACTCCAGAGGGCCCATTGTTCATATTAGCCCATCAACTGGAACCTAACTTCAATAGAATGTAGGTTATCTATTAATTCTTAACATTCATACTGACAAATCTGTAATGATAGGTAATACCTTGTTGAGGGCAGCAGAGGAGTAATTATAGATGACATTATTGGAGGAAGAGATGTATGGAAATATAGGACTGGATATATCTCAGGATTGAATGGTTTATTAGAAAGAGCTTGGCACAAGATGACTTCATTTGTGCAATAAGTGATTGAAATCTTTCATTAATATACTGCAAGTTATAGAGCTTGAAAGGACTGAAGACCAGAAGAGAAATCACATTTTCCCATTGGAGTAAAGAGTTAAAGACAGAGTTTTCAGAATGTTGAGAGTGCCAAGAAGACAAGCTAATTTTTTTTTGGGGGGGGGGGATTTTAAGTAACAAGTTGAAAGCTACTCCTGAAATAATAAAGAAAAGCTTCCTAAAATATCTTTTGACCTCAAATATTGATAAAGCCCTGGATTACCAGAACCTCAAACACATATAATTTACTCTATAGATTTACAATGCAAAGAAAAGACATGAGGTGGGTTTGAAGGTTCTTTTTTCATTTGGTCTAAAAGGAAAGTTAGTTCTACTTCATGCAATGATGGATGAGAGTTGAAGGCTACTGGGCAAAAGTAGTGTTTTCTTTCTATATGTTTTAGTACCTTATATCTTGTTTTTTTTTCTATTTAGCAATGCAAGATTTATAAGAATATGCTTTACTATTTATTTTAAAAGTTAATTATGTTTTACTAGAAAAAACAACTGAGTTTTTAAAAGTATGCTTAATCAAGATCTGGAAACAAAATAGATACCCATCAATTGTGGAATAACTAAGAAAATTGCATTCTACAAATGTAATGGAATTTTATTGCCCTTAAAAAAGGAAAATATGAAAAATTCAGAAAACAGGAAGATATGAACTGATAGTGAGTGAAATAAACACTCATGGAAATTATATGCATAAATTTTTATAATAAAGTAAATGGAAAGCACAAAAAACCAATTTGTTTGTTATGTAAGTATAATTTTCAAGCTTTTGCCCCAGAGAAGAGTAGAAAAACGTATCCATCTATCCTGTTTTCAGAGGTGGGGAGACTATGTATGGTACAGTATAATACCTAGAAGATTGAAAAGGTGGAGAGAAGGGAAGACCTAGATTAAGAAAGGCTTTGAATGCCAAACTGAATACTTTTTATTTGAACTTGAAGGTACTAAGGATCTACTTGATTTTACTGAATAAGGGAAAGGGGTGACATGGTTAGTAATATTATTTTGATGGTTGAAAAGACAGATTGGAATGAGGAGAGACTTAAGACAGGCAGACCCACTAGCAAAGCATTAATACTTCAGGCACAAGGTGGTAAGGGACTTCACTAGATTGGTGGCTTGGTCAGAGGAGAAAATGGAACTAATTTGAGATATGTTGCAAAGGTTATAGGTATTAGGCAATACCTCAATATTTTTTGGTTCTATTTTCTTTGATTATGTATGAGTTTTAACACTATTTCAGATAGATATTGATGTCTTATATTTTCTTTTGGCAACAATGCTAGAGTAGTTTGCCATTTCTTTCCCTTATTAATTGTTTAATAAATATTTGTTGAAATGAATTAAATTGAACTGAAAGGAATATGAGAAAATGTTAATAATAACTGACATTTATATAGCACCTAAAAGTTTTCAAAGCATCAAATAAATATCTTATTATATCCTTACAACACCCTAGGAGCTAGGTTCTATTCTTATCCCCATTTTACAAATGAGGAAGCTGAGGAAAACAGAAGCAATTTGCCCAGTCACACAACTAGTTAATAATAATTAAGAAAACAAGTTTTGAATTTTTTCCTGATGTTTGACAGTTATTGATAATTATTTTTATAACAAAACATTTCCTTAGCAGTAATTTCATCCATTTCTTTCAAACCTGAAAAAGGGAGAAGACAGAACCTTCTAAACTATTAAATTGTAGGAAACTTAATTAAGAGTTCAAAATGAACAACACTGTTAGTGTTGGAATACTAATAATAAAAGACTGCTATATGAACAATAAATAATCATGGCAAATTTTCTGCATTCTGATTTTTGGATCTATTATGAGAATATAAGCTTCCCTTTTTATGCTCAATAATGTAAACAAGTCAGCAGAGAGGAGTGGATTGAGTGTCAGATTTGGAGTCAGGAACTCATCTTCTCGAGTTCAAATCTGGCTTCAGACACTTACTAGGTATGTGATCCTGGCCATTTCACTTAATCATGTTTGCCTCAGTTTCCTAATATGTAAAATGAGACAGAGAAGGAAATGGAACACCTTCTCCAGTATCTTTTGCCAACAAGACCCCAAATGGGATCATGAAGAGTAGGGATCTCACTGAAAGAACTCAACAATGTCAACAACAACAACAACAAACCTTCTTCTTCTTTTTCCAGGTTTGTTGTTCTCAGAATCACCTTGATCCTTTTTCTTATTCAAAGGGATATTGGTGGCTCCTGCCAAACTAGGAATCTTTAGTGAGAGTGCTCAGAAAGAACTTTGAATGTGCACAATCATATTTATGAATGTCAGCATCCAGCAGCTTCCACTAGACAAAGCCCTGGCAGGAATGTCCTTTTAGTCTGAGGAAAATAGCTGTCACTACATCCATTCCTTTGTATTCCACAGAAGATGCCAGTGACCCTCATTTAGGCAATTTAAATAAAATTACAGATTAGAAACAGCTAAGACACTCTGACTGAAGGGAGAAGGGGCAAGGGAAGGTGATAAAGGATGATGGTTGGGGTGGGGTGGGGGAGATCCTTGTATAAATCAAACTTCTTCTGGGGCTAGTTCATGTAGTGGGCAAACATCTCTAACTACCTTGCCTTAACCTCTAAGGAAATGCCTGCATTACAGCTCATCCTCATCCCTGACAGAAGGAAGAAGGCAGCATCATCCACATCAAAGCTGACCTCAGTGCCTGTAAAACACATACTGTGACATGTAGTATTTGTCTGCTAATGCCCTTCTCTCTAGCATTGAGTTCAGCTTTAACTTTAAAGCTACACAGAAAAGCAAAGGCAGTGTTAGAACTTTCTCTGTCTTAATTCAAATACAATCAGAAAATATTCAAGGATTTAAAAAATATTCTGTGGGCATCCATTTAAAGTCTTATGATCAGGATGTGTTCTTTGTTTTAATCAGCTTGAGAAATTTCATTTTTATGCACCCGTAATATGCAAACAGGCATTATTTGTTTACTCAGTCATTTGACTTTGCCTTTTTGCCCAAAGTTCTTCTTTGTGGAATTTGTCTTTAAAAGGACTCTATAAAGTCACTGCTTTTGAGCATTACATTTGCATGAATGACATTCTCAGTCTTTACAAGGAGCGGCCAAATTACCATTCATTGGCTTACATTCTTTAATTGACTATAAAATTCTTGCTCTGCAACCATAATGGTAATCCATAAAATAATAGGAGCTTTCTGATTTAGAAACACAATGATTTCTTTTTCACCCTAAGGCAAATGTGGGTTTTGTTTTTTGCTCCCATCCTACCTTATTTTTATTGTTTAACAGGTCAATATTTAAACTAAGTACAGGAACAGTATAAAGAGTGATTCATGAGAGGCAGCAGACTTTACATATAAATTAGCTTGCTCCTTACTTCTAGTCCTTAACATTTTCTGTAACATTACCTCCCATGGTGCTATTTGCCTTGGAAGCTTTTCATACTAGAGTTTATTTAAACAGAGTTGATCACAAAGAGCAGCTTCATTTTGCTTGGCCTCCATTTTTACTCCAAGATGAGAAATAAAGGTCCAAAGCATGCTGTGGCTCTATGCCATTTCTGTCTTTTCACTTGCCCTTTTAGATGATGAAGAGGGCAAATGAATCTATCCTTCAGAAAGGGGTTCAAATAGCTAATTTCTAAGGTCCCATACAATTCCAGTTCTATAAGTTAATACATTTAATTTTCCAAAAGTGATAAGCATTTTTAATGTTGTGGTTGACAGAAGCCACATAGTGGGATACCACAAGACTGGACTCAATTCTTATTCAGAGTACAGCATTATTGTTATTATTATTTACTATAATATCTCCTCCCTAGTATCTGTATTTTTTTTTTACTCAGAGTTCTGTCTTATTTTATTCCCAATTTTAAAAAAAAGTTGCCTATCATATATAATGTGTTTGATGTGGAAAATGTTCTAGCCTAAGTTCATTCTTCAAAGAAATGTGGCTCATCAGATTTCAGAAAATTGGACTGCTCTTCCACTGACTTCTGTTACTTTAATTAAATGGTCCCTATCCCAAAGCCTCAAGGAGACTTAAATAATGCTTCTACCAGGTACTCAGACTTCATTTTATTTTCATTCTCCTGAGCAATGACAGTAAAAACATAGCATTTCAAATATTTTACCAACTACAATTATATTATTCTCCTTTTTCTCTAAGTCTTTTGTTTGGGCATATGCCATTTTTATTCATGGGGCATCATTGACAATTTGAATTTTTCTTTGACCTTAGGTTTTCTTTAACCTTCATTCCTTTGGTTTTTCTATATTTCAAAAGTTCTTCTATATTTCAACTTATAAAAATCAGGAAAGGAAAAACAGTTTCTAGAATCTTGAAGAATTCACTACCTCTTTTATTTAACATCAGGTCTCACTCCGTGATGCCACCAAATACTTTATGTCTTACCATGTCTCATTACTTACTAGAAACACAACCTATAAATGTTATCTATCTAAACATAGAAAAGTAGAAATATTTATGTATTAATTAATGACCTGTCCCATAAACATCTAATTTATTTTAAATTGTTAGCTTATAAATTTCTAATGTAAGAATTCTATTCTATTCTGTTTTATAAACATTTATTTTAAAGCATGTTTTGTCACAAAGCCATCATACTCTATGTAAATAAGTCAAATAAATAATTCTCTTTTTCTTTTATGTAAAAAGAAAAACTCTCTACTAGAAAACCTTATAGCTCGACTCCCACAATGCCATTAGGGTTTAAGTACTACCACAAAGCAAGTCATTAAAGTTTCCCTGATATTCCTGGGACAGAGTTTTCAGGGTTGGCAGACTATTTTTTTTCTTCTCTTTCACTACTTCAGTGATACACCCCAACCTTACAAGTCACTAGAAAACTGATACCTGATAACCATCCAGACTAGATCATCCCTAAATACTTCCATTCAGGAATCATGCCCCAAACATATCTTACCATATGGAAGTTGTGCAAGCATGACTGGGGAGGGGAAGAAGAATACAACCAGAGAGATTTTCCGTAAAATG
Organism: Monodelphis domestica; assembly: GCF_027887165.1. Classification (NCBI taxonomy): domain Eukaryota; kingdom Metazoa; phylum Chordata; class Mammalia; order Didelphimorphia; family Didelphidae; genus Monodelphis; species Monodelphis domestica. The sequence continues at coordinate 444,855,298 of NC_077228.1, read as the reverse complement.
CTTTATGGTACAGCTTAAAATGACAAACAAAACCAAAGAAGCTGGATTCATTGTATTATTTCCTCCTATTCTCCCACATTTGATTGTATCAGCTTTGGAGCTCATTAGGAAAAATTCTCTCTCTTAATGTGACAACATTTGACATCTACATTATAATCTACCATTTTAGAGAAGCATAGCCTCTCCTTTCAGAGAGATTATAATCTAAAGGATAAGAGGCTACATCTATGAACACAATAATACTACAGGAGAGAAAGTGATTAGTGTCTAAAAGGGTGTCAAATAGATAAATGTAAGAAAATTTGAAGAGGGAGACATTCCATTCGATTAGAAAGGATTGGAATAAACATAAACATTATGGAAAAGGTTCTCTTAACCAGGAGGCATTGCCAGTAAAAGTCAGAGGCAGTATTTGAATCCTGGTCTTCTCTTAATATGCCATCTGGACTCTTATCATGAAAATTACCAAAATAAAAATTATTTGGGGTCTTTTTGCTTCTGAATTATTAGATGCCTTCCCAATAATAATTCTATTTCTCCAAAACGACCAAAAAAACAACCTCTAGATAGAGTCCCATCTATATCAAGAATTTTTTAAAAACATAAATACAGATTCTGTTGCTGATACTTCAAATAATTCTGGGATAAGGGTGCCTCAGATATGCTATCAAAAGGAACCAAAAGTCCTAAATTAATAGGAAAAGATTTTTTTGGTATGCAGTGGTTCTGATTCCTCTCTTCTCCAATACCTATGTATTTTCTCCAAATCTGAAATAAAATGAACCACAGCAATGACTTAAAGTTCTCACTTCTCAGAGGTAGAACTTTGGTGGGCTCTCAAGATTAGAGAAACTTCTTTGTGCTTTGCACTGATAATTAAACTCATGGCCTCCTTATGTCTATGGGAGACTGGAGGTATAGTCTAGTCATGGGAGCTGGCATTAGCCTACCAATTATCCACTAGTAAAACAATGTGCCTAGTTGAAATACAAGGGTGCATTATTTCTGCACCTGTCCATTAATCCCTCATGTAAGGATAATTTAGGGTCATGAATGATTAATTATCCTTACATGAGGGATTAATTCATTAATGATTAAGTATGGGTATAGACACTCCTGATTTTGTTAGATTAAGTAGGATAGAGTAATTTAAAGTTTACACTCATGACACCTCAATCCCTCATGAGCCCTTTTGGGGCTCATAGTTGATTTGGAGCTCATAGTTGATTTAAAGTAGCCTTGATAGTTTTTTTTTCCATCTACTTATATCTTTTTTACTAACTCTTTTTTTATAAATTAATTTTGATTAATTTATCTGAAATTGATAATTTATATGTATTTATATTTATATTATATATTTATATGATAATTAATTCATAATTTATAAAATAAAAATATAATTTATAAAAAAGAGCTATTTTGATTAATTTATCTGAAATTATCAAAGATAATTTCAGATAAATTAATCAAAATGTATTTAAAAAAAGAGCTAGTAGAAAAGGTATAAGTAGATGGAAAAGGAATTCTTAAAAGGAAGATACATTCAGGGAACTCCATTCAGTTAGATTTGATTCATTGTCATTCAGTACAGTTCAGATGTATTAAGAATCTTCTCTGTGCCAGCCTTTATGTCAGGTGCTACCCTGTCAGAAGATGTAAAATGACTTAGTCTTTCCTCTCAAAGAGCTTATAGTCTGATAGGAAACCCAAGCCACTGCAATAATACTAGGAGATGTAATGTGATTCATGGCAAGGAGAGAGCCAAATAGATGCATGTAAGAGAATTTGAGGAGAGAGAGATTACATTCCATTAGAGAAGGCTGGAGTAGAACTTCCCGGAGAATGTAGCATCCTGGCATAAAGGAAGGATGCCACTAGGTGACAGGATGAAGGGAGTGAAGTCCTTTGGAGGGGGACCCAGGCTGCTCCCATTCAGAAGTGAGAGGCAGTGTGATCAGAGAACAGGGGGTATCTCAGTTTGACGGGAATGTCACATTTGAGAGAGGAGGAGACACCTGATCAGTTTGTCCTTGTCAGAAAGAAGGATTTAGAGATTTAGCAGATTTTTGGATAACACTCTTCAGTAATGCTTGCAGGTTTCTGGTCAGCTGCCCAGCCTATCCCCAATTCTTTCTGTGACAAAGCAGCTCTCCTTTACACAAGATTGCTGAATCTGGCTCTTGCCCAACATAGTGATTTCTGTTAAGAGCTTTGGCTCTCCAGGGTCTAGGTCTGGTAGCCTGTGGTATTTACACATGCTGTCTCCTGGATGAATGATTACGAGAGGAATTAGTCTGGATCAACAAATGAAACCAGTGAATGGCACTATATCATGATATATAAAATGTTGTTGTCCTTTCCTACAATCTAATGTCCCACTCTAGGAACTTGACCTGCATTATCAGGACTTTTGATGATTTACTATGGGCTACTACTGCCTGGAGGGCATATCCAGCAGGCATCTGCTTCCAGGTCCAGGTGTGCATTAGGACAGTTGGCTTATGTATTATTTATGGTTATTGAAAGAAATGTTGCCCAGGGTACAAGGTGGGAGGCTTATGAAAGAGGCTCATGGCCAAGAGTAACAATAGGTGACATTTGCATCTGAGATTGGTGCCTAGGGAGGAAGAGTTTAGGAATTTATAGAAAAAGAGGCAATCCATTTACCTCTTTGTAGCTTGTGAAAATTACAATCTGCGATAATCTGGTCAGTTCCTCACAGTTAGAGAGGTCAATTTAGCACTGGCTTTCCCTGGCTGGATACCAAAGCTCAGCCTACCTTTGGGGGAAAGGGGGGGAAATAAAGTTTATAATTCCCCAAAGGTAGCATTTGGGGCATGTTATTAGGACTTGCCTATGGGATAAGGGTAAAGAATTAGCCCTGCATATGTGTGTGTGTGTGTGTGTGTGTGTGTGTGTGTGTGTGAGTGTGTGAGTGTGTGTGTGTGTGTTTTCATTTGGGTTTATGGATGAGTGGAGAAAAGAGAACAAAGGTCTTAGGGACAGTAATTCTCTAAGGCATTTGGCATGGCCAGCTTTGTGTCTTAAGTGTGACTGCCCCCCTTGTCAATTGGGGTGTGTGTGTGTGTGTGTGTGTGTGTGTGTGTGTGTGTGTGTGTGTTTCTCCCCAGAGCATCCTTTTATGTTTGGTTTAAAATAATCAATGGTCCAAATTTCCCAGACAAGCTTCTCATAGGCTCTTTAGGAATAATCAATCATTTCCTGTGCTGCTTAATATTTTTTTTTAAACAAAACTAAAATGAACACATTAGATGCTAGATTTCTCAGCGATTTAGTATGACCTTGATCAAGTTGTGAATTTAAGAAGACACAGTGGTAAGGTGAAAAGGGGCTAGGTTTGATTCTTGACTCAAAGGCATTATTATTAAAAGCTAACATATAGTACTTGGGTTTGGAATTTCATATAAAGATGTGGAAGTGAAATATTGCTCTAATTAGTTTTAATAGTAGTAGAGTTAATTAGTGTTTGTTTTGTGATGAGAGTGAAGGATAGGAAAGCATAGTATGGATACATTAAATTCCAGACCCCTATTTAGGAAGGATCTATCCTCCTCTACTAAAGAATCTCTTACTAGAGCAACTAACTAGTGGCACAATTGATTGATTTACATTTTACCTCCTTTCCCTCCCTCTCTTGCCTCTGCTAGATGTGTTAATGAGCAATGAAATGGCGGAAAGATAGGCAGTCAGAGACCAATAGAGGAAAACTTGGGGTATGCAGAAAGCAAAAATGGAATATTTAGCCTGTAATAATTGACAATTAACTGTATTTGTTATTTCCACGCCTACTGTTTTTCTTTCTCCATTCCCCATTGACATAATTTATTGATTATAATGAAATGCAACTTTTAAAAAATGAAATGAACCTAAGTTGTAAATCACAAAATATCTTCATTTAACTTTCCCTTCCTGAAATTTTTTATTATATAGACATATTTAATTTTTTTTTGTTCATATCCTTGATCATTGATATTTAGATAGTGGAATGAAATCCATAGATACAATGTATTGAGAAGGGGTTCATTCCTCTTTAATGCTGCCTGACGCTTATATCTGACATCTTCAAGCACATTTTGTTTTTAATCCTAGTACCTTATTGGTGGCAGCAATTATTTCTTTGGTTTTACATTTTAAAAAAATTCATCTTAAATGGATTCCTAAATAAGCAACTGCAAACTCTTTCCTTTGGCCTGGGAAAAAAAAAATATTGTTAAAATCTGGCAGGCTTGCAATTTGACTGTTTATTAGTGGTTCTTTTCAGAATAAGCAATAAGTAATATGTGTGCTAGATTTTCAGCTAATGAAGCAATCTAAGCAGTTTAAATTCTTGCAAAAGGCATCTTTTAAAATGACCTTCCCCAAAATAAAGAAGCTCTTTAATTTCAACATGATTTAAAAAAAATGAAAGTCTATGAAGATTGCTTTTTGAATATTGAGTTGGAAAGTCTCTTTTTATCTGGCAGTTGTCTACTGACTGAGTTATTGCTGCACTATGAAGAAGTAAGTACATGTTATTAAAAATTCAATTAAAAAGAAGAGATTTTCATACTTTAAAACTTATATTTGGTACAAAATGAGGCATTCAACAGCCTTGCACTGAAATAATTTCAAATATAGGGATAAGAATAGGACAAAATAGAAAGTTAACAGATTGATAGAAAAATCAAAATGGTTCTGCAATCATTCTGAAAATGCCTTTCCCTACTTAAAAATCAAATGTGATAGGGATTTGGAATTATCATTAAAAACAGAAGTGGAACAATTTGCTTGTAAAAGCCATGTAGTCCCTTCATCCATTGTACATAGAATAGTTAGAAGAAGTTTGGATGGTCTTTCTCATCTTAGTCACTTATTTGTTAATCTAATAGCAATTTTTCCAAGGTTCAAAATTTGGAGGACTATTTTTCAACTATGGATATTGACATCATTCTCATGATCATTAAACTATACACTGAATATTTTATTATTTTAGAATTAGAAGCAGTATTCTATAATGCTGAGGAACACTATTCTTTAAGATAGAAAGTCCCTAAGGATCATGACACTTTTCCAATCATTTTGCAATGGAAACCTTCCATATATATTTTCTCCACTTTTAGAAGGTGTGCTCCAGGGCAGCTAGGCATCACAGTGGACAGAACACTAGACCTGAAGTCAGGAGATCATGGGTTCAAATGTGACCTCAGACATTTCCTAGCTGCATGATCCTGGGCAGGTTACTTAACCCTAATTGCTTAGTTAGTGCTTTCTGTTCTTCTGCCTTAGAATTGATATTTAGTATGGATTCTAAGGCAGAAACTAAGGCTTAAAAAAAAGAAATAAGCCAGAATGTGAGTTCTTTGAGAGCAGAACCTATTTTACTTTCCTAATGAACATCCATCTATCCATTGTCATATTGGGCAGAAAGCCAAATTCAAATCAATTGCAATAACTGATCTTGGTTCCCCTTAAAGAGAAATATACCTACTATATTTCTTGGATAGGAAGGTGATAGAATATGGGTAAGAAGTGATGCATATATTATTAGATTCAGTAAATTAGGTTAGATTTTACTTAATTTTTTCTTCACCACTTAGGAGGATTTTATGTTGTTAAGTATTTTGGAAAATGATTCAGGCATTTAAAAAGTAAAAGTTATTAATTCAGAAAATAAAATTTGGTGAGAAAATTGTTTTAGCTTTCTAAAGGCACTGAAACAACAACAAAACAAGTTAAAAAAGCAAATGCATGTTGGTATGCAATAAACTAAATCAAAGAGTATGACTAGTTTAGCAGAAATGGTTCCTATGGATTATAAGATTTATCATTAAAGGTACTAAATGTTTTGCCAGTAGATATTCCACAATATGGATCACTAATAAATATCTCTTATGAAGTCCCAAATAAATCAGCAACCCTGTTTGGCATCAGAGAATACAAAGAAGAGTATCGACTTGTCTATTTGGTCTATATCAAGCAATTCACTTAATGAACACTTGTAAACCTGACAGGTTGCTTTAGTATCATCTAGAAGCTCCCTTTCATACACTCTATTTTCTGGCAAAGGTGGACAGCTGGCTGTTGTGCTTACATCTCATTCAATTTCTCATTTCTGTACTTTTGCATAGTCTGTCCTTTGTGCCTGGAATGCACCTAATTTCTTTCAAGGCTAATCTTAGGTGCCACCACCTATATGAAATCTATCCCAAGCCTTTCACTTGGTATTACCTTCTCCTAGAATTTGCCATTGCCTTATATAGTGAATCTTTACTATACTTTGTATTTTTGTTGTTATTGCTCAGTGGTGTCCATCTCTTTGTGGACCTATTTGGAGTTTTCTTTTTTCCCATTTGGTGTTTTCTTAGCAAAGATACTGGAGTGGTTTGCCATTTTCTTCTCTAGTTCATTTAACAGATAAGGAAACTAAGGCAAATAGAGTTAAGTGACTTGACCAAGGTCACACAACGAGTAAGGGTCTGAGGTCAGAGTTAAATTCAGAAAGGTAAATCTTCCTGACTTTGCTATTTATCCACTGTACCATTTAACTGCCCCCACTTTGTAATTGCTCAATCTTTGTAAGTTTACTTTTTGTTTCTCATACATTATAATAAGCTCCTTAAGAACAGGAATAATTTCATTTTTGTCTTTATATCCCTAGCATAAAGAAAAGTACCTGGCGTCTTGTAACCCAATTGATAAAAACTTGTTAAATGAGTGAATAAATGAATGCATGGTTTCTTCCAATTAGCAATCTATCAGTAAATCGATAATATGTTCAGAGTAGAAACACATGCACATTACAATGTAATTACACTATAATGTTCTTCATTCATATTAGAGTGTTAATCTGTGTCAACTTTTCCTTTTCATTTTCCTCCAGTTATAAAAGCTTATTATCAGAAAATGACCTTTTGGTAAATGTTTCTAGGAATTCAGCATTTGATAATGGCATTTGAAAAAAAAAAAAGATTTTCCTTTCAAATACCTCAGAAATCACATTTTCTCAAGTCTGGATTTTGAAGTGGCCCTACCACACCAAACCTTCACCTCTCCTTTTATCCATTGGATCTGTTCTGAAGATGGTCTGAGACTGTAACAGCAAAATATAGATCAGCATACCAACTGTCTTACAAAATGGTAGCTCCAAAGGTTGGGAACTGGCTTCTGGGATCTCCAAACTGAGAAACTAATGGTCTGGGTCATAAAATAGTATTTTAGGCGAAATATTTCACATATCATCCTACATACTGAAATATGTTCCACATTATCCCATTACCTACTTTAAGCTTTGCCAGGAGTAACAACTTATTTCTTAGAGCTTCAAAATTTCACATCTCATAGACAGCTCTGCAGAATTACTTAGAGCCCTTGTTGCTGATGGACTGAATATATATATATATATATATATATATATATATATATATATAAGCTTACTATTTGCTGTATGTCATCCAAAGACAGATTTTTCTCAGTACTGATTCTCAATTCATGGAAAATTTGGCCACCCAAGGTACAAATGGAATCATAATCACTGTATCTATGGTTCCTTCATGCTCCACCCTTTCCTGTTCTACTTCCAAATGGTAATGTGTCCAGCAAATTTGTTCCCTCTTGGGACAGAAAAATATTGTTCATTCTTTATGAAACTTCCACTTCATGGAGCAGGCCATTTGCTAATTAGATACTGGATGGAAAAAAAGGCTCGGCTCAATGATCTTTGCAATTCTTATGGAAAATCTCAACCCAGTTCTGGCTTCTGACAGTTTATGTGTTTGTGGGTGTGTTGCACCAGTCAACTTTTAAAAACTTGCATAATTTAATTTTTAAAATTTCTCATATTCATCATATTCATAGATATAAAAATATAAAGGTACTAGAATTTTGAAATAAGTACTGACAACAATTTTAAAGAATGTAAAATGTTGTATTTAGTTATTTTGTGTATTCTTTCAAGAAAGTATATGTTTCAGGAAAAATCCATTGAGTGATGTATTTGTACATAACTATTCTTTGTATATGGGAGTATCTGAATTACTGGTGTTTTTCTAAGGGAAAAAGATAATCAAGACTGGGCCTATCTGCCAAAAATCTAAACAAAGTTAATTAGTAATCATGGGAGCAAAATGTCATTTGTAGAGTAAGATTAATTTGTAGGAGAATGGCATTTCTTTTTTTTTTCATTATATATACTGTATGGCACATTTTCTTTTCCAATTAAGTCATGATCTTTATTAAAAATAAAGTATTTTTTACTTCATTTACTTCAGTTTTACTTCACTTGTGCCTAAATTTCATTTTGGAGCCTCTGGCCCCAATCCAACATTGCTTGTAAAACACACACAGTATGTAAATGCTATGACCCATTTCAGGGTCAAGTAATCCTAATTTTAGTAATTTGCATTTGTCACTTTCCTTTACGTTCCATTACTCTATGTAGAAATTGTACACATCAGGGATTTTAAAATATTCAACAAATTCTAGAATTATGGACAAGTCAAACTTTTTGCTTTTATTGGGAATTTAAAATGTCATATTATGTATATGTATTATTCCTTTTACAGAACTGTGATTTGGATCAGCAGAGTATAGTTCATGTTGTTCAGAGAGCCCAGAGAGGTGATCAGAAAGAGGCTATGTCTGGGCAGAACGATCCTGGACACTCTAGAGGAGTCATAGGCAGAGAACCTGAGAGCTTAACTCGAGTGGACCTCAGTAGCAGCATCCTCCCAGCTTACTCTGTAGGCCTGGCTGTTATTCTTGAGAATGAAGACAAGGATGATTCTCCTCCAGCTGGACATTCAGGTAATTTGCTGTGCCTGTATTCTTAATTGGTGGGGGTGGGTTTCTCCTTCTTCCATTGAATTAAATATAGAGCTTCAAGTAAGGGCAGACAGATATAGAGCAAGATGTATTTAAATACGTACTTTTCAGAGGGCCTATTTAAAATATCTGGTAGAAATAATTGGCTGGGAAAATGGAATCAAATAGCCTAAATTCTAAGGTGAGTTCATATGACATACTTGAAATTCTGAAAGTTCTATAGAGTTTTTATAATTTTCCTAGTATATGCTAGATACTGTACCATGACTAGGAATACAAATACCAGCAGAAACTTATTATCTTTTAAGATTTATCAACCTTGTTACTCACATCTCATCAGTACCGTCTGCCACTCTGATTGGAGAGCTGGAGAGAAAAAGCAAAGAATTCTTCTCAAAGCCTCCATTTCAAGATAGCTGCCAGGTCAGCCATTTCTTTATTTCCCACTAGATTGTCCTATTTTACTTCTCCACCATGCTCTGCAATGATTACCTTCCTTCTCTCCTAAATCCTTTGCAGCTTTCTCTTCTGGATTGTTTTTCCTCATTAGATTTAAGCTACTGGCGGCAGGGATTAATTTTTTTTTTAATTTGTATTCTCAGAGTTTAGCACAATTCAAGCACAGAGTTGCTTAATGAACATTTATTCATTGATTGACTATAAAAGACTGAAAGAGAAAACTATCTCAAAAAGGAGATAGTTTATTGGAAAGGACTTAGAGGGACTGGAAATGGGAAAAAAAAAACAACTAGTAACCTCCCAGGGCCAGTGAAGCACAGCCCTTGCAATTATTTTTAAAAAATAAGTTTTTTGAGAGTAGAGAAATGATAAATAAGGTCCTAAATCTACACAACTTTAACTCCTCCCACCAATCTACGCTTCCCCTCATAGGGTTGTTCTTCTGGTCTTGCAAGTCCTTCATATTTACTCCCTGATCCTATATATACCCCCAAAGCTATCTGACTACCTATATACTACAGATTGCCTTTAAAAAGCTGAGGATGCAGGACTCACAGATATACTGAGTCCTTACCCAAAATCTGGGGTTGGCTTCCCAGGTAAACCCAAAGTCCCAGGTGACAAAACCCTTGGGTTTACCTTAACAAAGTTGTTTCTGATAGGTTGATCTCTGAAAAGTTAATCTCTGTACTTCAGGGAAAGGCAGATCTCCTCCAAGGCAGTTCTCCAACCCAGGAATTTCCTAATCTTTCCACAAGATTAGTCTTTTCCCAGGGGCTGCCAAAGCAAAGATCCTCCTTACCAGCTCAGAGAAAGTCAGATCAGGAGTGACTGTTAAACTTAGTAAACTCTCAAGATCCTCCTCTCCTTCCAGAATCTTCTCCCAGTGTTTGGGTCTAAATTCTCCTCCTTCCCTCTTAAAGAAAATGTGTGCATTTTTCTCTATCCCTTATCATTTATCCTTACAAGACAATTTCTGTCCTCAAAAAACTTAAATTATCTGAAGGAAGACAAAGTAAAAAGAAACTGAAAAGTTGAACAAGAGGTATTGAACTATAAATCTTAAAGGAAAACATGAAATCCAGGAGGCAGAAGTGATGAGGGAGAAAATTCCAGGAATGGGGGAGAAAAAAGATGGAAATGGGAGAAGAACTGTCCTGTTCAAGCAATAGCAAGAAGGCTATTGTTATACTGGATCATAGAATGCTGGAAGAGAATTAAGTTAGAAGAAGATCATAAAAGCATTCCTATAGCAGTTGTCTAATACATTTTTATTGTCTTGACTTGAAGGAACTAGTTGGTGAAAAGTTATAAAAGCCAGACAGGATATTATATTTGGTCCTGGCCGTCACTGGGAGACATTAGAGTTTGTTGAGTGGGGTTAGGAGATGGCATGGGCAGACTTGTGAACTAGAAAGAACTTTGACAGCCAAATGGAAAATAGGCTTAAATAGGGAAAGACTTGAGGAAAGGATATTGAAAAGAAAGCTAATCCCATATGGTCCAGATGGGAAGTGATGAGCCATTTGTGTGAGTGTAGAGAAGGGGGCATATTTGACAAATCCTTAAAAGGAAGAAAAGACAAGTCATGGCAATAGAGTTAATATGTGAAGTGTGAGGACTGCCATGTACAAGTGATATTGAAAATGTCTCTAATGTTTTGAGTCTGGATGAATGGGACAGTGATGGTGCCCTTGATAATAATAGAGAATTTTAGAAAAGAAGAGAGCTTGAGAAGAATTGTAGTGACTTCTGTTCTGGATGTTTCTGAATTTAAGAAGTTTTTGAGACAGCCAATAAAGATATCCAATAGGCATTTTATGTGAAAAAGCAAGATTTGGATTAAAGTCTGTGGACGGACAGATAACAGCTATTAGCAAAATATTCCCAATTATGATTCTTTTATAATGGCTAGTTTTTTGTTTAAGTGACACCTTGTGATCTCATGTCAATTATTAAAATACAGATGTATAAATATGGCTAAATATATATATATATATATAATTAATGCAATTTATAGAAAATCAGCAATTAATTCTTCAATAAGAGACTATAATAAATTAATTTATTGAATATTATGTGTCATATATTCTAATTAACACAATTATAATGTTTGACCTTTATTTACCTTTATAAGTCTACAAGTCCTTTACATTATCCTTTTAAATAACTTGGGGCAGAAATTGAGGCTGGTTAAATGTGAATTTTCTGGCATAGAAATAGGTTGAGATAGTTTTGAGCTCCAGCCCCAAGGAAAACCATAGTCAAAGAGAAAGAGGCAGACAATGAACAGAGGGGGGAATAAATGGGGGAAAAGCCTGAGATTACCAAATATTTCAGAAGCATGAAAATTTAGTTAGAGACCTTTACCATAAACAGATACATCAACAGGGAAGAAACAATTAACAGAAGGGAGTTTAGCCTCCATACCAAATAAATGATGCTAGACATACATACATAAATAATGCAATATAAAGGAAAATTAATGACCACAAGATGAAGCAGAAGACCCTTTGGATTCCCAAGAGTTCATGGAACCATAGGAAAAAAGTTCTTGAATGGTTTAAAAGAGAAATGAGGATCATGAAAACAGAATGTATATCCTGTAGAGCAGCAATAGTTGACAGAGGGTAGCTTGTTTGCACAGATGATAGAGCTCTGTACTTGGATGTGAGTTCAAATCCAGATTCAAACACTTCCTAGCTGTGTGACCCTGGCCAAGCCACTTAACCCTGTTTGCTTAACCCTTGCCCTCCAGTCTTAAGGTCTTTCCATATAAGTAAGACCATATTCATTTCAAATAAAGGGTGAGAAAAGATAACTTCAGAATTATAGTCCTCCCAGAAGAACATTATAAGTAAAAAAAGAAAGAAAGAAAAGAAACATTCTTGAATACTGTGTTTCAAGATATATTCCAAGAAAAGTGCCTAGAACTTCTGAATCCAGAAAACAAGCTGCCAATTCATAGAATACACAGATTGCTTTGAGGGAAAACAAAGCAAATGTCTGAATTTCTCTGTTTTGGTCAAGAGAATAGCATGAAGAACCCTGTCAGAGGATTTAGAAAAATCTGGATAAACCTAAACAGCATAACTCTAACATGCCAGACTGTTAACTATGTCAGAAAAGAAAATGACGTTCATGTTCTATAATCTTTGATTTTTATTTTTTGAGAATGCCCTGATGGTGCTTTGAGCCTACCGCTTCTTTTGCTTTCAGATCATTAACTATCCTTTTAATAATGTCTTGGAAATTTTCCAGTAATCAAAGTCAGGCTCACTGACCTATAGTTTACAGACTTCACCTTTTTGTCCCTTTAAAAAAAAATGAACATTTACTCTTTTCTGATCTGGCTACTCTTCTATTCTCTGTATTCTCTCTTTCCTCTCTAACCGTAGTTAATTTTATGTTTTCTTCAAGTTTTAGGTCTTTAGAAATTTTTTTCAGTTGACAAGCATTTAATTGCATTTCCCTCTATCTCTAATCTCACTAAAAGAAAATAAAAGAAAAATTAAACACTTGAAACAGATATGAATAATGAAAGGGAGACATTTGGATAAATGTGAAGAGCCATGGACAGGAGTATGCTGGATGCAGAAGACAGAATACAGGAGGGAGCTTGGAATTCTGAGAGAGGAGTTCTGAGAGCCTGGGGCTGGCAGCTGGGGAGAGTGAGAAGTTCCTGGAGAAGGACACACAACTCCTGAGTTTAGCTCTCTCGGGATTGAGTGGGAAATCTACCAGAATTGCCTATTTCTATTCCTTTTGTTCTAGATTGATTCTAGACATCTCATTGACATCTATTGACTCCCAAGAAGACCCTAACAGTGAAATTGACATGAACTTCTGAGTTATCTCAAGTGGGCTCATCATACAGACTATGGTGGCTAGATCATTTCTGTCACTATCCTCCTGATTAATGAACTAGTTCTGACCTTAATTCAAGGACTGTTTGGATGGGCTTAGCTTAGTTTATTTAGACAGGAAGGTCCAAACTAGGCAGAGGGAAATAAAGTAGGTCCAACAGTGTTAGACATAGAAGAGACCCATAAGGGTCAGAGAGAACTGGGACAGTTAGCTTGGGAAAAGATTAGGGATCTTCCTAGTCCTCCATCCTTTCCTAATTCCTGAATATCAACTTGAATAAACCTACTTTTGTTTACAAGAAAGTCTGATTGCATTTGTCTGTGAACTCCAGGCCTGAGGGTATGTATCTTGCTCTCAGGCAAAGGAGGAGCAGCTAAACAGTACAAAGACTCAACTAACCTTTTCACTGGTCAAACTAACATCGAACAATAGCTAGGCAAAACAAATTGTCATTTTTTCCATGTTCAAAAATGCAGCTCATTCTACATGCTTTCCATTCTCACTAACAGTGGCTCAGCAATCATACCTAACAGTTATTTCAGTTCTCATGAATATAATTCATTCTAAGTCTAGATTTTAGCTCATCAAGAGCTATTATTTGTTCCCTTCTTTTCTCCCAAAACATCTTCAGTATCAATTCCCTATTAACAGTTTTTATTCTGCACTTTTCAGTCAGAAGAGCATCTACCTTAGCATAGAAAAGAGAAATAAAATAATTGGTGAACAAGTTTGCCTTCTCTCCCTCTCTCTTTCTTGCTCTCTTTTTCTTTCTCTGTCTCTGTCTGTCTGTCTGTCTCTCTTTCCTTTATTTAAAATATTATTTCTTTATTTTTACATATTTTTCAAAGTTTACGTAATTCATTTTCTTTCCCTCCCATCTTCATTCTCCCCTCCCAGAGCAGACCAGCAATCCATTGGATTGAACAAATGTTATCACTTGATAACTATTTCTATATTATTTATTTTTGTTATAGAGCAATCTTTTAAAGTAAAAACCCCAATTCATATGCCCATATATGCAAGTAATGAGTCATATGTTTTTCTTTTGCATTTCTACTCCCATTGTTCTTTCTCTCAATATGGATAGCATTATTTCTCATAAATCCTATAGGAATGTCCTGGATTATTATTGCATTGCTACTAGTAGTAAAGTCCATTACATTGGATAGTTCCATAATGTTTCATTTTCTGTGTACAATGTGGTCTTGGTTCTACTCATTTCACTCTGCATCAATTCATATAAGGTTCTTCCAGTTCATATAGAAATCCTCCAGATCATCATCCTTTATAGCAAAATAGTATTCCGTCATTATCATATATTACAATTTGTTCAGTCATTCCCCAATTGAGGGATACCCACTCATTTTCCAATTTTTTGCCAGCACAAAGATTGTAGCCATGAATATTTTTGTACAGATATTTTACATTATTATCTCTTTGGGGCATAAACTCAATAACTGTAATGCTGGATCAAAGAGTAGGCAATCTTTTAAAGCCCTTTGGGTATAATTCTAAATTGCCTTGCAGAATTGTTAGAATAATTTACAACTCTACCAGCAAGTATTAGGGTCCCAATTTTGCTACATCCCCTTCAATATATATTATTTTCCTTTAATGTCATATTGCCAATCTGCTAGGTGTGAGGTGGTATCTCAGAGTTATTTCGATTTGCATTTCTCTAATTAGGAGGGATTTAGAAGACTTTTTCATATGATTATTTAGAGTTTTGATTTCTTCATCTGAAAACTGACTATTCAAGTCCCTTGATTGTTTGTCAATTGGGTAATGGCTTGATTTCTTGTACAATTGACTTAGTTCCTTATAAATCTGAGAAATAAGACATTTGTCAGTGATTTTTATTATAAATTTTTTCCCAGTTTGTTTCTTCTCATCGAATTTTAGTTGCATTCATTTTGTGCATACATAAGCTTTTTAATTTAATACAATCAAAATGATTCATTTTATATTTTATAATGTTCTCTCTCTCTTGTCTGGTCTTAAACACTTCCTTTCCCATAGATCTGACAGTTATATTATTCTATGTTTACTTAATTTGTTTATAATTTCCCTTTTTATATTTAAGTCATTTACCCATTTTGAATTTAACTTGGTATAGGTTGTGAGATGTTGATCTAAACCTAATTTCTCCCATACTGATTTTCAATTTTCCCAGCAGTTTTTGTCAAATAGTGGGTTCTTGACCGAAAAGCGTGGATCTCTGGGCTTATTGAACACTATCTTACTCCTATCATTTACCCCAAGTCTATTCCATTGATCCAGCCTTCTATCTCTTAGCCAGTAAAATAGTATTTTGACGATCACTGCTTTATAGTACAGTTTGAGATCTGGTACTGCTAGGCCTCCATCCTGCACATTTTTTTCCATTAGTTCCCTTGATATTCTTGATCTTTTGTTCTTCCAGATAAACTTTTTAAGAATTTTTTCTAATTCTATGAAATAGTTTTTTGGTAGTTTGATAGGTGTGGCCCTGAATAAGTAAAATAATGTATGTAGGATTGTCATTTTTTATTATATTAGTTCATCTTACCCATGAGAAATTAATGTTTTTCCAGTTACTTAGATCTAGTTTTATTTGTGTGAAAAGTGTTTTGTAATTATTTTCATTTATTTCATGAATTTGTCTTGGCAAGTATATTCCCAGATATTTTATATTGTCTAGAGTGATTTTAAATGGATTTTCTCTTTCTAACTCTTGATGCTGGCTTTTGTTGGAAATATACGGGAATGCTGATGATTTGTGTGGGTTTATTTTGTACCTTGAAACTTTGCCAAAGTTATTGATTGTTTCTATTAGTGTTTTAGTTGATTTTCTTGGATTCTCTATACCATCATGTCATCTGCAAAGAGTGATAGTTTACTTTCCTCATTGACTACTTTGATCCCTTCAATTTCTTTGTCTTCTCTAATTGCTACTTCTAGCATTTTTAGTACAATATTAAATAGTAGTGGTGTTCGTGGGCATCCTTGCATCACTCCTGATTTTGCTATGAAGGCTTCTAATTTATCCCCATCGAAGATGATACTTGCTGATGGTTTTAAATAAATAATTCTTATTATTTTGAGGAAAGACCCTTTTATTACTAAACTTTCTAGTGTTTTCAATAGGAATGGGTGTTATATTTTGTCAAAAGCTATTTCTGCATCTATTGAGATAATCATGTGATTTCTGTTAGTTTGGTTGTTGATATGGACAGTTATGCAGATGTGAGCATTGCATTCCTAGTATAAATCCCACCTGGTCAAGGTGAATAATCCTTGTGATAATTTGTTGTAGGCTTTTAGCTATTATTTTATGTAATATTTTTGCATTTATGTTCATTAAGGATATTAGTCTATAGTTTTCTTTCTCAGGTTTTAGGTCTTCATGGCTTGGCAATCAGTACCATTTTTGTATCATAAAAAGAATTTGGTGAGACTCCTAATAGTTTGTAGAGTATTTGGATTAATTGGTCTTTAAATGTTTGATAGAATTCAATTGTGAATCCATCTGGCCCTGGTGATTTTTTCTTAGGGAGTTCCTTGATGGGTAATTCAATTTCCTTTTCTCATATGGGATTATTTGTGCATTCTATTTCCTCTTTTGTTAATCTAGGCAATTTATATTTTTGTAAATATTTATCCATTTCTCCTAGATTTCTTTCTGCTTTCTGTCATCAGTGATAATTGTCTCATCTACTCTAAGCAGTGGTCTTATCCTTTCTTTGAACCTTCTTTTTTCTTCAATATAGCTTTAAAAAGACAAAAACATGATCCTTTTTTGTTGTTCTTACCTTTCTTTGCCAACTTCAGCTTCATTCTGAGTTTTAGCATTCCTGACATTATTCTTACATGCCCATACCCTGCTACCCTGCTTTTTGTATTCATCCTTGGTTACCTGCCTTTTCTTTCATCTTCTGTATCTAAGACTTACCTTTGGTGCTTTCCTCTGAACTATTCTTAAATTCCCCATATCCTGCTTTAGATGTGAAGCTCAGAAGAGGATATAATGCACTTGTAAGGTCTACCTGGAGTTTAAGGATAACAAGGTGATCGATTATTTCACACTTTACACCAGCACAGTATGTCTTTTTGTATCATTATATTTATAGCAGTTACTCAAAACATGTTTGAATTGTTGAATTGCATGATTTCATCATAATATTTAAAATTTCTTTGTCAAATGTGAACTTAAAATTTTCATCAAACATTTTTTCTAATATTTTTTATTTGTCCGTTACATAAGCCAGTTTGTTCATAGGTTTGGCCTATCCAACAGAAAAGAAAAATAAATTAGTTTAAAAGATAGTCATATACCAATTTAACTGTGCAGAATGATGTTTCATTTCTGTCTCTATACCCCTTCCTCATCCCCCCACCAAAAATATGTGTGGAGTATTCAGGCTCTGGTCCTTTTAAAATGCTAGTTTATCACCTAGACAGTGAATAGAATGGCTTTTAAAAAATGGAGTAAGAATAGCTGGATTAGGGATATTAGGGTGATAACAATTAAAGAAATTTATGGGCCATAATTCTGAGCTGAAAACTGAATTTATTTGTGGTTAAACATCTGGTCTCATCATATCTAGTCTGTGATCCTCTTGTGGATGTTCACAGTTGTTTTTATAGGCTTTTGACAGTTGATACAAATCATTGATTAACAAAACCCACATACTCAAGTATGTTAGCTAATAATTGATAAATTCTAGTACAAGGTCCAAGCATTGTTTTGATCTTATAACTAATAACCTCAGACAATAACTCTTAAAAAGAGACATAAATATGAACAGAGTTGTCCCTCTGAATCATATTATCAAGGACCCTGTTACTGATATAAATTCTTGGAAAAGCAAATACTATTAATAAATCCATACTTTTACAACTGATTCTATGATCATTTCTATTATGTTTATCCAGCATCAAGATTTAGTCAAACTGTATACTTAATATTTCAATGTTGAGAACAGGAGGTCTTCTCCTTATCTGTCATTGCATATATCTATATCTATATCTATATCTATATCTATATCTATATCTCTATATCTATATATATATTTAATTAACAATTTGAACTACCCTTTCTAACATCCTAGTTTCAAATACAACCTAAAAGTTTATATAATTTTATTTTACAGTAAATAGACTCCATTTTTTTCCCAGAGCCATTCTATTTCCTCTTTAGGTGATTACCTGGCTTTTTAAAAGGACCAGAACTTGAATAATGAACCCATTTTTTATTGGGGAGTAAGGACGGGTATAGGAACTGAAACCAAACAGCATTTTTAACAACAACAAAAAATCAAATAAGTAACATTTCATCTTTTTCAGTGTTCTTTCTCTTAAAATGAAAGAGTGAGGTCCAAGTAGTGTGAATAATAAATCACCTGAACTAGTCATGTCTGTTTGAATTCATCCTATTAGATGTTTTAATTATGTAAAATATTGTATTATTTCTAGCCCAGCAATTAAGTAAAGGAACCAATTCATGGAATTCATCCTTTATAGTAGGCAGACCTCTGTTCAGAAAAGAGAGAGAGAGAGAGATGGCTATCAATACAACTAATTCTTGTACTTGTCAAAGGGGAGAACAGATACCCCTTACAAATCTTACAAGCAGCCAAAGATTAGACTGAATAGAAGCAAAAGGTGTTCTGTATCCTTGTTGATACAGAAACTGTATCTGTATCTTAGTTGATACTGACTTAGTCTAAAAACTGACTTAGTTGAAAGGAACTCATAGTTTAAAAGTAGTGAAAATTATACATAGTTGGAAGAAAGATACCTATATATATCAATGATTCTCTAATCTCATCCACATGGATAGATTGCAAGGTATCCCTGGCAATAGTTAGAGAAGTTGACCATGGAAATTCAGATTAATAACTAAGAATATCATATGGTTCCTTCTTTGGAATTAGAAAATTTTTATCTTTTTTAACATGTATACTATATATTTATGAGAAGAAAAAATTGAATTGATCCATTTATTCAATAATATTTAAATAATACAATAATCTTTCATTTGTAAAGGAACATAAGTGAATGTATCAAGTGGGGTATACTCTTGTTTTCTCTTTTACTATGACTGAAGTTTAACTGTTATATTTATGTTAATTTAAAGAGACACCACAAAACTTAGTGGAAGCTTCCACCAAAGGCAATGGCATTGAATATAAGAGCAATGTACTGTATACATTCAAATAATACACCCAGTTCCTGGGATTCCTTATTCATAGTCATCTGCATTGAGGTCCAATCAGAATAGATAGATATAGTGTGGCCCTCTTGTACACACATTCTAGCCTAGTAGGTTGCTTTACATGATAAAGAGATAATCTCTAGTGGCCTGGAAAGGCAATGAAATAAATATTGGAGTCACCCTACTGGAGATCAAATCCTTATCTTCTCTACTGGTATGATCTTTGAGCAAGTTACTTAAACTCTAGTCCTCACATTTTTCAAATTTAAAATTAGGGGATGGATTAGATAATCTCTAAAATTCCTTTCAATTCCATATCTTTAATTCTATTATTTGTCCTGAATAATCACAGCCTATAAAGTGATAGAGCTATCATAATGCCAACTATAAACTTAATAACCCAAATAACTGAATAGATTTTCACAACCCCCCCCCCCTAAAATCTTGGCCCTCAGTGGTAATTGATAGTCTTAAAAAGCCTTTTCAGGACTACATTAATTGTAAATTTCATTCAAACAGTTAATGAATTTTTGTTACCTAACATATTCCATGTTGTATCACTAAGAAATTAACCATTCCATTTGATCTATGTATTATTTTTAGGAGTCTTTTCACTGGAGCAGAATTTTTAAAATTTTTTTTTGTTTGTTTTATCCATTCTTTGTTTATATGGGTTATAGCTATTGTTAGTATGTTAGAAATGAAAACATCTTATAATAATTATGAAAATAGCTTTAACCTCACAGATGCCCTGAAAAGGTCTTGGGGAACCCCAAGAGTTTCTGGGCCCTTGAGGACAGGATCTTTGAGAAGCACTTTGAGAGAGGTTTAATGCTTTGAGAACCATTGCACTAGTTTAGTAAGGGAAGAGAGTCTAGGGAAATTTGTTGACTCTAGTAATTAAAATCAACAGAGATAAGATAAGGATATTATTGGGACAATGCACCTTGAAGTCATTTGCTGAAACATTTGATCCTTATCTTTGATTTCTTAGGTAGACAGAACATCTTCTGAGAAAACTCCTTCTATCATTGCCAATCATCTTTCAATCTGAAATTTACAGTCTTAGGAAATTAAACTGGGCACTGAAAATTTAAGTAACTTTGCTCCTGTGTGGGGGGTGGGGGGAAGGGAGTATTGTGAGATCTAGAAGTAAAAGAGAATTAATAGGCATGTTAATTCAGTCTGCTCATTTTTCAGATAAGGAAACAGAGACCCAAAAAGGTGAAGTGATTTCTTATGAGTGTAGTAAATATATACTTACCTTAGTATTCCCAGAGGATACTGGTAGTAAATAAAAGAACCATGATTTGAATTCAGGTACCAGGATTTTAGGTTCAGCCCTTTCTCCAATTCACCCCAATTTACTTCAGACTGCTAATGTTTGTCAGCTGTGATTCTTGAAACATTATCTTCCTGATTACAAGGGTAGCTTTCTATTTACTATGCCACAATGATTTGTCAAATGATTTGCCAAAGCATAATGTAATTCTAAAATTGATAAGCAGATGTTGATTTTGGCCAAAAAATCCTCAGTTCCTCAAACATAGGTTCCATCAGTGACTTCCTACTAGTTATAGGTATAATTGAAGTTGAAAATGTTTTTGCTAGGTACAAATGAGTCAACTAAGCATACTAGTAAAGAAAGATGATGAACTATGGACCAGGTTCCTATTTGGATACAAGTTCAAATTTCACTTGTTTAAAAACTTACTTTAACTGAGTTAAAGGCTTGAAAAGGAAATGAGTAAATTTCTAAGTGTTCTGCATATCTTTAAAATTATTTATAAATGAATTTAGTCCCTTCTATGCATTTGTCTGAAATGCCAGACTTATGACATAAAGTGATCACACAAAGCATTAAAATAATTTATCACATTGCCAAGATTTTAATGTTCTTTTTTCATGAAAAATGGGTTTTCATCAAACTTATGTTTTTCCTTATGTAAAATTAAAGAAGAAAATACATCATAGGAAAAATAGGAAATGTATTAACCTGTGATCTTTGTTATAACTTATTAATTCTTCTTTCTACCAACATTTATTATGCATTCTCCAAGGGTAATATGTAATCTAAGCAAGGCATGTGAAAATGATAAAAACATTCCTAAAATATGAGCTTTGCCATCATGAAATTTATATGAAGTACAAATTAAGATAGGTGAACATATATGTGTGCACAACAAAATATAAGTACTCAGAAAAATTACAAAGTGCTGTGCAATCAGATAAGGGAAATAAGTGTGGCCAAAAGATTTCATGAAGGAAATAACATTTGAGCCAACCCTAGAAAATATCAAGAAAGAAAGAGAGTAGAGAAGCTATTATAGTCATTAGCAACAACACAGATTTGGGACAGGGTGATTAATTCATAATGGCTAAACAGATGAAGTTAGTTGGCAATAATCTTTTTTTTTTTTTGAGAAAGTGATTGTTACATCTTTGTACCTACCTTATTATTTTCTGTCAACTTTCCCCCCATAACCAATGTCAAGCTTACTTAGAGATTTTGTCTTTTTCCCTTAAAAAAATGGAAATTTGTGCTCTCTGGTCTGGTCACTCTTCTGTTTTATGTTATCTTTCCCAAACTTCCCATCTTCTCCAATGTTATTTCAGTTTCTGTTTCCTTCAGGTTTTAGGTTCAATTTCCTCTTTGTATAATGAGATAATCAGACCAGATGTCTTCTCCAGATCCATCTAGTCTTGAGTGTATGATTTTATAAGCCTATGAACATGATTTGGATTTCTTGCTTCTGCCAAGAATGACCTTTATCCTACTTTTACTTGTTCAATTTCTATCCAACCTTTTAAATATAAATCTATCATTCCTGTCTCTATGAAATCTTTGTCTAATTGTCTTTTACACATAAATTTGTTTTGCACCTTCATAATGAAATTATTGTTGTATATTATAGTTTTTAATGCATGTGTCACATACCTACTGGTCTGTTAGCTTCATGAGGAAAGGGGAAAAATAGATTTCATTTAAATATTTTATATTTCTAAGAGCCTCACACAGTGATCTGAAGACAATGGATTCTTAAGTTAATATGTATTTGGTAAGGAATACTGTTAAAAAAAAAAAGTTACATAGGTTGAAGCCAGAAAAGTAGTTCTGTAGAGTTTGATTTGATTCTGGGGACAGAGAATATTATAACCCAAAGCCTCTAGCGTGTCACAGAATGTTAGTGCTATATGATATTTTAAAGATAATTTGTAAAATGGAGATAATAATAGCACCTACCTCCTGGGTGGGTGACACTGTTAATACTATTACTTCTAATAATAATAATAACTAACATTTATATAGCATTTACTATATGCCATACCCTAAAGAGCAACATAGATGTTAGCTATCATTATTATCATTATCATCATTATTATTATAATTACCACTACTTAGTAACCAAATTGCTGCTGTTTTATTTATAATATTATACATAAATATAAGCAGCTATCTATTTCCAATAAACATTTTGCCCCAAATCCACATATTTATTAAACACTTTCCTCCTGCATGGTGTGGAAGCAGAGAAAAGAATTACAATATGTATCACCTGCCTTCAAGGAGCTAACAGTTGGAAAGATATTAATTACATTAATGATTCAAGGCAATGTAAGTGTTGACATCCATGTACAGATTATGCTAATCAACTGATTTCTCTCCAGCTAATTTAACCTCATAAAATAAAGGCAGGTAGTAGAGACAAAGAAGTAATGAGCTCATAATATGCAAAGAAGGATTTTTATTTTATTAACCTTTTACAAAGTGTAAAGAATTTCTTCTCAAAAACGGTGGAATTAGAGGGTGCTAAACCTGTTGACTGGCCAAAAGATCAGCAGTGCTTCTGTTTGCCTTTTTAAAAAGAGAGAGAGAGTTTCTAAGGAGTCGGTGGAGGTGAGAGCTAAGGCAAGTTACAGTAGTGAGGAGTAGAAGTGAGCTATTTATGGAAGAAGAACACAGTCCTTGAGAAGAAAGTGCTCTTCTCCTCTGGTAAGGAAGAGCTCTCTGCTGTTGACAGTAGCAGCTTCCAGGACCTGCTTGTCTAGAAAGAGGCACCATTCATCAGGAGAAGCAGGAGTTTAAGCTGTTTGAGTCAAGAAGGGAGCCAGTCCCTCCCTCACTGAAATTGACCAGTGGAAAGAAACAAGCCCAGGATGCCAGCTGAGCACCTGCCCAGCAGGTGTACTGTGCCTAGGGGGAGTCGTCTGAGTAAATTATGAGAAGACAAAGGACATCATGACATTAAGTGTCAGGGGGTGGGATACATATTTACCCTCTATAGGCATCTACCTATCAGTGTATCCTGTATTTATATCTAGTGTTGCCCTTAATATTGTATATGATTTTGGATAAAGGCACTCAAAACTGTGCTGCTAATGGTTTAATAAGTAGCTCTCCTAAAAAAGGGGGGGGGGGAAATACTTGTACATATGAAATGTTTTCAATTGAAATTTAATTATTAACATTTTCACCATTGCCTACTTGAGTCTAGACCAGCAAACAAAACAATGAATCAGGTATTGGGTTTTTTGTTTGTTTGTTTGTTTTAATATTTGCTGATTTCTAAATATAAATGTTCACACTGAAATTTTAACAATCAGCCTCTATGAGCTGGTTTCAGTAAAGTTTTGCATGTATTCCAGGTTAATTGGACAGGTATATTTTATTACTACTATTTATGAGATGCAAGATGCACTTAAATACAGGTCATTTTTTAAAGTTGATTTTTATCTATTGACTAACTTTTAAGGGTAAACACACTGGCAGCTAGATGGCACAATGGATAGAAGGCCAGGACCTGGAATCAGGAAAAACTGAATTCAAATCCTTCCTTAGACACTTACTAGCTGGGTTGCCTTGGACAAGTCACTTAACCTCTGTCTATCTTAGTTTTCTCAACTCTAAAATGGGGATAGCTATCTACCAGCACATACCTCCTAAATTGGTTGGGAGGATTAAATGAGATTATATTTGTTAAGTGCTTTTATCAGAGTACCTGGAACATAGCAGGCACCATATAAATGCTAATTCCCTTCCCTATTTCCCTGGTAGGGGACTATGAGCCATAACTTAAAGAGTGTGGACCCACTTTGTTCTTTAAACCAGAAAGAAATGTCTAGAGAATAGCCAAATTTAGAGTAAGGAGGATGTCCTTGGGGCAATTGGAGGAGGTGCTATATTCAGTAAGAAGGGAAGGGGCTAGATTGGACAGTGAGTCATATAGATAGTAGGCTGGAGTCACAACTCAAAATATACCACATATTTTGTAAATAAACATGAAATTTTCAATCTTCACATATCAATTCTCTAGAAAATATAAATGATGATCAATTTCTAAGTAAGAAAATTCCAAATTTTAAGCATAAGCTCTCTCCATGTTATAATGCATCCTTTTTCAGTGACAAGATACTGAATCAGACATAATTGTGTCTGGTTCATTTATGGTCAATATTGAAATCTGTTTGGCATTCTTTATTAGGTAGCCTTTCATATTGTGCCAGTCATAATTGGTTGGAAGGTTTTCACATTATACACATAAGCATGGCTTGGATTAAAATGAAAACCTGGGCTGAAAAGTAAAGGAAATACAAAGTTGGTTTGAATGTTTTGTTTGGTGTTTACCAGGGGCCTGGAGCTATTGTTCTGACTTGTATATTCTTTCCTGAAGTCACCTCTATAATGTAATTTGGGGATTTAAAGAGTGGGGGTTGGTAATTGAGTGCTAGAATAAATGGAGCCTGACTTCATTTTATGCTGTTGTAATGAGAGGCCTGTACCTTGTAGCACCTAAGTCTTTTCTCTCATGGCATCCTTAATGGCAAATAAAGTAAATCATTTACATTCTTTGCTCTTTGAACCCTGGAATCTTTTTTGAAGACACTGGATATGAGCCAACATTGGAAGACTTGCATTTGACCTAAAAATATGAGCAAAGGCAGAATATTTACTACTAGAGAAATCCATCTTGGAAATCATTGGAGCATTCTAATTAATGTTGAGTCTGCCAAAAATTCATTTGGGCTATTTACATTTACTTCCTTGATTGGTTCTGAAGGAAAAAATTAATGAAATAATTCTAAATCTTGTAGTGAAAATTAACGGGTTCTTTATAAAACCTACTCTCAAATTTTCTAAATTTGTTCAGAATGAATTAGCAATGAAAACATTTCTAAGACTGGAAAATCTTGCAACATTTAATCTTGAAAGGCTTCTCTAATAATACCCATAAACCCCCAAAGTAATACATATAACTCATTAATCTTTAAAAGACTTCTGGGAGAAAAGGAAAAAAATAGTACCATGCCCATTTTATAAGAAAAACTGAGACCTAAATGGCAATCTCATATCAGTAGTTAGTTTAAAAAAATATCCTAAGGAATGTCATTTTAATAGTCTATGATATGCCAAAGGATAAATTAAAATCAACATCAATCTCTTATACTTTCTGCTTTTATTTTTGTATGCTATGATAAGTGCTGCTCCAAATAGTGACTCAGGCACCACAATATTCTAAAGTATTCTCTCAACTTTGATCATTAAATTTTAAATTATGTTTGACGTATTTACATGCAGAGGCAACAGGATGAGTTCAGATTTCCCTTTGTTACTTTGGATATGCCTCTTAGCCTGCTCTGGGCAACTTTCAAAGGGAAGAATAAGTTACCTTATATTAGTAGAGATGGTTTCTTCCCTGGAAGTCCTCTACTTCAGTGCAATCATAGGATAGTCTCAATCATCCTTTATTTTTATTATGTGTATTTTATTATTTTCTCGAAGGTAGATAATCTTTATATTGCATATATATTACCTCTCAATTAACTATAACACACCATTAATTATATTACCCAAACAAGAGGAGTATATTCTAGTTAGCTTCCTCCCACCCAATCCCCATATCCCAGGCAATTATCCAAATAACCACTAATTATTTTATGAGTCAAAAGATTGAGAAAGTGTCAGGTCCATGCCATTTTCTTTTTTACCACCAACATTGAGTATAATATGTCTATATCTTTCCCTCTATCCCACATGCCTCAGAACTCTAGGCCATAAGGATTCTAGTTAGAATTTATAAGTTGACACCTTTGAACCTAAAAAGTTTCTTTTCATCAGGACTACCCAAGTTCTTGGATGAGAAACAAGAAGTTGGATAAAGGGAAACCCTTTCAAATGACAGCTTGGTAGTGAAGCAGATATAGGCCTGGCCTCAAGAAATCAAATCTAGCCCTAGATACTTACTAGTATTGGAACCCTGGACAAACCACTTAAACTGTCTGCCTTAGTTTCCTCATCTATAAAATGGGGATAACAATGACACCTATTTCCCAGGGTTTTTATGAAGATGAAATATTTGTAAATCTCTCAGTATAGTGTATGGTACCTAGTAGGTAATATGTAAAAATAATCTATTATTAATAATTATTAAAGTATAATTTATATATTATATATGTTATAATTAAAATAATTAATATTAATAAAAAGAACACAAAAAGATCAGAATAGTAGAGACAATGAGGGACTTGGAGTACAAGAGAATAAAGATTGGTTTCAGGATCATAATTAATAATGGTCATCAGAAAACCATTTTAGCTATTTTCAGAGAATTTATTGAATTTTACTATAAAAGTATAATAATTTCATGAATGTAGCTTCTGCATGTAAATAAATATGTAAATAGGTTCATATGCTAATGGATGATTTCAGGCCAACACATCATTCTAATTATGGATATGAATGAGGGGAGTCCTTAATATCTTACTAATTGTGGAAAAGGAAGTATGTGTAAGCAAACAACATGTACACTGATAAAAGGATCCAAAGATGACACCTCACTTTTCTCAGTTCTGGATTGCCTCAGACAAATAAATGCTTGAAATTTAAAGTCTTTTGATTGACTTCACATTATTTATCTCAGTTTCTGCTTACACTCTCTCCTATAAATAAAGTTTGTGATGATTAATCCAGATGATTGCAGAGGGACCAAAAACATGTGTTACTCCTCATAGGGTAACTCACACTCTAGACCTCTTGTCTCTCACTTTTGCCAAAGTGCCCATTCTTCCCAAATATCTATTAGTACAGTTGTGAGGACAAATAATTAGTGGTTGATCCTGCCTCTCCCCTGATCTATAGCCAAAAAAGAAAGATACTATTCCCATTGAGAGAGGTGCTGACATTGAGTCATCTCATGTAACTTGTTTTCTTTATCTGAAAACTGCCTATTCATTCCCCTTGAGCATTTTGTCAATTAGGGGATGGCTTGATTTCTTATACAATTAACTTAACTCCTTATAAATTTGAGAAATGAAACCTCTGTCAGAGGTTTTTGTTGGAAAAAAATTTTTATAATTTGTTGCTTCCCTTCTAATTTTGGTTGCATTGGTTTTGTTTGTACAGAAATGTTTTAATTTAATCAAAATGATTTATTTCCCATAGATCTAACAGTTATGCTATTCTATGTTCACCTAATTTGTTTGTAATTTCCCTCTTTATATTTAAGTCATTTACTCATTTTGAATTTATCTAGGTAAAGTTGTGAGATGTTGATCTAAATCTAATTACTCCCATACATTTTTTTTTCCAATTCTCCCAGCAGTTTTTGTCAAATAGTGGGTTCTTGACCCAAAATCTGGGATCTTTGCGTTTATCAAAAACTATCTTGCTGCTGTCATTTACCCAAGTCTATTCTGTTAATCCATCCTTCTATATCTTAGCCAGTACCATATTGTTTTGATGGTCACTACTTTATAGTATAATTTGTAATCGGGTACTGCTAGGTCTTCGTCCTGTACATTTTTTTTCATTAGTTCCCTTGATATTCTTGATCTTTTGTTCTTCCAGATGAACTTTGTTATAATTTTTTTCTAATTCTATAAAATCATTTTGGTAGTTTGATGGGTGTAGCATTGAATAAGTGAATTAATTTAGGTAGGATTGTCATTTTTATTATATTAGCTCATCCTACCCATGAGCAATTTATGTTTTTTTACAATTACTTAGATCTAGTTTATTTGTGTGAAAAGTATTATGTAATTATTTTCATTTATTTCATGAATTTGTCTTAGCAAGTAGATTCTTAGATATTTTATATTGTCTAGAGTGATTTTAAATGGAGTTTCTCTTTCTAGCTCTTGATGCTGGCTTTTGTTGGAAATATGTAGGAATACTGATGATTTATGTGGGTTTATTTTGTACCCTGAAACTTTGCTAAAATTATTGTTTCTACTAGTTTTTATTTGATTTTCTTGGATTCTCTAGGTTTAACATCATGTGATCTGCAAAGAGTGATAGTTTAGTTTCCTCATTGCCTAGTTTGATCCTTTCAATTTATTTTTCTACTCCAATTGCTACTACTAGAATTTCTAGTACAATATTAAATAGTAGTAGTGATAATGAGTATCCCTGCTTCATGCCTGATCTTACTGAGAAGGCTTCTAACTTATAATGCAGATGATACTTGCTGATGGTTTTAAATAAATACTGTTTATTATTTTTATGAAAGTCCTTTCTTTTCCTCTACTTTCTCATGTTTTCAATAGGAATGGGTCTTGTATTTTGTCAAAGGCTTTTTCTGCATCTATTGAGATAATCATGTGATTTCTTTTAGTTTGGTTATTGATATGGTCAATTATGTGGATGGTTTTCCTAATATTAAACCATCCTAGCATTCCTGGTATAATTCCCACCTGGTCATAGTGAACAATTCTTGTGATATCTTGTTGTAGCCTTTTAGTTTATATTTTATTTAATAATTTTGCATCTATGTTCATTAAGGAGATTAGTCTATAATTTTCCTTCTCTGTTTTTTGGTCTTCCTGGCTTGGGAATCTGTACCATATTCATCTTATGTAACTTTGGCCAGTGAATGCAGTGAACATCTCCATCACCATCACCAGCCACATCAACAGCAATCTTTTGGAAGGAAAACCCCAAATCCTTGCAACGTCTTTAACCTGAAAAGTCAACATGTTACCCAGGATGGAGGATAAACTCTGAACTCTCCAACTCCCATGTAGGTTTCTCCCCTTTAATAGTTTTCTTCCAGAAATGTCTATAAACTATTCCCAGTGGTCCCATTTCCACTTCATCAGTGTCTGGTTGATTCTAATCAATCATCCCCAATCTCCATGGTTTTGTCCTTGTAGGCTTACTTTACTACATTGGGGCATACCAACTCCAGATTCAGATATCAGAATCTCATAAAATTACCTTTTAAATTAATTCTGTTTCTATACTTAAGACTCAGTTAATGAGAAGGGCCATTTATACTTATGTTGATATTCATCATGTTTAGTGAGTCAACAGGAACTGGATTGGAAGGAATCTTCACATTGCCAAAGAGGGCACAATTTTTTTTTATTAGGACTAGCAGATATTTTGGCAAAATAAATGCTTGAGTGTTCTTCCTAGTCATAGAAAACCTGGGTAAAAAAGCACACACTTTGGCAAAAGGTCACACAGGTACCTCAAGTAACTTCATCAGCCTTATCTTGCCAACAAATGATGAATGACTGCAGTTTAAGGACAATTAGTGTTCAGCTTAATGATGCAGGACTCATATTCCAAGTGAACAATGAGATGAGATGGATGCATGCTGATTTAAATGTGATCAACTAGGGGCACTCGTTGTCAGATCCGGTTCACTGTATGAAGCAGCATGATGTGAATGGAATATTGCTGATGTCTCTTTCTAAGTTCTTGTGTGTGCAGTTTACACAGTTTCAATAACTCACCACAACTTCGTGGACAAGTTTTCAAATTTTTAAAGCCATTCCCAGAATGTTGGATACATTTTAATGGAATTTTCCTTTTCACAGACAACTCTGTTTCAACAAAGTACTTGATAAGCCAGTAGCAAACACCTTAATGCAGGATGATTTAGTCAGGTACAATTTGCTTGTCTTCTTAGATCTGTGATGTTTGTAACAGAGTTTCTTTATTTTCATGGAGGGAATAGAAAGACAGCCTTTTTGAGTGATGCTTTTTTTTTCTGCCTCGCTGCCTGTTAATGATGGGTTCTTTCTGGGTGGGCTGATGTCTTCTCCTAAAGTTTTTATGAGCAAGACTTGTTCTTTTTCTAACTGACAACAGTCACTGTTACCTATATTCAATGAGTTTAAATACGTGATTTCTCATTTTATTTTAGTTTTTCCCATAATGTTCTTCCTAATTAGTTGGATTCAATATATACACATATATTTAATCAAGGCATTATAATCAGGGCTAAGAGTAATACAGATCATAATTATCTGACTATTTAACCTAAATGTATATCATGGAAGTCATGTGATATCCTAAAATGAGAGTTGAAAATGATCTAAGAATTTCCTCTTTATTAATAAAAATAAATATAAATGTCTACATTGAGATTCTGATGTCTTTGTTGATTACCTGGGGGCTATTTTTTGTTCTTCCTCTCTACCTTTTCTTATTCATCAATTTATAAGCCTTATTGTTTCTATTGCTACAACCTTCCTTCCATTTTCCTATAAGTTTTTATTTTAACTGGCTTTACTTTAGTATATGTTCCTAGTCCCCATAATTAGAGTCTTACCATATCCTCCTAAGAGCTTTTCCTGATTCTATATTTTCAACCCCCTGCAATCTATCCTACAAACATTTCTCTGATCTTTTGTATGCATTGATCTATCTCATGGGTCACATTTGTGCTCAAAATGATCCATTAAGCAAAGTCAAATTCCTTTGTCTAGCATTCCAGACCCTTAACAATCTTGGCTTCAGGCTCCTATTCCTATAATATTTTATATTAGTT
This sequence comes from Monodelphis domestica, assembly GCF_027887165.1. Classification (NCBI taxonomy): domain Eukaryota; kingdom Metazoa; phylum Chordata; class Mammalia; order Didelphimorphia; family Didelphidae; genus Monodelphis; species Monodelphis domestica. The sequence continues at coordinate 444,824,179 of NC_077228.1, read as the reverse complement.
AAATATGTACTCCATATTTTGCCTACCTGGGCAGTTCTCTACCTATCCTCCACAATAACCTTAATGCACCTTGGTCTCTCATTTCTGTACATTTGCTCAATCTATTTTCTCTGTTCTTGGAGTGCTCTGTCTTTCATTCTTAGCCTACTGAGTGGAACTATCCTTTGAAATCCAACACAAATGTTGCCAGTTCCAGGAAGCCTCCATGGGTGTCTTTTCCCTCAAATTCATCATATTAGTTTGTTTTAGACCAATTAATATGATGTCATTTTGTATTATTTTAATTCTCTATATTTGCATAATGTTCCCCCTTCTTGACTACAATCTCCACTAGAGCAGGGACTATATATCTTACTTAAAAATATAATTTTATTTTTAATTAAATTAATTTTTAATTAAGTTAATTAACTAAATTAATTAATTAAAATTAAATTTAATTAAAAATATAATTTTAACCTTTCACAGGTTTAAACTGTGAAAGTTTAAAGATTAAAAAGCTAAGTTACCAATGGATTACCAAGTTGCATCAATGAACTCCCATTGAGAGTTCCCATTTCATTGAAATCTTAGGTCTTTTCCCCTTAGCTAGCCCCTTAGTGTATATGTGGACACCAGAAAATAAACACAACTAATGATACTAATAACAACATTTTAATTTTAATCTGAATTATTACCTTTTTCTTCACCACTTTAAGTATAGAGAGTAAAAAATAACCAATAAATCAAGTTTCGTAGCTCATAATTGTTAGAAAAGATTTGGAAACTAGGTTATATATATAGGAAAAGATTTGGAAACTAGGTTATATATATAGGAAACTATAATCATTGACCCTCTTCTTTCTGATATTGGGAGAGTCACAGAACCATCAGGGCTTTGTTTAGAAAAAGTGCAGGTATTTAACTAATATTTCTTTATCAGACTGGAAAGATGTGAAGGAAATGTGAGATTCACACATTAAAAGAAGTGGGAAAAAAAAGAATCTCTTGTTCTAGACAGGTGTGAAGATAAGGACCTTTTTCTTTTTACCTTTATGCCTTTGTCTTTTTTGTCCCTTTATTGTTTAAGGGAATTCCATCTTACTTTGACTTGTCCTTTTCCTACAGTTTCTAATTCTTCCTACCTTTAAAATGATTCTTCCTTATTGCTATAGCAAGAAACAATCCTATGATTTTTTTTTCTCATGGAGATCCCTTAGGGTAGTATAGATCATAGGATCTTGAACTAAGGGGTACTCTAAAGACCACTGACTCCAATTTCTACCATTTATAAAAAAAAATGGAAGCACAGAGATGTTAAAGTAACTTGCTCTAGGGCCACACAATTGGTATGTGTATAAGATAAGTTTTGACCTCTGATGGTCTTATGTCCAAGTCCAGTGGCTCATTTCTTATACCACACTGCTTTAAAGATAAGAAAAAGGACCCTAAATTCCACAGGTTGGACTAGTTGATGTTCAAGATTTCTTCCAACTCTGAGATTTTATCATGTAAGCCATTAGAGTAACTACTTCTTCCCTTGATTCCACTACATTTGTCTTAATTAGGTCTTGTATTATTTTCTCATTGTGAATAGCCAAATAAATTTAATGGAACATTTCTAGCTAACTGTCCCAATTAGTTCTATGTGTGGCCAGGGCAATAGTTGCCCATGTGCTGAAACTGGGAGTTCTGGCTTTGAGATACTTCTCTTGTTCTTTTGAACACCTGAATGACGGCCTTTCCATAATATGGAATTATTTGTTTTTCATGACCTTCACTCCCTCACTAGACTGATTCTATAGGCTCGATAAGAGACTGATCATTTCTGATCTTGAGAGAGAAAATGGCTTGAATGGATCAAGATAGTTGTGTAATATCCTATTTTCCTGGATAAATCAGAAATTTCTGAACTGCTTTTTAGATAGATAGATAGATAGATAGATAGATAGATAGATAGATAGATAGATAGATAGGTAAGTAAGTATGTAGGTAAAAAGTCAGATAACTATAACATTGGTTAAATGCTTCCTATATGCCAGGTATTGTAGCAAGTGCTAGAAATACAAAGAAAATGAGATAGTTTATACTTTTTAGAGGCGGACATTCTAATAGGGAAAGGTAAGTCATAATAGTAAGGCAGCTGAGTTAATGGTGGAAGAGACTGAATACTGATCAGGATTTGAGGGCAGTCGTGACTGAATATTTTCAGGGTAGGACACTCCTGAGCAAAGACTCACTTAATTCACTGACTAGATGTCAAGGAAGTGTCATCCTTATGTGGGCAAGGTAGCTAGTAAGGCAGTAGAGCAAGCTAGAATAATCTGAGAGTACATTAGTTTTTAGTAACTTTCATGTTCATAATTTTTTTCTTCTCTAAGGTTAGTTCCAGGTCAGGTAATCATGTGTTATGCAGTTGCATCTCTACCTTTTGAAAAGGCCTTAGATAGAGCCTTAAAATAAAACATTGTCCTTTGCTCATTGCCTTCTAGAGACTAGTATTAAAATGTGACCAGTGATCCATTTAAAACAAGCACCTTAATTCAAAATATACTCATCATGTACTGTCAGATATGATCTCTCTGTAGCCACTCAGTAAATGAACCAAATAACACAGAGTATCAAGGATAGAAAGGTAGTTATTTTTGGTCATGCTGTTTTCACCCTGCAATAGTGAGAAAACAAAAGTCTTATTGTTTCCCTGTCTTTTCTGTAAAGAAAATGGTTTTCTAGTTTTAGTTTGATTTACTATCATTTGTCTGAAGGGAACCATCTAGTTATTAACATGTTTTTATGCTTCTCTTCTACCAATGTTGCCTGTAAGTACATATTATTGATGGATTGATAATGGTACAACACCTTCATGAATTATAATATTTTGCTGTCCTTGCTGATTTCAGCAAATCAATAACTTTGGAAATGAAGGTACACCTAATTTCTATAGGGGATTATTTCTAATTTGAACTGCATAATTAACTCATTACTCTTTTTTCTTGGATTTTTTTGTAAGAAAGATCCAAGGACAAGCTAGAATCTTCTTTATAAATATAGTAGTATTTGCTCACAAAAAAAATGTGTATTTATCTTACAAACTGTTCCAATAGTGTGTTAGGTGTTTGGAAAGCAATTTGCTGAGGATAGCTATTACTTCCTTGGCTTCTGTAGTTATGTGAGATGTTTGTTTGATATCTAGCTTTGCTATTGTTACTTCAAACTAGTAAATATCATGTCATCATGGTCTTCCACAAAGACAGATTTTTTTATCATTTAAAAATCAGCCAAATGCTCATTTTTAAACATGTAAATCTTGGGAAATGGTTACATGACTTGTTCTGCTCATCTCCATCTCTAAAGATAGGAAGTTGCCATTGATAAGTCCTTGAATGTACTTGGGGGTATTCTCTTGGGCTTATTAACCCTTGGTAACTCTAAGCTCTGTACAACTTCTTGGTACTAAATGTAAAAATTTATATCGCCTCTCGACCTTCCAGCAACAGCAGAAAGTGATTTTATAAAACATTAGCATAATGGAACCTTTTCAATAAAATGATGAATTGAGCCCATTTCAGAAAACAGAACACACACTTGGTAATTTATTGCAGTCACTGCCATATAGGGGACCTCATTCATATCATGTGCTTTTAACTCTGATGAGAATGGTGCCATTTCCCCACATCTTACTAGTCTGCAAAATTCACTGAGAAGAGAAATGTTCTTTCTAATGGAGCCAGCAGCACTTGGGGGAATGCTTATCTTGACATGACACAATTATCTCTCATGAATATGTCTAATTGCCTTATTGTTTATAAGGCTATTTCATGTTAATTGAAGCCAATTGCCATTCCCTGGTGTTTTGAGGATGAAGAGAGAGAGTTGCCTCTCTGGAATGCATGTGGTCTTTGAGCATCTGTTTGAAGACCTCCAAAAAGGGGAAACCCATCACCTCTCAAGACAATCCATTCTACTTTTGAACAGCTCTATTTAGTAAGAAGTTTTGTCCTCTGGAACCCCTGGAAGGACTCTCCAAGATATTTTGTCCCACCTGACACTTTTCTCCTTTAAGCTAAATGGGCAGTTTTGTTTCCCGCCATTTCTTTTTATGGCATGGACTCAAAGCCCTTTCTGATTTTGTTTTCCGTACTAGAGATACTCTTGAGCTAACCACTGTCCTTCTTGAACAGTTATGTCTAAAAAGAACACAATACTCTAGATGGCATCTGAGATGTTAGTCTTGAAAACAAACCCCCAAATCTGAAAAATTTTTAAAAAGAATTTTATTAGGACATTTGGCAAAGGAGAGAGTCAGAAAATGATGATTCCCTCTTGGGCCTTTGCAAGTTTTTATTTTACAGATAACTACTCTAAGGTTTTGAGTTGACCAATTTGTAACCATATTAAGTTCAGTTCAAATGATAATAATAAAGGGTACATAATATTCATCACAAGGACAATGGAACTGTCACTTTCCTAATCCATGAAGCCATATTTTTTAATGCATAGTCTATAGATAAGTAAGAACAGGATGCTGATTAAAAAAAGACAACTTCAAAAATGAAAGGATGATTAGCTTAATTATCAACATTTTGCCTCTTTTAACAGTCCCAAATGCCCTACAATAATTTGATTTCAGTTTTCATTTTGTAGTCTTAGAGCTCAATAGAACATGACAGGAAGTCTCTTTTTGATATATATGTGAAACTAGCATTAATTCCATGGGGAGCTGTCTATACTAAGGATAAAAGAGTCATCGAGATAGGCTGATTAGAGATATTCTACTAGAGTATGTTATGACATGCTATGTATACTCATATCGATTATGCAGATACTGGGAATTTTAAAATTTAAGTTATTTAGAATAAAACCTCTTCTTTGTATCTTCAAAAAAATAAGAGCACACTTTTTTTTGGAAAAAAAAAAGTTAAGAGGTAACTAACTAGCTACCACAAAAACACAACATTTTTTAAAAGTTGACATTTCTACCCTGAACCTTTTAGGTTGACAAAGATGACCAAAAGAAAAAAAAAAGAAAAGTAAAGAAAATGACACATGGTGGTTATAAGGATGTTAGTAGAAAATAAATTTAGGGAATCAGAAGTAAAGTGACTGGCTTGAGAAAAGAACTGGAGTTTGAAGCAGAGCTGAGAGAACATGTTAATTTCAACTGCTGACAGTTATATAACCAGTTTTCTATATCAATTACTCTCTGGCAGTTGAGAGTGGCTCTCTGGCAGTTGGCAGAGACATACTCTCAGAAACTCTCTCTCTGTCTGAGGGAAAGATCTGAAGGAGCTCAGTGTTTTCCTTTCCCAACTTGGGAAACACTAGTGACTATTTATTGCAGTTTTATAGATTGTTTAACTCTGAGAAGACAAAAGAAAAATCTGGTCTTTGGTTTGGACTCTGAGTCTTAATAGACTTGATTCTTGTTGAGACTCAACCAGCTAGCCTTTGCTATTTTATAATTTGAAGACAAAGTTAAGATTTATAAGAATAATAGTGGTATTTTTTTATTTAGATAGTATAAATTTGGGTTAGTCAGATCAGGGAGGAGTAGTGTAGTCTGTGAAACACAGGAACTTGTGGAACCTGGTAGTTTATTTGGGTGGATTTAGAATCCCTTAGAATTAGAAATCTTTTATTTATCCTTATATATTTCAATAAACATTTTATGTTTATAATAAGAGTCTCTTTAGCATCCTTGAGCCTGGCCCTGCAGGGACGTTCATATTTGAGCCTCTATCAAAAGTCTCCAAACAGTTTGAAACTTATAGGTGAGTTAAACAGTTTTTAAAAGTTTTGAACCTATATTGGAACAGATTTTCTATCAAAATATTTTATTTTTATAGCTCACAAATTTATTTTTACATGGTGGAGCTGCAAGAAGTAGATACACTAATAATACACTGTTGGTGGAGCTATGAATTGAGCCAGCCATCATGGAAAATATTTAAAACTTTACTCCCAAACCCAATAATTGTGTATTTGATTTTGATTTTAATGATGCTACTTTTAGACATATTCCCCAAAGAAAAAGGAATATGTACATATATAAAAATGTTCATACAAGTTCTTTTCCCAGTAGCAAAAGAGTGGAATTTTAAGGGATAATCCCCATATTAGGGAATGGCAAATAAATTACAGCATACAAATGCTATGAAATATTATTCCATAAAAATGATACAGTAGACATTTCACAGAAAACTAGGAATATATGAACGTAAGCAGAGTGAAGTGAACATAGAACAATTGATATAACAGCAAAATTGTAAAGAAAAATAGCTTTGAAATACACTGATCAATGGAAAACAAAAGATGAAGCATGTAAAGAGACTTAGTGAACTAGAAAGACAGAATGAAACATGTTTCTAATGGCCAATAAGTGTATTTGCCTTGACTGACTATTTATTGAACAGTTGTTTCAGTTGTGCCTGATTCTTCCTTGCCCCATTTGGGGATTTTCTTGGCAAAGATACTGGAGTAGATTGCCATTTCCTTCTCCAAATCATTTTACAGATGAGGAAACTGAGGCATACAGTTAAGTGACTTGTCCAGAGTCACACAGCTAGTGTGTTAGGGCAGATATTAACTCATGAAGATGAGTCTTCCTGATTCTCTCCCCATAATAGATTGTTAATTGAAAAAATACTAAAATTATATATACATAAAAAGTGCATATAAGTGTATATTCACATCCAAACACCATTTAGGGTACCAAGAAAAGCATATAGTTATGTATCTGATGTTTTTACACCTTTTTGGGAAGATCATAATAATGATTTTATTGATATAGGGAGCTCCTAATGAAGAAACTCTTACCAATGTCACTTGTACCCATGGTGAAACTTAAAATCTTTGAGTGCTCCTTGGAACACTGAGATAATGAATGACTCACCTAGGGTAACAGAGGTGGTATGTGTCAGAGATTGAGCTTAAATTTGAAATTTCCAGAATCCAAGCAAAGCTGCCTAGTAGCTGATTGCTAATATTTATATAGTTTTAAGGTTTGTAAAATACTTGACATGTGCTCTCATTTGATTCTCACATTGATTCTGAAATGCTACAAGATGTGATTATCATCTCCATTTAATAGATGAGGAAATTGAGACTGAAAGGTTAGATAACTTGCCCAGTAATTGTCTGAAATAGGATTAGAACTCAGATCTTCTTGACTATACATCTTGTACCCTATTCAATGTACTATCTAATTTATCAAATCTTCCACACTAAGTCATTTCCATAGTAAAGACCCCCCCTTTTTTTTTGTAAAGCAAATATATAGGTGTTGGGATTGACAATATGATAGCCTTTTATATGGTTTTCTGATCATTTTAACATCTTTTAAGATGAAAAATCAGTTGATGTCACTATACCTGAATATAGAATACTAGTTAAAAAACCATTTTATTGGAGTATAATATAACTTTTTCCATGCCTAGGGATTGAAGAAAACAGCAGGAGTGCCATTTGTCCCAACATACTGTACCTTAACTCCATCTCACTCTTTTATCACTGTTCTCTCTCTCCTCAAAATGATTTCATTTTCACTTACACTCATTACACTGCTGATTCAATTATCTAGCAATTCATTATGTGTGCTTACTGCTTTTTGAATGAAGTTCTTTATGAATTTCCTGTTTACTCTTAGCTTTTGCATTTTTAGGTTATTTCCTTTTAGATTGGTACACTTTACTCACATAATGTTTCTTAAAGAACACTTAAAATAATTGTGAAGTTCTCATTTTTAAAACCTAAATCTCTTCAGAAATCCCTACCTGATGTAAAAAGGAGAGATTGTTTTATAGAGAAAATTGGATTAGAGGGGAATTGTGATAATAGCAAGAAACGATTACATGCATTTTAATATAAAGCCCTTTAATGTAATTATACAATTAAAATCCTGATGCTGACAGGTAACTCAAGAAGTCTGCTCCATCATAAAATGATATCTGGTATCATCTGGTATGGTATCAATCTGGTATTTGATTGGACTCTGCTCAAATTGAGTGTCTTATTTTTTAAAACTTCTGTTAAGATTCCCTAAAACTTTTCTACTCCCCTACCCCAAATCATGAATTGTTATAGTTCTACCAAGGTCTTTTAAAAATGAATATAAATGAAACATCTCTTCATGTATGATAAATAAAGAATTCTCATAGTACTTATTGGAATGAGTAACATTCCAGAATTATTTCATCTCTTGGTTTCTTACCTCATCCACTTCCTCTCTCCCTCCCTCTTTATGTCCCTCCCTCTGTCCCTTCCTTCCTTCTTCCCTACTTCCCTCCCTCTGTTCCTCCTCCCACATCCCTTTTTATCTCCCTTTCTCCCTTAATCTCTCCCTCCTTCTATTCCTCCTTCCATTTCATCTATTAAGAATCAACTCTCAAATAAATAAATAAATTTATTTTAAAAATCAACTCTGTTCCTCAGTTTTTCTCTTTTTTTGCTGTATGGGCACATCAAAATTGCAGTGTGTTGATCTTCCTGGGCACTGATTCTTAACCCAGAAATCAGTATCAAACTAAGTAGTCATTTTTCCAGTCAGGTCAGTTCTTTGTAAAATGGCCGCAGAAGCATCTCTACTGATAAAAGGTCTAGGCTTTGTTAATGTATGGATACCATATTTATTTCTATGTGCTCTGCTAAAAAGTTTAATTAAAAAAAAACATATAAATCATCCTGCTACTTTTAATCAAGAGTGTGGCACCAGATTAAATAGCACTGATGCAGGAGCATTCAAAAACTGTTGAGAAGCCAAAGTAATTTTTTAAAAAGCAGACAATTATAAAAACTAAAGCATTAATCTCTATACTTAGCACAGAAAGACAAGACAGATTGTGTATTCTTTCAGGCCCTGCCCCATATTCATGACAATCCCCAAATGTCTATATAAATAGTAGGTACTTAATGAACATTTCTTGATGAGAAAATTAAGTAAAATTATTTTTAAATATGTACCACAAACTTTATTGAGTAGAAGCAGCAAATATTTAGCAATGATTATATTCATGTGTTTCTGAAGTTGTAGGTTGAATAGTACATTAGAAGGAAGATGGGGGTTGGGTTCAAATCTCACCTTGGACACTTGATAGCTGTGTAGTGAAAAAAAAGATGTCACAGAACTCTCAGATTCTCGGTTTCCTCATGTAGAAAATGGGACTAGTATTAGCTTTGTTGTAAGGGTCTAATGAATTATGGTATCTAAAGTATTAGTGTATATATACATATATACATGTAAAATACATACATGCAGACACACAGATCTAGAGAGAAATATGCTAGTGTGATCCTTAAAAAGTTTTTTTTTCATGATTTAGGTAGAATATAAGAGGGTTAATATAATTTTAGGAAATTGTCAGATGAAAACATTGAGTTTTATGGTAAATTGAACTCATAAACTTAATATCGATGATTAATAATTTCCCTAATTCTATCACATTTAAGTCTTTTTTTAAAATTACTGTGTCCTTATAGAAGAACATATCTTGCAGTATTTCTATTAGACAGGTTGTCTAGTGTGGGTTTTAAAATTAATAATCGATAACTAAGTTTTATTAATAATAACTTGAAATAAAAAGCTAGAGTAAAATCTGCCTAAAGACTATGATGAAGAAGAGCTAGAGGGAGGAGTCACAGCCAATCATGTAAACAACAGGATGCAGGAAAAGGGAAAAGGATTCTAGGTAATACAGAACTGAATTTTGGGTAATGTAGTTTTAGGGGTTCAAGAATTTCTAACTATACACTAGTATTAATACCATACTTCCTAAAGTATTAACATCATAAAAAATATGGCAGGGAAAACTCTAAGTGAGTATATTCCAGTAGCTAGAATCCCAGTTATAGAGATAAAAATCACCAATGACCATTGATTTTCCATCAGCTTCCCCAACCTCCCTATTTCTTCTATGTTTATATTTTAATTCACCCACAATTATGGTTCTTCACATGTCCCCACACTAAGGAGTATCAAGCCTGACATCTCTACATGGTCATTGGGTATCACTGCAAAGTCTCCACCTCGGGGTCCAGGGATGGGGAGGCACAGGTGTTTGGGGAGTGAGATTGTTCGAATTTGGCAAAGTATCTGGCAGGGTTTCTCTGTACTACCTCCCCTCCTCTCACACCCTATATGCTTCTCTGGGTAAGAATAAGAAGATGGCAATAATATGGGAAGCTTTTGAGTTTTGTTTCTTTTTCTCCTTATTCTGGTAAATTTCCTGAAAATAGCAGCACAGTCTGTAGTAGAATGTAAACAACATTACATTTTATGGACTTGGAAGCCATGTGATAGAATGAACAGTATTAGAATTTTAAGTCACAAAGACCTAAGTTTGAATAGCACTTCAGCATCCAGGCAAGTCACTAACCTATCTGAACTTAGTTTCCTCATTTGTAAAATGAAGATTTCTCACTTTGTGACCTCTAAAATTAAATTAATGTTCCTATAAGTTAATGCAATATTGACAGTATATAGTTTTAAATTATCAGCCAGCTAGCTAACCAAAAACTATATGATCTTACAGATAAGACTTTTCCCTTTCCTTCCAATTTTTTTTTAAGTTTTTAGGGTATTTTTGTTTTTGTCTGTTTTTTTGCGTTTACCTCAAAATGGCAAGCTAAGGCTTTTGCTTTCAATAGTGAAAAATTTCAATTCATTGTTAACTCAGTTTAGATCATAGGGACAGAAAATTAGAAAAAGCCTCTAGTTGTACAACCTAAATATTCCTGGGAATTTCTACCACTATGTTTTCCACATCTAGTGATGTGAGCCCATTTATACTTCACGGTCTTGTTCCCTTTTGATATGGATAACTGACGAGTTTAGATATTGTGTCTATAATAAATTTTTCTGTGTGTGACATACAATCATCACTTCTAAATTTTATAAGTGTAATATTTATTGGGAAAGGAAATAGGATTGGAAAATTGGGGATAATGGGAGTTTGGAGGAATATGGAGGAGTTAAGGGGAGAGAGGGAATATTGCTTGGTGATGCAAGGGAGGGAGATGCCCCCTGCTGAGAGGAAGCAGCAGGGGTCCAATAAATTCTGTTTGTCCTGGAATGACTGAACTGAAGTTCAGCTCTCTCTATGACCAGAAAAGATAGTCCACTTATCTGACTGCGAATTTAAATAATATAAAGTTTAATAACCAGTTGGGATTGGAGTTTTTCTCAGCTTCAGACCTGAGGTCAGGCCCCAGAGGCTGGAGGAGGGTTTTCTCACTCCTGTCTACTCTATATCAGTCTAGTTTTGTCTTTTTAAAATCTTAGCAGTAGACAGAAAGCAAAAAAGCACAGTTCTAACCTTCAGAAGAGATTGGGCTTGCATCTTCAGGCTGAACCAAGAAAGAGGTGGCACACCACACCAGACTGGGCTGAACAAACTCCTCCCTCCTCCAACAGCAGGCAGCAAGTCCCCACATGACAGGAAGGAAGTGCTAGTCACAAGACCCAACTGCCACTCCAGGCAGGAAGGAAGTGCTAGTCACAAGACCCAACTGATACTCCCAGTTGCCCCTTCCCCCACAAACTGTCAGTCTTATCCACATAAGATTTGTTTTTCTTACTGTGAAAAGAACATTGAATCTGAATTAAGTAAACTTGAATTCAAGGTCTAGATCTACCAGGATAGCTATCTGATGTCAAGTTATTAATTTTTGCTTTCTGTTATTTTTAAAATTAGGGAGTTACTCTCCCTTTCTAGAGGTAGGGTACTAGAGGATAGGATATAGCATGGAATATTGCACTTTACTAATATGTAGAGTAGTTTCCCCCTACTGAATTACTTTTTCTCATCTTTTATTGTTAAAAGGGAAGTTTCTCTGGGGAGAAAATATTGTAAACGAAGATTATGTAAAACCAAAATATATCTGTGCAAACTAAAAATAAAATTAAAGAACCCTGTACTTGTGGAATTGTGAGAGGAGAGCTTGGTTCAACTCCTATCTCTGACACTTAACTAGCTATGTATCCATGGAAAAAGTTCTGTAATTTCGCTGTCTCAGTTTCCTTATCTATGAAATGGGGATGACAATATCAACATCAAGGTTAAATAAACTACTGTTTTAAATCACTATATAAATGTCAATTATTATTGTCTATAAATTTTATTTTATCATTCAGAGGGAATGTAAAAAGCTTAAGAAAGACTTTAGAAAATTATCGAGCTTAAATGCTGAACTCAATAATTTTAACTCACTAAATCAAAAAGGAAAAAGGTGATTTCTAACATCTTTTCCAACTAACTTTCTCTGATGCTGGTATTCGTGTTCATGTTGGCACAAAATACCATCAATGAGTTAGATTTTAAATACTTTAATGACCACCTGAATATAACCAAACCACATATATTTAAAGTGATACTCGGTGTTGTAGCCAGGGTTGTAAAATTTGGTTTATATTCTCTGTCTTCTTCCTGTGATTGAAAGTGAAGACAGAAACACAATGACTATTTCAAACAAATGTTGTTTTTATATTATGAGTTTTCAGTTATCTTTATTATTGATATGTGGGTCACTTTTCATTTCTATCAGACCTGTACTAGGGACTTCAGTGCATTGAAGGCATTTAAAAGACTCCTGTAAATAATATGAATAAAGAACATCTAGCACCTAAAAGGGGCCATAAAGTGATTATACCAATAATTTCCCCTCCTTTTTCTTATCAATCACTTTTCTGTTCTGTTTATGTTTTGTAAACACATACACACATGCATGTATATATATGAAATGCCTTTTGCATTCTAATAGCTACAAGGAATTAGTTCTCCCCTACCGAGTATGTAACATTGTAGAAAAAGGAAAGAGAAACTAAGTCCAAACATAAAACTTCTTGTTTAGTCTATATGTGTGGATTATAAAATCTGAAAACAAAAGAATAAAATGAAAATCACTATGCCCTGCATTTTCTTAAATGTTAGATTTATATGCAGCATGAGCATCAAGTCAACTTGGGTTAAGAAGGTGAGGCTCAATAAGAAATTTCTCACACAAATCTGAGAACATGGGCTTTAGGCATTCAACGGTAGTAGTCTCTCGGTGACCAAGAATGACAATTGTCTTTGTGCAGTTTCATCTACGGTGTACCCTCATGTGGCTTTGGAGTCCAAAGGCTGAGGCTCAGAGTTTGTGGCACATGGGGCCTGGGACGCCAGTTGTTACGGGAGGTGCGTTTGTGGCCTGGTGTCGGCGTTCACGCGCAGTGGTAAGATGTCGACGTCGCTCATCTTCAAAGGTGGCGGCATGGTGAATGTGGCTTCGCCAGCTGCTTCTGTCAGAGGCAGCGAGTTCTAGTTGCTTTGGTGTAATGCCAGCCCACTTCAAGTTGGACTTTAGCTGATCCTTGAATCTTTTCTTTGGTCGGCCTTGTTTCCTGAGTCCAGCTGACAGATCACCATAGAATACCTGTCTTGGTATTCGCTGTGGGTCCATGCGGATGACGTGTCCAGACCATCGTAGCTGGGTTTGGAGGACCAGGACTTCGATGCTGGTGGAGTTGGCTCTGTCGAGGACTTCCTGATTGGTGATTCGGTCCTGCCATCGGATCCTCATGATTGACCGGAGGGAGCGTTGGTGGAATTGCTCCAGCTGTTTCATGTGCTTCCGGTACAGTGTCCGTGTCTCACAACCATACAGGAGCGAGCTGAGGACCCCTGCGTTATACACTTTGAGCTTCGTCGCAGTGCTTACACCTCTGTGTTGGAGGACTTTGCAGCGCAGCTGCCCGAGTGCCTGGCTGGCCTTTTGGATGCTGGCATTAATCTCATGGTCTAGGGACCCGTTGTTGGCGATGGTGCTGCCCAGGTACTTGAAAGTGTTGACGTTAGAAAGCTGCGTGCCATTGATTGTAATGCATGGCTGGTTCGTTGGCCTCCCTGGTGCAGGTTGGAACAGCACCTCTGTTTTGCTGAGGCTGATAGTCAGGCCAAACAGTTTTGTTGCGGTGGAGAACCTGCCCACAATGGTTTGGAGATGATTTTCTTGGTGGGCCATGAGAGCACAGTCATCTGCAAAGAGAGCTTCCAGGATGAGTCTCTCTGTTGTCTTTGTTTTTGCAGTCAGGCGGCGAAGGTCGAATAGTGAGCCATCCAGTCAGTATTTGATGTAGACACCCTGGTCTAGATCCATCACAGCATGTCGTAATATTTGGGTGAAAAATAGGTTGAATAGTACCGGAGCGAGGACACAGCCTTATTTCATGCCATTGGAGATGTCGAAGCCATCGGAAGTCTCTCCACCAGATAGGACTTCCCCTGTCATGTCGACATGAAAGAGCTAGAATAAGTTTGACGAATTTTGCTGGGCAGCTGAGCTTGCTGAGGATCACCCACAATGTGTCCCTGTTCACTGTGTCGAACGCCTTTGTCAGGTCTATGAAGACAATATAGAGACTCAGGTTCTGCTCAAGGCATTTTTCCTGCATTTGCCTCACCATGAAGACCATGTCGATGGTGCTGCGATCTGGTCAGAAGCCACATTGTGATTCAGGCAGGTTCTGCTCTGAAACAAATGACAGGAGTCTGTTGAGTATAACATGGGCGAGGATCTTTCAGGCAGTGGAGAGTAGTGAGATGCCTCTGTAGTTGTCACAGGCTGCTCGTGCGCCTTTGTTCTTGTATAGGGCTACGATGGAGGCATCTCTGAGTTCTGGGGGCATGTCTTCCTCTTCCCATATGCTGGTCAGCACTATGTGGAATGCCTGGAGCGCCTTTCCATTTAAGGCCTTGTACACCTCGGTTGGGATCCCATCTTTACCGGGTGCCTTGCCTGCACTCACTTGTTTAATGCCTTTTTGGACTTCCTCTATTGAAGGAGGGACGTCAAGTTGTTCAATGGTGCCATTTTGGGGGACCTGGTCAAGGGCGCTTTGGTCGACTGAAGAGGGTCAGTTGAGAAGCTGACTGAAGTGTTCTTTCCACCTGTTGCTGATGCCTTTATATATATATATATATATATATATATATATATATATATATATATATATATATAAAACCACTCATTTTCAAATCAAATACTTGAAAAAAGTTTTCTCTTTGTACATAGTTTAGGAAATTAGCATAAGATGCTCTTTATTAAGAGGTATATGATCAGAAGATCAACCAAACATTTGCTAAAATTTTAATTAGTATTTCTATGCAATGCTGCTTATCTTTTTGCTTTGGTCACACAAACACCCCTTTAGTCCTGAAACTTAAGTCAGTATAAAAGTAGGGTCATATTAGTTTAGCTAGCTGCTGGATCAAACTAATATTCAACACTAACTATTAAATATAAGAACCATCTTAATTTTGAAATTTTCTGCTCTCTACTACAAAGTGCCAGAAAAATTCTGTTACTGAATGTTTCTTTTTCATTTTGTAGTATCCATGAGAAATATACTGAATAGCCTAACCTGTCAATAATGTTGCCAGCTTGGGAGGAACCCACAAGTTGACACCAAAAATTCTGGGAAATTGGGCTAGGCCATGCATGGTGTGGCAGCAGAATTCAACATAGTAATAAAAATATCTGTATACTATAATCGGGGTATATGGGGTGCTCAGGGAGAGGTAGTATATCTGGTATGGAGGGCTTGTCATGCCCTCTTAGGGCAGCTCTCCAGCCTCCCACGCACCCACAATGCATCCCTGTTCACTGTGTCAAATGCCTTTGTCAGGTCTATGAAGACAACGTAGAGACTCAGGTTCTACTCAAGGCATTTTCCCTGCATTTGCCTCACTGTGAAGACCATGTTGATGGTGCTGTGATCTGGTCGGAAGCCACATTGTGATTAGGCATTTAATGAACGTAGTAAACCCCATCACCAGTAAGAAGTCCCTCTTCCTTAGGGATCTTTAAGCAGAATTGAGATGACCACTTGTTGATTAGGTTATAGTTGGAAATCCTTTAGGGAATATGTCAGATGAGATGGCTGCTGAGGTCCCTTTAAAACTCTCAAATTCCAGATTTTTGTTTCTCTCCAACCTCCAACCCAGATATGGATCCTGGACTTCTTTTATATATCTTCTTCTGTAGAGAAAATGTCCAACTGTCCCACATATCAAAATCCTTCAGTCATAGCACTGGGAAATATAATTCTGATTTCTCCTCTAATTTATACTTTAAACTTTAAATAACTTTCTGGAGTATGGGAAGGGTGATACATTAGAATACATTTATATATACATCTATAAATGTATTAAATTATAATATATTCATACTTTAGAACTTTATTGTCTTAAATTTGAGATGTCTAATCCTTTTGTCAAATCAATAAAAGAACAAGTTTTAAGAGCCTGCTATGTGTCAAGTGCTGTGCTAGACACTGGGAATATAATCATTTCTGTCTACAAGGAGATTATAATTATAAACGTATTTCCAAAGTCTACTGCATAATTTTCATATGCTAATTTGACCTATAATTCTTATTGCTATATACAATGTAATATATTTTTTTTATAATCCACAGAAAGGCTTATTCTCAGAAGTAGTAGGGCCTGAGCCTCCTATTCATAATAAGGGCATTAGTGATTTCAGATTTATCTGGCATTTCAAAAGATTCTTGATTCCTAAGGTACAGAAGAGAAAGCAGATAATTTGCAGTGGAGAAGTTATTATACTATACAATCTAAACATTAAGAAAAATCAGGCGAAAATTATTTTCCCATCCTTTCCTATTCTACTCTTTTCTTTGTGGATTAATAAAAACTTCAAGTAAGCTATCTAGTTTTAACATACCAGTAATTTTTAATTGCATGAAGAATGTGTGTTGACCATAGTCCTTTTGTTTGAATTTCTCCATCAAAAGTTTTCTGTCAAAAGTTTCCTGATGGCAATAGATTTATTTTTTTTAATTTGTACAGATTGCAATGTTTTAAAGGAAAAAGTCAGTTGTTTGTAAGTTTTCCTGATATTATTTTTATGGAAGAAATAAGGCTCATCTGTATGCTAGTTTCTGTTTTCCTCTTTTACTTAGCATTTATTTATTGTGTCTTTGCTAACATAAAGAAAGGTTTTCAAAAACTGAGACCTGGCATTAATCTCTTGTTTGTTAATGATCTGCATTATGTGTTGCCCAATCTGAATTTATTTATTAATTTATGCTGAAGATTGCATTTTTATCTGCCACATTTTATGTAGATACTGGCATTTGAAAGCCCATGTGACCTATACAGGCACAATAGGTCTAAGTAGGGTTTTGTCTATTTGATTAAGGCAATCACTGATCACTGACAAACTTGTCAAAGACTATGATTCTGAGACCTGGAATAAAGTCAGGCTGTGGGAAAGAATAAGAAGAAAGGAAAAACAAAAGAAAAGAAAAATAAATCTTAAAATGTCCTTTGCTAATATGAAAATGTTTAAAGCAGCTGGTGTAATCTTAACCTAGAGGCAAATCGATGATTTCATACAAAACTACTGCCCCATTATGTGACTGTGTTCATGAAATTGAAAGGAATGGCAATTAATCTGCCAATTCTGAGTGAAAGGGTCACTTTTCTCTGACATCTGACTCACCATTCAATGAGCTGTGCTATATTTAGAGGGAAATGGGAGGAGGGAAATTAAAGGAATGAGGTTATAAACTGGGGAGGCTTCCAATTCATATTTTTATCCTATATCCCCTGAGAGGCAACGAGGGAAGGTGATAAAGACAGAAAGAAGCCCCAGGGATGCCACCGAAGCTGAGAAATTGCTAGGTGAGATTGCCTAGTTTCAGAAATGAGGCTTATTTTTGTGTTATTGTTCTTACATCTTACTGAGTGAAACACGTGGGGCCAGATCCTAGGTCCCCCAGCTACTGGTCTCATTATGCTTATGTTCCTATGTTATATGGCTCCAGGTATCCATACTATACTGTTATTCCAAAGCTTCCTTTATTTCCCATTTCCATTAAAGGGAATCATACGATCAGAAGCTCTTTATACTTCAGTTTCTTCATCTGCAAAATAAAGGTTACTACCCCCCAACCCATTCCACCAAAAATCAAGGCACAAAACAAAGAAAAATGTGTTCTGTAGTTATTTTGTATACATTTTTCATTCATGTATATATTGATACATTTCCCCATATAGACTATAAACTCCTCAAGGGAAGGGATGGTTTTCTTTTTGTCTTTGTATCCCTGGTGTCTGTTTTGGTGTCTGGTACATAATTTATTGCTTAATAAATGTTTTACCAAATGGTTAGAAGGTATTGAAGAGTCCTGACCTCATCTGGGTTGTTATGGGTTGTGGCATCTTAGAAACATTAAAGTTTTTCATAAAAGTGAGAAGATAGGATGATCTCAAAATTGTATTTCCCAAGGCATATTATTATAACTTTGCCCAAGATGTAATAGGAAATTCAAGTGAGCTTGAAAGAAGAGACTTTTTCTTTTTCTTATATATGACAAGGGCTTCAAATAGAAGCTAGCCCAGAGTAAGTGTTTAAAAAATATTTGTTGACTTAATAAATGTAGTAGTGTGGATAGTAAACTTTTGTTACTTGAGGCAGGTGCTTGTGGATCTATCAAATTTTCTACAGAAATTTCCTCTGAAAGAAAGATGATTGTATGTGTGGAGAGAGAGAGAGAGAGAGAGAGAGAGAGAGAGAGAGAGAGAGAGAGAGAGAGAGAGAGAGAGAGAGAGAGAGAGAGAGAGAGAGTGAGACAGCACCAACCAGAGGAAAGGGTTTGGGTTAAATATGCCATCAAAATGACTTTGAGTTTTTAGTTTTCTGCTTGGGATAGAGGATTTGGTGAATCTTTCCCCAGACTTTGATTCTCATTCAGGATTACATTGAGGAGTAAGAATAGGGAGGTCTGTATCTACCCTTTAAATCTGAAAATACCTGCCTCTAGTTTCTCTTACCCTATTGTTTATGGGATAGAAAGAGAAGCCTGTAGCTGCAATCGAGACAGAGATTTAAAGTTATTTTCAGGTGAGCATGTTCAGCATTTTTGTATAGGATTGTTTCAGAGTCATAAAAGCCTCCTTATCCATACTAAATTAGTTTGCCTTGTGGAGGTATGGATACAGAGTTAACAAAAAGGTGTTGTTGCTGTTGGGTTTGTTTGTTTTTAATGGAACACAACTGTCTAGGCCAATAGAAAGGATATGGTTCTCCATAGTCTGTTATTAGATTTCTATAGCTCTCTTTGCATTGTCAACACTTGCTTTTCCATGAGCGTCACCTTTAGGTTCTTGTCATCATTTGAAATTATTCTGCATTCAGCTGAAATTATTGAACTATTTCTTAGGCATATATTGCCCAGAAGAACCATATTCAAAAAATGGAAGATTCATTTTAGTGAGGTGGGGCCTGTGGACTTCCTCTTGACCTTACAATGGCTGCATCACCTCTTCTTTCCTCCCATAGTTTTATCAAGCACTGTATACAATGGAGATACTCAAGAAAGAAACTGTAAGAGTGATAAACATACTCTTTATGTAACCGATGGCATGCATTCATTTCTGCTTTTTAAAAGAAAATTCTCTCCTCTTTCTCTCAGTTTATGTGTTTTACATAATATAAAATATATGCTGAGTAAAAAAAAAGCCTATTTATTTCCTTATAGTTCTCTCAAGTTATTTGTTTGTGCTCATGATCATTCACTGCCTCTTTTATAATCCTTAGAAAGAATGGACTCAAAAAAAGTATATCCCTCATGGTTTAAAATTTATTTGCCTCTATAGATGGATAAATTTAAGAAATTAGTCACTGATATTTTAGTTTTTCTTTTAAATTAAATTCTAATATATGGTGTCAAAATGGCAGTAATGACATGGCTGTTATAAATTTCACAGGAAACAACCATCTCTAAATGCAAGTTTTTCTTTGGATTATGTAACCTGCATTAGCATATTATGAGGTAATTTTTGGCTTTGAATTTATTTATATACTTTCTGTCACTTCCATTTATTTACTTATTTGTTTGCTTGTTTATTGACATACTTGCTTGGCAAGTTTGTAGATAAAATAACATGGCCCAACCATTTAATTTTTTTAAAGAATTTAACAGTCCTTTGGAGGATGTACCTCTGTGTACAGTGCTACATAGGACATTGGTAATGGTGGGTAATAGATAAAACTTTTGCTAAGTATTCTGGGGTTGAAACTTGAATGACCAAAAGGGAAATGAAGAGAGAGGGAAAGTAGAAATAATTGCAGTTTTGAAGCTCTTTATATTTAATTAGAGTGGGAAGGGTCTTGGAGAAAATCTAATTCAACTTCTTTTTTTAGAGGTAACTAGGACCCTGAAAAGGAAAGTAGTTTAGTCACACACCTTGGAAATGGCAGAACTGGGCTTTTAAAAGTGCTATTTTTTCAATCACACATTACTTATTAATATAGAAATGCATGAAAATTCCAATTCTGTAACTAAGCATAAACCATTTTAAAAAGAAATCTAGTTTACTAATTTTAAAAAGATCATTTTGAAAAAAATGGTTAAATTCAAATTATAAAATAATTGGTTATTTTATTGAATTCATTGCTTTGGGGGTTATTTTTTTCAAATCAGATTATAGTAATATTTTATTTTAGTTTGGACTAAATTCTTAAGAAGATAGTTATGGACATATTTTCCTTAAATTACTGAGGAACTAGTCCATCAGCAAAGTTTCAATAAAATAGAAGCAAAGCAATGGCTCCAGAGATACTTTTATAACTTTATTTTTTAGTCTTCCTATTGAAGAAAAAAGCAGGGAGCAGGGAGGTAGCACAATAAATTAAGCACTAAGCCTGAGGTCTAGGGGACCTGGGTTCAAATTTGATTTCAGATATATACATTTCCAACCATAGGCAAGTCACTTAACCCTGTTTGCCTTGCCCTTCTGTCTTAAAATTTTTGCTAAAAGAGAAAGTATGGTTTAAGGAGGGAAAAAAGAAAGAAAAAAGGGGGCAAAGGTGTTTGGGGGAACTATTTAGCAAATTTAAAATGCAAAAATAGCTCAAAATTCCATTACATTCAAATCAACAAACTATTTGAAAGTCACCATAAGGGTAGTAGAATTGGTGCCATAAAATGTAATCCATCTGTGAGAAAAATCTGGAACATTAAAATTTAGATTGAGAGTATAAATTATCCACCCAAATTATGCAAAAATTATAGAATTTTATAACTGAAAGGTACCTTAAGAGCTCATCTAGTTCTCTTTATTTCACTGATAAAGAAACTGAAGCCCATAGAGATCAAATGATTTTTTCAAGGTCACACAGTGACTAAAAGTTAGTAGAAGAACTTAAATGAAAAACCCAGGTCTTTAGACTCCACTGCATTCTTTATAGCACTGCTAAATATGTTCTTAGGTCATTGTAATGGATATATATATATATATATATATATATATATATATATATATATATATATATATATATATATATATGATTACTGACCCAATATATGCTATAAATGCATAAGGCCATTTAAGGTCATCCTTTTTGGTAATTAAGTCAATTCAGCAAGCATTTATTAAGTACCTCATATGTGCTAGGCACCATGATAAGCACTGGGGGATGCAATGAAGGCAAAAGACAGTCCTTGACCTCAAAGAGCTCAGTCTAATGAGAGAAACAACAGGCAAACAACTATGTACAAAGAAGCTATGTACAGAATAAATTGAAGATCATCTCAGAGGGAAAGCTTTAATTCAGTCCATTATCAGAATAGTTCTTATAGGGGGAAAGGCTAATAGATTCTCCCTCTGAATCCATCTATTCTGTAAGAATCCTAAAACGTGACTATCCTTAACTTCTCTAGCATGAAATATCTGGCTCCTCTAACCTAGTTGTCAACTCTAAATGTCTTCAGGGGTAAAAGTATTTCCTTAAAAAAAATCCCAAACCTCTTTTCTCTAGTCACTGGTCTACTTTACAACTCTGTTTTTGAGAACATGGCAGAAAACATGCCCAAGATCCCATGACAACACAGCATTAACTGCAATCATTTTCTGTAACCGATAGTTCATTTTTAGAATAGTTAATGACTCTATTCCAGGTAAATCCCAGCCATCCTTCAGAGGAAAATTTCTATCCACATGTATTCTGGATCCAAACCCAGCAGCTACATCTACTGGTGATTTCACTCTTATGAGTTTACATGAATGATTTCTAAATAATTAGGCACATATTGGTTCATGAAGTAGATTGTCAAAATAATGTATTACCTGTAAAAAAAATATGACAGAAACCCCTGGTTGAATTGAAGAGAATTAATAGTGTGTTGCTGATATCTCTATAGATCCCCTCTGTGATGACTGTGAAGCTGCTATAGAAATATGAATAGAATCACCTACGTGTACTCTCCAAAGGTGTTTAGACATCCTTATTATAGCCACAGGCTGTTCAGTCTGGGTCCTTTGGCTCTGTGGTTTCCCACCTTTGGCCTCATAAGCTTGTTTGCCAGTTCCAGCTCAGTTGCAATAAAAGTATCTTCCTTGAGTGACAAGGAGTGAGCTACAAGGTGATGATTCCTTATATTTTATTAACAGGAACTTCTTGGTATCAGAACTATTCCTATTTAATTAGAATTATTGGTATTTAGTGGAACTATAGTATCTGTAAGCCATTCAGAAGATGTTATAGCAAGTTTTTGCATGCTTCCTGTTTATTAACATAGATATTTTCACAGGCGGATTTGCCTCTCCAGAGAGAGAGATGTTTAAGATATTGCCAAAGGTGACCGTGACTCTCTTTCACAGAATTTTGCCAATGACTTCTTGCGGGGAACAAGAGAAAGATACTTTAACATTTCAAATCTGGGTAACTAGGAGAAGCAGTGAAAATAATAGTAGTAATAAATGATAGCATATATTTAAAGCTTTATTTTTCATTTTACATATTACATCAATACAATTTTTCAGTCTTCATTTTCTGATATTTTGCAATTCATGTTCTCTCTTCCCTTCCTCAGGAAGGCAGGTATATATATACATATATATTATCATATAAAATATATTTCCATGTTCATCAGGTTGTGAAAGAAGCCATATATTGCTTTCACTTTGAAAAAAATTTGTGGAGAAATAAAGTAAAGATTGGTATGTTTCAATTTGTATTCAGACTCTGTCTGTTCCTTCTATGGTGGAGAATATCCTTTTTCTTTGGCATGTGTCTCTTGGAGTTGTCCTGGATCTTGCCTAGTTGATAATAGTTAAGTCATTCACAACTGATCATAATATATTATCATTGTTGCTATGTACAGTGATGTCCTGATTCTGCTCACTTCATTTTGCATCTCTCCATGTCTTTCCAGGTGCTTTTGTGATCATCTTGTTTGTCATTTCTTAGGTAGAATTTATATAGAGTCTAAAGATTGGCAAAGTGCTTTACAAATATCTCATTTTATCCTCTCAACAACCCTAGAAGATAGGTTCTTTTATTAACATCCTCATTTTACAGTTTAGAAAACAGACAGGCAAAGGTTATATTACACATGGAGGATAAAAGAGTAAATAAGTATTTTAGCCTGCATTTCAGTCTTTCTGACTCTAAATTCAGTGCTTTATTGAATGTACCACTTGTCTGCTTCTTATTCAGGTCCAGAATTTTAAGGAAGGGGCTGTCAGTGAGGGGGAAATGGTAGGTAGAAAGAATGATGGGTTTTGAGTCAGAGAAGTGGAGTTCCAATCCTGACCTTGCCACTTCTTTTCTCTACCTCTGTTTCCTCTTCTGTATAATGAGGGAGTTGATTTAAATGACTTTGGAAGAGTCTTCTAGTTATTACTCTATGATCATATGAAATCCAAAAATAACTCATTTGGTGAGGGGGCAAAGGAATGAGAGAAAGTTTAGTCAATTGGGAATTGAGGTGTTGCTGGTGCATCTTAGAGGAAGATAGACAGTTGATAATGTGGGACCAAAGCAAAGCCAAGAAAACAATGTTCACAATCAATTATAATAATGCAAATGAAAAGAATAATCACACACTAACACATAAAAGGTGAATATGATAGAATGATAAAGAATAAGCATTCAAATGAAGAGATGTGAGAAGACACCTCCATCCTAACCCTTTGTGGAGATGTGGAGATGGGATGTTCACTGTGGCACATGTTGCACATATTTTGGATATTTTTTTCAACATATTGATCAGTTGTGCTGATTTTTTTTCCTTCTTAAAAATACTATATTTCATATGGGATGGTGTTCTTTGAAGGAGATAGTGAGGATAACTGACATTTTAAGAAAGAAGATATCAATAAAAACTTGTATTTTAAAAAAAAGAAAGTGTGGAACTGTAATCCAAGAGAGTAATGGGTAGTGACACATAATTTCCTGCCCAAAAGACAATCATTTCTGCCATTCTGTCAAGGTGAGTTCCTTTTTTTTCCATTACTAGTATCTAAGCCTCTTGATGTCACCTTCCACTCCAATCTATGACAATAAACTGGCGGACCATCTCCTTAACAAGATACTTGATTCCATCTCTTCCTATCTTCTTCTGTAGATTATATCATCCCTTCTTTCTCCAACTTCTTTCTCTTCAACCCTGCCCTTTTTATCTACTAGATCTTCTCTACTTCTTTCAAACATTCCCATCTCTGTCATTACTCAAAACAAAACAAACAAAAAAAAAACTTCATTAGATGTTAACACCCCCAAACTATTATTCTTTCTTTCTCTTTTCAGACAAACTACTAAAAAGAAAACTGCTTAAAGTTCCTGTTGCCACTTCCTTTTCTCTCACTTTTCATCAACTTGTCATCTGAATGCCACCTTTATCATTGAACCTGTTCCAAATGAAACTGTTTTCAGTTTCACTTAATTGCCAAATCTTTTGGTGTATATTCAGCCCTCACCCTTTTCAATCATTGTGCTATATTTGACATTGGATTGGTGACTACCCTCTCTTCTTCAATAATATCTTCCCTCTGTTTTAGCAGGCATTACTCTCTTGTGCTTCTTTTTCTGCATATCTAATTGTTTCTTCATATTTACCTTTGCTGCTCCAGTATCCACCTACTGTGTCTTAGCTGTTGGTGTTAAGGTGCTTATCACTTTTTGCTTTGTTTATGAGTGCCTAAACACTTAGAATTCAAATCCTAATTAATTTCCTTTAGGAGAAAACATAAATTTATCTTTTCTCTTCTTAAAGATATGCACAATTTGGTCCCAACATACCTTACTGGGTTTATCCTTCTTGTATTCTGCAGTCTCTGCAGACTAGCTACCTCTCTAGTCCTTACAAGTGACACTCCCATCTCCCATCTCAGTGTTCTTTCATTTGCCATTTCACATTTTTGGAATGAACTTCCTCCCTATATTTGCCTTATAGTGTCCCTCTTTTCTTTAATTCATGACTCAAATAACCATCTCCTGCATTCTATCTGTCCTGACCCTCAAGTGTTCTTACTCCCCAAATACCTTGCCTTTTAGTGTTTAGTATATATTTACATGAGGGTAGTTAGGTGGCATAGTGGATAGAGTACAGGGCTTGGAAGCAGGAAAATTCATCTTCCTAAATTCAAGTTTGGCTCCAGTTACTTGATGGCTGTGCGATTCTGGGCAAGTCACTTAACCTGTTTGTCTTCATTCAGATAAAGTTAGCTGGTGAAGGAAATGGAAAACCACTTCAGTATGTTTATCAAAAAAACCCTAAATAGGATAATAACACTTAATAACAGCAATAATATATTTGCATATGTTTACTCTATATTTATATCATTTATGTGCAAATCTGTACCTCTCTCTCATTAGAATGTACATTTCTTGAAATTAGAGATTGCTTCATTCTTTGACATGTCTCTCCCTAGTGCCTAGTACATGGGAGATGCTTAATAATTTTTAATTGATTGGGAAAACTTCACAGAAATCAGGAATCAGAAATGTATCCAAATTATGTAAAAATAGTTAATACATTTTTGTCCTTCCTGAAGCTTAAAGTATTATCAGAGACACAAGACATATGTTATCCATTGCCATAAAAGGAACTGACAGAATCTGAATACAGATTGAAGCATATCATTCTTCATTTTATTTCCTCCATGAATTTTTCTCCAGTCTAAAAAATATGTCTTTTTTCACAACATGATTATCATGGAAAATGTGTTGTATGAAAACATAAGTACAATCGATATCATATTACATGCCTTCTTGAAGCGGGGGCGGCACAGAAAGGAGGGAGAAAAAATGGATTGCAAAAAGTCAGAAAACTGTTTAAAAATTATATTGACATATAATCTAAAAAAATTAAAAAGCGGAAACCCCCCAAGATATACAGTATAATAAAAATGGATAAAATAGTACAAAGAGGGATTTGTATGAAAGTGTTCAGTTAAGATGTATCTAATGTCAAAATACCAGGTTAAAATGATCTTTCTTTTTAGGTAGTTGGCAATAATACCTTGACATTCAGATAATGCCATTGTAATCTGGAGAATAGCCTTCATCTATAGGAATGATTAACTGGCTTTTGCTTATAAGAGAGGTCACCTAATCTGGCATAAGGGCAGAGGATATGAACTGGAAGGGAAAGAGCTGTTTATTGGCCTATGAGAGATATGAAAAAAGGTTTCTGAGACCATAGCAAAACCAAGCCCAAGTTTCTGAAAGAAAAGAGAATAATGAGGCAGGCTTCAGATTCCTACCATTTAAGCATTCACTTTACAGCAGAAGTTTGTCACTAGGTAATTGACATACAGACACTTAGTATTTTATAAGTTGTCTTGGTTGAAAGACTCCTAAAGAAAATGATGAGTTGATGTCTGTGCTCAATTTAATTCCTAAAATGTCAATTTGAAAGCCTCGACAAGGGAATTTAAAACAAACTACACAGCTTTGCTTTCTGGCCAGTCATCCATGAGGTGCTTTGTTTGCAAGTTCATGTGTTGATTTTAATCTATGCTATAAAATAATAAAGAATTAATCATATATTCTTGTTCAATGCTGTAATTATATGACATTTAGGTTGAAAGTTTACATACTTCAAAATTAATCAGAATTTTTAAGGAGTCAAGAGGGTGGCTTCTTGTAGCCTGAAGACTAAAAGTTACATATGGCATGCTTGTGTAAGTTTTAAGTATATTAATATTATATAATGGGAAAGTATTAAATTGTGATAAAACTGAGATAGATAGTTTTAGTCCAATCTCTGTCCTACTCCTGTGGGATCTTAGGGAAATCATAGTACTTTCCTGGGTCTTTCTTTTATCGTCTCTCAAAAGATAGAATTTAGTTAGATTTTTAAAAAAGTTTCCTGCTGATTCTAACATGTTTTTAATTTTTTAGGAAATGTTATAAATTATAAGTCTTATTAAGTTATGATTGCATAAATGTTATTGAAAATAATAGTCCTGCTGCTCAATGGTGCCATCTTAGCCCACCACAGTAAGCTTAAACTTAGAATTCATTCAGTTGGTCTCATCCAATTATAAGCCTGCCACTAATTGGGTGAGCTGCTGGGAGCTGGGGGCCACCAGGCTATCTAAAAAGGGCAAAGTGGATCAGGCTGGAAACAAGAGTAAATCAAAACTTCCCTGATAAGCAATAATGAGCAAGGTCAATTCGTGGCCACATCACTTATAGCTTGCATGAGATAGAGAGACCTATTGTGCAAAAATTAAAACTAATAAAATCAAACATAGTTCAATGGAGGAAAAGACAGACATATGGATAGACAGACAGGGACAGAGAGGAGGGAGAGACAGACAGATGGACAGAGAGACAGAGAGACAGAGAGAGTCTAGTCTAGTTTTACTAGAGAAACAAAAACAATGTCTCAACCCCCAGTTTCCAAATCACTTTCTTTCATTGGTATCCAATTATATGTCTTCAGTTGTAGGAAGAATGTTTGAAAAAAAGTGATAAATGTTGTAGCAAACTAGGTAAGATTAAACTTAGTTAATTTAATCAAATCTGTATATTTTAATTCAATCAAAATTTGATGTGTTGAAGTTTTATTTCAAATAAAGGCAATTAGGATATGATTTTCAATCATAAAATATAAAATAAAGATATTTTAGGCTAGAAGAAATTGACAACAACAGCTGGAAGGGAAGTTCATAAGTTAGTTCAGTTTTACATCTCATGAATTGGAAACACCCTCACACTCCTTAAGTTAACTGGAGGATTTATTGATGATACTCAAACCATCAATGAGTAGTATATACATACAAAAAAAAATAAGGATATACTTGACAATTCCAGACATCCCAGAATTATTGGCTAGATCTGAGTGCCAGGAGTAGTTAGGGTTAGCACTAAGAAGTACAAAGGGTGTTGGATTCTTTTTCAATTGTACCAATTCCGGATAAGCAGACCTCACTCATCTTTTTATTATGCCCATCATTGGGAGGCCAAGTAGAAAGGTTTCTCAGAGGATTTGGTAGAATTTCTTTGATGTCAGGGTTTGAACTCATGGATTTTCTGATCAATATTTTTTGTTCACCTGCACCATTTCCTTTTTCTGAAGACAGAGCATTGTGAACAAACTGAACCATTAGTGGTAAGGCAAGTAGGCTTTTAGAGAGCTGCCCATAGAAGAATGTAGAAGGTTATAAAATGTGAAGACTATCTCTATATGGAAAGAAAATTGTCAGATATGGGAACAGGATGAGAGGTTTAACACTCCCATCATCCATTAAATCAACTTTCACCTTTAACAATATAATTATTAGTATCATTAAACACTTAACAAACATTACCATGTACTTGGGAGTTATCCTGGCCACAGAATTAAATAGGATTACTCCCTCATGGGTTTCTATTATAATAATGCTAAATAGAAATTAGCAGACAATGATATACATTAATTTGATTCAAGACTAAATCTCTATGCTCAGTATGTGTTACTTATTTTGAAAATGCAATATTTTGAGGGCTAATATATAATGGAACATCTACCTCATCAGCTGTTAAAAGGCAGCAAGGGGTTAGAGTAGATAAAGCCCTGAGTCTAGAGTCAGAAAGACCTGAGTTTGAGTTCAACATTTTTGTGTGAACTTATTATAACATCACATTTACTATCAATGTGAACCAAGACAAGTCACTTAACCTCTGTATGCCCCAATTTCCTCAAACATAAAATAAAATAATAAAACATATAATTTATTTGATTTCTTATAAAATCACTAAATGTTTAGACTTAGCAGAAAACATAAGTGTCTAGCCAAACTCCTTCTTTTGAAAGACAATAAAACCAAGAAGTAGGGAGGGATTGTGATTTTCTCAAGGTCATAGAATAGCACAGAACAGTGCTATTATTATCGCATGATAGTATAGGAAGCAATGGTAAGCCCTAAAGGTCTGAGGATACAGAATTAATGTTAAGATCAAATGAGAAAAATATTTTTTACTATTGTGTCTGTCAATAGAAGTAATTTAATAGATGCTTTTTAAAAAATGAAAGACTATTCCTGTTTTAAAATAATTTAATCTGCATGCCTTACATAATACTTTGACAATGACACTTAAATCTTGCCAGTTATAAAAGGTAATAATCAGTAGCTTATTTCTTCTACTACATTGATATGATGTGATATTATATAAATTATTTGTAGGCTTCTTAATTTTGTAAAATGTGGTTTGTTCTCAATAGCATAATGTTCACAAGTAAACCATATCACTCATTCAATGTAACTAAGCAAACTAAATACTCTTTTGGGGCTGACCTCTGCAGATACGAAGACAAAAATGAAGCCTTTCCTTCCTTCAAGGATTTTATTCTACTGGAGGAAATGTATCATATATAGAGATAATGAGTCAAAAAGTAATTAGAGGAATCAGAGAACAGTAATAACTTGGGGGAGATTAGGGAAGTAATTACAAAAGCCTCCCCCCCCCCTGAAGATTAGAGGAACAAAAATGATTAACGAAGATTTACATTCTAGAGATGGGGAAAGGTTGATATGAATAAAAGAGGCAGAAGATGGAGTGCTAAGTTTGACTGAAAAGTAGAGTGCAAGAAAGGAAATCATATGAAGTAAGGCTTAGAATCTAGATTGGAACCAGACCATATGGGCTTTAAACACTTGCTGAGAAGTTTATATTTTATCCCAGATAGCCAACAGAGTGACATGGAAGGTTTTTGAGTTAAGATGTGATATATTCAGACTGTGCCCTGTTTTTTCAATAAATATTTATCCAGTGTTTACCATGCCCAATGCCCTGTTCTGGAGAGTAGAGTAAATAAAAAAGACAAAAAACCTAATGTTCCTTATCATCAAGAAGCTTAGACTCTAAGTATGTGTCATAGCTTATAAGGGTAAAAGTATTTGAATGTTTGTTTGTTGATCAAATAAGGTTAATGTCTAAAAAGGAAGCTTAGTAATTTTGATTTGATGTTGCATTAATAGTTCTTTGAAACTCAATAGATGCTTTTACCTCTAACCATTTACCAAATTAAATGAAAATCCATTAAAAATGATTAAGGACTTTATGCAGAGCCAAGATATAATAGAAAATCAAAAAGTCCAAGTAAGCTGTTTTTCCAGTCTAGATCAGCCAAGGCAGAGAGACAAAAAGGTCTGGGGATAAAGGAGATGGAATGTGGAGAGGTGCTAAGTTCAGAGCAGTACACTCCAGGGAAGGGCTATGTACCTGGGGAAAGAAGTAGATCCCCCTGGACTACTCAGACAGGAATGGGTACCAGCTGGCATCTTCATCACCCACGACCTAGTCCCATTCATAGATTCAAGGCAGACTGAGGGGACTTGTGCCCCAGGAGCAGAGTGGGGTCTCATTTCTAGCTTTTATCCTACTCTAAAGCCTACAGAGGAATGACCAACCCCCCCCTGAACAAGTACTATAAGATAACCAACCAACTAAAGTGTTTTAAAAAAAAATACAATATAATTTTATACCTCATTGTTTCTCCCTTTCATTCTCCTATTTGAAGGAAAGAATTTCAGATGTCACTATCACCAACCTACATTTCATTACTACTTGATGTCTTCTTTATTCCCTCTCAATACATCTTTAAAACACCCACTATTGAGGGAAATATGCCTTTCAGCCCTTCTTAGACTCTTCCCAAGCTGGGAAGAAGCACAGCTCCCAATGTCTTTAATGACTTAACCCTGCTTGTAGAGTAAGTATCAAATCTAAGAATTTTCCAGAAAGACATATTAAAAACTGGATTATATGAAAATGATATGAAATATATTTAAATATAAAATATATGAACTACATATTTATAAAATATATGAAAGCCTAGAGTAATATTTACATTTGTATTAATATCAAAACAAAAACATATCAACAACAAAAATAGTCATAATATAAATAATTTCTAGTATACATTTCCAAACAATATATGAAAACAAAGAGATGCTAAATATATGTATATATATATATATATGCATAGAATATCTGTTTAAAATAAAATCCTACCTTCTGTCTTAGAATAAATACTGTGTATTGGTTCCAAGGTAGAAAACCAGTAAGAGCTAGGCAGTAGAGGTTAAATGACTTGCTCAAGGTCACACATACACACTATCTTAAATGTTTATATTTCACTCTATTCTTTTTATTGAGAGAATGACTTCCAAGACCTATTTTGAATACAAAAGTGAATATATTCCTTTTTATTTTTTTATAAAGATGTGAGTATCTCAAGGGGCCAACTACAGTATATAAGAAGATTATAGTACTGTATTTTTATTATAATTCTAGTCTTATAAGCATGATATTTAGAGGGCAAAATATTAATCATTAATTTGAATGCAAAGAAAAAGCAGGTCCTGTCAACAGTAATCAATATAACTTTGATATCTCAAAAGTTTATCCTACAAATTTTCACAATATATTTGAGTTTTGAAAAACCTTTATTGCATATTTTTGAAGACTTATGAGTATTTCTGGAGGTTGTTCTAATGAATTGGTTTACTTGCTGATTCAGAGTATATGCTATGAGAAAAACCATGCCAAGATGCTACTACACAGTACATTAGAAATGACTTTACTATAAGTGGCCTTTTATGAGATGGATCAAAAAAGTTATCATCTTCTTTGCTATTCTGCCTTTTTGGTGTTGCTGGAAATGGTGGAATTCTATGGGGTTTTTTTGAATCTTTATTTCCAAACTTGAATGCATTTAGTATCTATTGTTGCACTTTCCTGTTCATTTTGGATACAAATCATCCCTGGCAGGAGCAAGATACAGCATCTATGCAAAGTTCCATCTGGCATGATTTTGTTAATATGCAGTTCAATTTTGAAATGAAATCAAGTCAGTAATGAAGAGTGGATGAAATCAAAGAGCCAAGAAGCAAATAGCTTGTCATTTTTTTATTATTTTTATTAAATAGAGCAATATCCTCCAATACTTTTTTTTAAGTATTTTACTGATCTCTGTGGACTGGATTCAGTGAGGAATTTGCTACAAAGAGAATGGAAGCCATTGGCTATGTATCAGGAAGTGTTGTATAACTAAGGTGGCATGTAAAAGGAAGAGACACAAAACAAGTGATGCAGTTTATATTTTGTAACTGTTTAAATGAATATATTGAGAACCATAATAGGCAAAATTGTCACAGAGGCAAATACTTTAATCAGAAAATCAGATAGTATTATAGGACTATAGAAATGGGAGAAAAAACCCTCAGGCTATTTTTGTCCATCCCTTACCTGTGTAAGAATCCCCTCTATGAATACTTTTGATGGCATGAAATTGAAAACTTTTATGTCATTAAAATGCAAATAAAATAAAAAAAACAAAGCTTTCAAATGGGAAAACATTGTTTTAGCTCTGGTGAGGCTTGATATCCAAGATATATATGCATTTAATAAATGAATGAGATCAAAAGTCATTCCACAGTAAATAATTGCTCAAAGGGTATAAACAATTATTTTGCTAAAGAATTGAAGTTATTAGCAACCATATTAAAGTATTCTGCAGTTTAGTAATAAGAAAATTGTGAGGTAAAGCAATCCAGAGTTTTCACCTAATACTCAACAAATTGATTAAGATGAAGAACAATGGAAATAGTATTGGAGAGATAATGGAGAAAACATGTCCATACTGAAAATAGTACGGATAATTGAAGTACTGAAATATTGTTATAGCTCATTATTTAATCACCATGCAATAATTCACTGTTCTCTGCAGAGCAAGGTTTTGAAATCTCTTTTTAAGGGAAAGATACTTGCTAGCAATATTTTTTTCATCTGGAGATCATCTGCAGAAAATGGATGGTTGTCCACCATGATGTATTTTATCTTTGCTATTGAATTTTATCTTTGCTCTCATCAATAGGCTAAATTGGTCCATCCCAGGTCTCCTTTTGTATACAACATTTCAGCAAAACTGAATGGTCCTCTGAATGACTTCTCTCATTCCTTGCTTCAACAACTGTAGTATTTCTCCTTCTAGCCTCAAAGATGGACAATGTAGTTTTGAAATCTGGTTTTTCTCTTCTCTCTTATCTTTCTGAAGCCAGACTTGTGTTATCTCTGACAACAACTGCACCTTATTTTATGATTAATAACTAAATTATCAACTTTTCTCTTCAATCAAATAAATTCTGTTTGTCCCATAATCATAAAATGACTCTGGTATCCAGACCTCTCCATCAAATAACACTTTGTCATGTTCAAACTTTCATAGCTGTATACTTTCAGTCAGACTCTCCTCCAGAAATTCTCTCATTCTGTAGGTTCTCTAAGTCTGAGCAAATGTAATTTAGCAACAAACCTTTAAGGGGAGATTATTATACTTCTATACACTTACCTGTTTAAATATAGCAACAAAATGACAAAATGGACAGAATGCAGAGCTGGAAGTGTAGCAGTTCTGTGTTCAAATTAGACCTCTGTTGACTGTGTAAACCTGGGCAAGTCATTTAACTCTTGTTTAGCTCAATCTTCTCATCTTTAAAATGGGGGTTTAAAGAGCACCAACCCTCCACCCACCAGAGTTCATGTTAAGATCAGATGGCATCATTGTTAAGTGCTTATAAGGCACAGTGCCAGGCACATAGTGAGCACTATATCACCATCATCATTATTATTATTATTACCTAGAGGAACTTTTTGTTTTATCTCTGTATCCCAGTACGTGTCTTGTTTATTATAAATCCTTAATATAGATGGCTTGATTAGACAAACAAGCTATCGCTCTGCAACATGTAGCAATTGTAGAACAGATTATTGTGTAGAACTGAAAATTCTCTCTTTTCTAACATACAATGCATGATATAGAACTAAGGCTTGAAGTCACAATTTAAGTTGTTGATGGATTTTTAAACTGGATTGCAATCCCCTGCTAAGCATAATTGCTTCGTCATGATTGCCACTCCAAAGCAAATCAAAACTAATAGTTAATGGGAAGTCATGTACTTAAAAATGTTTGATACCCCATGGTTTTCAACAAAGCCTTCCATTTGAACCTCAGTGTGGCATCCTGGGGCTAACCTTCTGGCAGAAAGAATAATTTAGTTCTTCAGAGTTCCTTTATCTGATTATTCTTTTAGATTCATGAATGTTACACACATTATAGGGTTGCCTCATGATACTTAACTTTCTATTTCAGAGTCAAATAATATTTATGAAACATATATATATATATATGAAAGGCACTATGACATTATAATTTCATTGTGAGTTCTGAACATGATTTTGATGGTATAGTTTTTTCCTAATATAACTGTAAAATTCTTCTTTCCAAAACTACATTTTACTCAAGAGAATTCAACAATGACAACAAATGAATTAAATTGGTTTCGTGTGTTGATTGGTTTTTGTTGAAATCTTCCTTTTGCCAGTACATTAGAATTGATTGCAAACCTCATGGCACACCTAAAGACTATCAGGCAGAAAAAGACGGAGGCATTGGAATATTATGCTTGTTGATATGGCCAAAAGACTTTTTTTTTCTTTTCACATAGCTTTTTAGCTATGCTCATGTATGTTTTGATGAACATAAATAGTTGCTATTTGCAAATGTGAAGACCAGAGCTATGTATATTTATATGTATATAAAATAAGTAGCAGTTGCTGTGTTAATTCTGTATACATATGTGGTTGGAACTTTGGCTGCTGATACTGCCAATGTGTACATCCCTATTAAATAGTTAAATGAAAATTTATAGCCATTTTTTATATTTAATCTTTTGACAACATCCATTTAGCTTTGGCATATAAGCAAAATTCAAAACACTTAGTTTCAGAATCCTGACATTGTACAAATAATGATCAACCCATGTATCATCCTAATATGTCTGTGACTGAACATTCTTCATTATGTTGTCATAGGGATTTTTCATAATTTTAAGGTCAGTTTGTTGTATTTTCATTGTCTACAAGCCACAAAAATGTTTCTACTACTTCAGGGTAAGTTCTCCACAGAACAGGAAAGGAACTCCAAGGCCATCTTGTCCAACCTTTAATGTGAATAAGAATTACCCATATAGCATACTTGAAAAGTGATTTTCTAGCTCTTGATTGATGAACTGCAAATTTTCCATGTTTGGAGAATCCTAATTATCAGGAAGTTTCCCCAGCATTAATGTAAAAACTGTTTCTTTACTATTTCCATTAAATTGTACCTTTTTCTGCCCTCTAAGACCAGACAAAATAGTATATACCTTTTTCATAGGAGGACACTTCAGATTCTTAAAGATAGTTATCATGCCCCTGATTTCTTTGGTATGGTAAACAGCTCAGCTTCTTTAACTAATCTTCATATGATATAATCCTTGGTCATTGACCCACTCTGGTTGCCTTCCTTGGGACATACTACAGCTTAAAAAATCCTTCCAAAAATGCTATTCCTTGCACTGAACCTAATGTTCTAAAAATGGAGAGTGTACAGAAGTACTATAAGCTCCCTAATTCTAAGATACCATCTCTTTAATCTTCTTTTAGGATATTCTTGCCTTTGTTTATGTATTTCACCTTCACATTACTTTCAAATCATTTTAAATCATTAACTTGTCTCATCTGGATTCTCTTACCCCTACAGTGATAGAAAAAAATCTCAGAACAAAAACTATACTAGAAATAAATTCAACAGTCTTTGAAAGACTTTTCTTCATATACTCAGTCCTTGTTGAAACACTAATCCTTTGTCATGAAGGGATTGTACCAAGTGCTGCCATGAGATGAGATGCTCTCAGGCAAGAGACACACAAATTCTTATCTTTTCCCTTTCCTGAATATTGGCTGAATGATGAAGGCACATAAATGCATTTCTATTTCAAGAAAGGCCAGGTATTAGATCCATAGACATGTAGTTCATCTAAGTCTTTTTCTTGTTCAATGGGAAGTATAAAACCATATAAAGTCCAGTCTAATTAAATATGGCAGCCTCTATGATAATCCTTTCTATCTTCAAATATATTCTGAATGCTTTCCCTTATATACCATCTACTCCTATAACAGTGTGATCCAGCCCAGCCTTTCTGCCACTAAACAGTATAGAACAAAATTAGAACTTTCACCATTGCACCAAATTGCTGGCTATGGCTCTGATTATGATAAAGGGTCATATCTTTTTTTAAAAAACCTTTTCCTTCAATCTTAGAATCAACATTATATATTGATTCCAAGGGAGAAGAATGGTAAGGGCTAGTTCTCTCATCACCCAACCCTCTGCCCAGCAGCCCAATGGGAACACTTCCTCCCTTCCCTATCTAGGGCAAGGGGGTAGCTCACATCCAGTGTGAGGGTTTCAAGTTTGGGCACTTAGTCTCTAAAAGGTTCACCATCACTGGTCTAGGCAGTTGAAGTGTCTGAGGCAGAATTTGAACCTAGGATCTACTGTCTTTGAACCTGGCTTTCAATCTACGTGGTCATTATATCTTGGTAATATCTGAGCTGCATAGAAAGAAAGCCAGTTCAAATGTCAAACACTGCCTTGTAGTTGGACAATAAAAATGAAAGTGAAATAGAAATCCCCAAAGCTCCAAGCTCAATAAATTTCAAGGTCTTAGAGAGTAATTCAAAAGGAGATTCAAGGTACTAGGTCAACAAGAGTACCTGTGTATATGTGTGTGAAATAAGGACCTTTATATAGGGTTAAATTTTACATATTTAAAATGAAAAATACATGAAAATAGCACGAAGGCTTTCTTATTATTTGTTTTTGTAAGCCCTGAGAGTTGATTTAGTTAATAAGATAGTTTTGAATTAATAAAGAAGTATTTAATTAAATACTTAGAATATGTGTTAGGCATTGTGCTAAGAGTAGAGACATAATATTAAAAAGTGAGATAGCTATTGCACTCAAAAATATTGTAGTTTGAGGGGAGACATCACATATAGGGACCCCCTTTTTCTATATGTATCTAAGAATACAGGATTATCAATTTGCAGATAGGATTTGGGGGGGAGGATATTATACAGAAGTAAATAATGAGCCTGAAGTTGACACTTGTCAAGATAATGATGCTAAGAGTTCACATTTCTATTGAATTATAAGGGTTACTGTCCTAGTTTACAGGTTGTCATGCTAGAATGGCTTCATATTCACAGTTTATTTTGAGAATAGGGGCAAGATACACAGCAGTAATAAATGAACTAGATAAAATAACTCTTATAAAAATAGTCCTGATATGAAACAAATGAATCGAATTTTTAAATACCACTGCTCTAGAAGCACAGGTGGGATTGTTTAACATCAAGAGAATATTTCCAATGCTTATTGGTGTTCTGGTAGAGTGGTGGCTAGAACTTCTCTGTGATTTATAGAGTTCTACTGGCCATGATACTGTCATGGTGCCCTTGATACTAAAGGATCATGAGATCGAAGACTTAGAGTAGGAAGAGCTTTCAGATACCATCCAGTTCGACCTCTTCATTCCGGAATGACAAAGCTAAAAGCCATAGTGGTAAAGGGACTTGGCCAAAGTCACGGAGGTAGTAAGCATCAAAGATGAAATTTGAATTTTCCAACAAAATTTTATTCTCTATATTTAGTAAATCATTTGCATAAAATAGATATGTATATATATTTAAACACACATATTTATACAGGTATCCCTTCCACATCATGGGGATAAGGAGTTTCAGTTTCTAAACTTTTTTTCTGTGTTGTCTAACAGTCATTGTGTACCATCTGTGACTTCAACACAACTCCCCAAAGATTCTCATTTAATTTCTTATGCTAACCCATGTTATTTTGAAACTGCAATGGGCTAAGTCACAATGTGGAAGGGATACCTGTATATGTATAACAAATATATGTGTACAGTAAAGGGTGAAATTATGGTTGAGATTGAAAAAAAAATCTAAATTTAAGTGGTCACCAAGGGAAATCCCAAATAATAAAATACCCAAGTCAACTGCCAAATTCTATGGTGATTTAATTGGTATAGTAAAGAATTTTAAGAAGATGGAGGAAGGAAGGGGCTAGTACCAGGCAGGAAGATAGGAGATCTAGAAAGTAAGGTTTTGAGTGTGAAGGAGGAAAGAATCAGCCTGACCTCCAAAGAGGCTTAGCTAAGATGCCCAAACCTGAAATCAGCTCCAGGACAAAATTCACCACCCAACACTCCAAGATGAACATTTAGCACGCTACCAGCTAGAGTCATCTCTCCAGGGAAAGAGAAAGAGGCAGAAACTGATATGGGAGTTTTTACATCACTTTTCTGCGTCTCATCTGTACCAATGAGGACTTAGCTTGACTTAGGACAGCCCAAAGGTCAGTCCTTTTTTTGCACATGTCTGTTGAAGGCCATCTCCTCAGATAATTAAATCTTGAGTTTGATACAGACCTTTCAAAATCTTGTTAAACTGAGTAGGGTGGAGTTTCCAAGACCTGATTCTGTTATTCCAAGTATCTCCCTTGTTATTGATCAGGAAATAGCTAAATCAGATCTTCTAAAGAATGGTCTGATTAGGGTGGAATATTTATAAAATTCATTCTACTTGTGTCTAACTACAGACCTATACATATATATTCATACATATATACACATATGTGTTTTTATATTTTTTTCACAAGTACTGATTTAATGTTGTCTAAATCCCTATGCTCTAGGGGACACAGTGGAATAGAATGCCAGACTTGAAAACAGGAAGAACTAAATATCTTCTTGAGGTCAAATCTGGCCTTCGAAATTTACAACTGTATGACCCTGAGCAAATCACTTAACCCTGTTTACCTTAATTTCCTCATCTGTCAAAGTGAGCTGGAGAATGAAATGTCAAATCATTTCAGTATCTTGCCATCAAAATCTCAAATGGGATTGCAAAATTGGACATGCTTTAAAACAACTAAACAGCAAAATGCTTGTGCCAAATAGTTGGTACTCTTGTAGTACATGAGAGAGGATAAGGAAATTTGAAAAGGGTCAGTGATGAAGGAGTCACAGAGGAAAGGGAGCCAGCCTGGATAATGGTAAAGAGATTATTTAAGAGAGTCAGGATACTAACAATAAGATGAACCTTGTTCCTGAGTCAACAACTTTCTAAAAATCATAGTCATAGAAGGTAATAGATTAAAAGGGACTTTGATGTCCTTCTAGCTCAAACTATATACAAAACATGAACTTCTCCAACAAGTGATAAACTCTTCTTTGCATATAAAAAGTGATAGGGAATGGATTATCATTTCAAACCGGTTTTTTCCATTATTTGATAGCTGATTCTTCGTTCTTCCTCATACTAATCTGAAATCTGCATCTCTAAAATTTCTGCACTTCAGTACTAGTTGAAACCTCTGTGACTAAGCAAAATAAGCCCTAGTGCTCTATTAAAGGCCAAAACTATTTTCCCAGTGTGGTCACGGTTGTACGCATAAGCAGTGACAAAAATGAGGGATGCTAGAGACAAGACAGTTAAAAGAACATATTATGTGCCAATAAAATTGCAATATAAATGAAGTATGTGAATATTTACAATAAAATATAAATATCCCAGATTAACAGAAGAAACAAAATACATAAACAACCATATTCTAGAAAAAGAGATTGAACAAACTAGCAAAATAAGGACCAGTTAAATTTACAAGTGAATACCAAATATTTTTAAAGATAATTAATTCTAATATATTTTTTAAAAAATAGGTAGAGCCCTACCAATTTCCTTTTACACTAAAAATGTAGTTTTAATATCTAAAGCAGGTAGAGCAAAAACAGAGAAAGAAAATAATAGACCAACCTCTCTCTCATGTACTACAATTGATGCAAGATTTTTAAATAAAATGCTAACCAAGAGATTATAGCAATATATCATAAAGATCATATACTATGACCAGGTAGGGTTTTTTTTTTACCAGGAATGCAAGACTGGTTCAGCATTAGGGAAACTATAAATATAGTTTTGAGCTTTTCAAAACCAAAAATCATAGGATTATAGGAATAGATACTGATAAAAAAGATTTGACAAAATACAGCCCTTCTTATTAAAACAGAAACCATATGAAAACATGAAATTATATTTATTGCTTTTATATCATTTACTGTAAAATCAAGTAATCTCATAAGCTGTTAGGTTGCATCTGTAACTAGGATGTTAGAAAGAGCAGTACCAGTTGTTAAATAATTGAATAAAGAATAAACAGTGATAGATGAGAATAGTTGACTTAAGGGTTCCTATTATCAACCTAAAATGTAAAGTACACAGCTTGACTAAATCCTGATTCTG
The DNA here is from genome assembly GCF_027887165.1 of Monodelphis domestica. NCBI lineage: Eukaryota > Metazoa > Chordata > Mammalia > Didelphimorphia > Didelphidae > Monodelphis > Monodelphis domestica. Next base: position 444,783,715 of record NC_077228.1, on the reverse strand, counting down.
CTGCAGGATAACAAAAACAATCATGGAATCAGTTGGAAAAGCAGGAATTTATAATTAATGTTTACTTTTCTAGGAACTTATGTTAATAATAGGGTCCTCTGATTCTATGACTACAAGAGATGACTATGACTGTTTACCTTTATGTCTCTTCATAAGAGTTATTGACTGAGGTTATTAGTTATAAGATCAATAAAATGCTTAGAACATGTGCTAGAATTTATCATCTGTCCACTAACATACTTTGAGTAGTAGGTTTTGTTAATCAGTGATTTGTATCAACTGTCAAAAAGTCCATAAAAACAACTGACAATATTCACAAGATATCTTTCTTCAAAGACGGAGTGTGAATGAGACCACTGACTCTAGTTGTTGATGAATAAAATCAATTTTCAGGTCAGAATTATGACCCAGAGATTTCTTTTTTTCTTACACATAAGAATAAATGCAGCTTTTCTTTAAAATATAAGCAGTATCTATCTAACACCAAGAACAAGAATTGTGTATAATGGAGATAAATTGGAAACCTTTCCTGTAGAATTGGTGGTGAACCGAGGATGTCCATTATAACTATTACTCAAACTTGTACTAGAAATGCTAGATATAACAAAAATGAGAAAAATTAATAAGAATAGGAAATTTGGAAACAAAACTATCATTTGCAAATAATATTCTAGAGAATCAACTAAAAACCTGCAAACCATATAAATTATCAACAATTGTATAGATTGCTAATGAAAACCAGCAGGAAGGGTTAAAAAGAAATATTCCACTTAAAACTAACTGCATATAGCATAAAATACTTGAAATCTACCTGCTAAGACATGCTCTGGAGCTATATGAACACAATTACAAACACTTTCCACACAAAGAGAAATAAACAATTAGAGAAATATAATTACATTTTAATATACATTATATAAATATAATTGTATGCTGAGCCACTATAATAAAATTCAGTACTACCTAATTAACTTATTCAGTGCATACCAATTACATTACTGGAGAATTATTTTATAGAGATAGAAAAATAATAAATTTCATCTGAAGAAAAAAAAGGTCAAGAATTTAAAGAGAATAATTTAAAAAAAGGGGGGGGGGGAACACGCAGTTTGGCAGTACCAGATCTCAAAATATACTCCAAAATTTTAAGAGAGTAAAGAGACAGATGATTCTTCACAAGTAGTGATTAGAAAGCATAAAATTCTGTTTGAATATGTGAATTCATATTAATTTTCCTTAGTTTCATCTCCTGTTTTCTCCTCTAAAGTCTCATGCCATTTTCTGATCCTGTAGGATCCCTGAGTTATCCAAGGCTATGCACATAAAACAAACTCACCAACAGACACTAGCAAGTAATAAGGTCCTGATGGTAGACTGTTGTCCAAAGACAAGCCTTTGTAAATTGTTTGAAGAATAGCTATTAAACTGTTATCTATATAATTAGGAGGACTTATATTAATCAGATTTTTTATCTTTGAGGTTCTGAAACAATATACTTTCCTTGTTTATTTCTTTCAGTTGTAGCTTTTTTAAAAACTCAACATGTTGAAATCTTGCTGACTATCTGTAATTTTTATGAGTTCACTTATTCTTTTGTTCCCATAGATCAGTGTATTTTTCTAAAATGAATTCTAAAAATATGGTATTCACTTATTTTCTTGTTGGGTCTGGGGAATAAGATTGATCAAAGTGTCATAATTTTTAGAAAGTCTGATGATTCTTAGATGACATATCCTTGATGTGCTTTCCAGGTCACTTAGTTTTTGACAGTATAGACCTTACATTTTTTTTGTTTGATTTTTCTTTTGATTTTATGTTTTGTTATAATATTTCTTGCTGTCCCATGGAATCATTAATTTTAGCTTGACCCATTCTGATCTTCAATGAGCTCAGTTCTTAGGTAAGCCATTATCTTTTCCAAGCTATTAGTTATCCTTTCTATTTTATTCTCCAGAGTTTTCATTGCATTTAAACATCTATGATGATGATCATGATTTTAAAAAAAGGAGGCACATAGATACACCATATTGTTTTAAGCACCAGGGAAAATACTGATCTAACACTTTTCTAATATGTTTCCCTTTTAAGTTCATATCCTTTGTTTTCATTCCTCTCAGGATAAAAGGGATGAAATAGCCTTGTATTCCTTGCTTATAAGTAGCTGATCAAGCCATTTATTGGGTACATAAAACTTTCTTGGTACATAGTAGGTCAGTCACTGGTCAAATATGAAGTCACTTCTGCCATCTAAGAACCTAATAATAGGTACACAAGTATAAAACAAAACAGTAAGTTAAACTTATACAAAAAAAGACCAGGTTCCTATAAATTATGTCCTGGGGAATATAAGTAAGAAATTCAAGAATGCCTCATAATTTTGACCTCAGAGTGAGGGTCTCTCCCAACATGATACTAATATGGGGATCCTGTGCCATTCTAGGATAGGTACCTGTCTCCTATCTCTCTCTAGGGGAACTGCCCCTGTGCTTTCAAAATGCAAACCAGTGGTCACAAAGAAATATATATGCTCACACTAACCAAAGGAGTTTATGAAGTCTATACCTGGTACTCTTCTGGCTCTACCCCTTGAATCCTATAGGGATTATAACTTTCTCTTTCCTCCATCTATTGTTTATTCTGATTCCCAAAAACATGACATTTCCTTATATGGGAGATAAATAAAAATGCCAAATCCTAGCAATCCATGTGGTTCTAGACTATTCCTCCTCTCTCTAAAGAAGACATTAAACATTACTGTTTTAACAATGAAAAACATGATAAATAAAGAGAAGCATAAATATACTTTATAAATGCAAGTAAGTAAAACTAGAAAAACAACATTCCTGATGCTGTCAATGGAAATAGGAATAATAATAATAAAGATTAAATATGAAAGGAATTTTGCAGAATTATAATTACTAAGCATGATTGAAAATGAGAGATATGAAGACACTTTCTTTGCTTCTTTTGCAAAGGTTCGGGACCATGGGTGTGAATAACTGGTTTAACATCATGACTTTTACAATCTGTTGAATGCTTTTGCTGATTTTTTTCTTCTTCCTCTTTAAAAAAATATCTTTGTTATAAAACTATCTCTTTAGGAGGAGGAAGGAAAAAGAAATGCAGGAGAAAATGTAAGTGATGTAAAATGAGTATATCAATAAAAATCTATTTTGTAAAAAAGGAATCAATATTAAGGGAGGGAATTAAATTAGATAAGAATTAGGGTAAGAGAGGGAGACCAAGCTACAGGAGAAGATGGGAAGGATAGTATCAAGGGTACTCGGAGAGAGGTGGAGACTTCAGTGAAAAAGAAGAGATGATCCTGACATAATTTGATGATTGCATTTTGAAAGAAGGAATTTATGATGGATAACTTTATTTTTTTTCATTAAAGAAGAGAAAAGAATATTTGAAACATTTGCATATAATTACATATGTGTAAGTAATCATTGTGATACTAATTAAAATCATTCCTCATTTTTTGCAAATGTAATAAAATTTTACATTTCCCAATATGTGTCTCAGATGCCTTTCAAAATTGACACTGGGCAAGATCAAGTTTATTAACATAATGAATTGTCCCATCATCTGTTACAAGCCATATGACTCACTTAAAATGCTAAAATCTGAAATGGGACTAGACATATCAGTGATAATTATGATGATTACTAAGAAGCATTATGTTAAAATAAACTATTAAATTGATAGTATTAAACTGATTATTTTATTCATTGAAAATTATAGAAACTAAGGAATGGTATTTTATGCAGAAGAGGTATTGATACTGTTCAGTCTATTCTGTAATTAATTATTAAATGGTATGCATTAGTGCTTAGAAAAAATTTAAAATAATCTTTTTTTATTTTGTAAAGAGTACAATGAATATAAAGTTTGTTTAAAATTTTTGGAAAAGAAATGCTAATTCTAATAAGACCATGAAATGCATTGCTTTTATGGATGAAATATCCACTTTTGGTTTAAGGACTGGATCTTAAAAATGGAATTTAATTTTTATAATTGGTAATTTCTGTACCTGCACATTCTAGCTGAATGCCAGTACTATAAAATATTAATGGAAAACTTCATGAAAACCTTTAGAGCATGATTGAATGAGAGAAGCCAAGGTTGTAAGGTTGATGCTGTAGCAATTTTAGTGATTGCTGGCATATGGCCATTATTGCAATACTTTATTAATAATGTCACTTTCTAGCTAGCATAGGCTATCCTACCTCTTCTTTTAAAGAGTATTTACAGTGTTTCCATTTGAGTCAAGCTTGTTTGTTACTTGGCACATGCCATCTCTGAGAACTTGGGCTGTCTTCATAGTCAATTACTATAATACAAATGCTAAGTCTGCTCTCTTGGTTTTCTTTTTTACTTATTTCCTTTCTTCCCTCCTCTTCTTCTCTCCTTTCTTCTATGTTTCCTACCCTCTCCTTTCCCCCCTTTCTCTCATTGCTTCCTCTCATTCTTACCTCCCTAGTCTCTTTCTTCCTCCTATCCTTCCTTTCATCTCTTCTTCCCTCCCTCCTTCCATCTCTCTCTTTTCTTCCCTCCTTTACCTTGCTTCCCTTCCTTCTTTTATATTCTCTTATATGCAAAGAGCACTTCGCCAGAAACTTTACAGGATACAATTATTAAATAAACATCCAACCTGTCCATATGAAGTTTACAGTCAACTGATGAATTAATAGATAAGAATAACTGCTCTACCTGTGACTCCATTGATACAGGCAACTACTAGGTGATAAAACTCTTTCTACAGTGCAGGTCAACAGCTTCTCTACAACATTTGGTTGAAGACAATTGCCTAGAACACTAAGATGTTAAGTAACTTGTCTGAGGTCACCCAGTCTCTGTCAGACATGAGACTTGAACTCAAGTCTTCTTGACTTCAAGATGCCCTCTAAGCCCAATGACCAATTGTCCCTCTGTTAATATGCACTAAAAAAAAAATTAAAAATATGATTTTTTCATGCATTAGTTTTTTAAATCAGTTAAAGTTCATCTTCAGCTTATATTTCTTTATATATTTAAATAAATTATATAGAAATGCTTATTATTATTGTTATTTTACTTAACTATTTTTTTACTTTACTTTTCTATTTTTGGTTGGGCACTGAAAGATAGTGAACTCAAAAAAGATAGGAACACAAAAGGATTAGGTTTTAGTTTAGTTATTTTTTTAAACCCTTACCTTCTGTCTTAGAATCGATACTGTGTATTGGTTCCAAGGCAGAAGAGTGGTAAGGACTAGGCAATGGGGGTTAAGTGACTTGCCCAGGGTCACACAGCTGGGAAGTGCCTGAATCCAGATTTGAACCTAGGACCTCCCCTCTCTGGGCCTGGTTCTCAATCCACTGAGCTACCCAGCTGCCCCCTAGGTTTTAGTTTTAAAACTGATGCTGACTACCTCTATGTGCTTGGACAGACTAATAGAGGGAAATCAACCAAAAATGAATATTTCAAACAATAATAATAAAAATGTTTTAATATAATTCATTGCAATTAAATTGATAAAAAATATTTGTCAAAGAGATACTATGTGCCAAGCATCGTGCTAGGTACAAATAAATAAGCTGAGCAAACAAATAAATAAATGAATAAAAATAAAATGGTCCTTGTCCTGAAAGGAATGAAGGAATTGGAAGAACCTGAAATTTGAATTTATACTGGAATGGGAGAATCTCAAAATCAGTAATGAAAAATACATAATTATTGGAAAAGAAGTGGTATCAGGGTCAAGAAAGAGAGAATAGGACAAGAGAGAAGAATTGGATTGAGAATGGTGTTGAAAATATGGAAAGTGGAGGTAAGAAGTAATTGACCAAGTAAGTTGAAAAAAATTATAGAATAAACAATCCCTAAAGTTTCAAATGAAATCATAATTCGAGTCTGAAAATTTGCTTCCATTTTCATTGGGCAACACCTGATTAGTAAAGCAGGAACAGGGCCATTTTTGTGGTTACCTTTCTAGAAGATGCTGTTATAGCCACTTAAAATTTATACAAGATGAAATTGCTGCATGAAGAAATAAATGTAATTTTAAAAAAAGAGGTCCAATCTTATGCATATAAGTGAATGGTGTCTCCTTCAAAATATTCACTTGGAACATTATACCATTCTGTATTGATGCTACCTTTGATCAAAACATGTTCAGAATACATTTGGAACTGCATTCAGTGCCAGCTTATAAGTCATCCAATTTAATTAATTTTGTTTCATTTCTATGAAGCCATGCTTTTAAAATTATAAGAAATATTATTACTCTGCTTGGACACCCACATTAGTCACCAGAATTGATTCCAAATTATTAGAGCTACTTCTGAAAATTAAATCCATCCTACAAGAACAAAGATTGTTCATTACTGAGGAGTATGTGGATGACATCATTAGGCTAAGTGAATTAGGCTAAGCTATGATGATTCACCTGATACTGTCAATTGCTAGTAAGAGTTCTGATGTTTGCTTAAAAAAACAAATTAGTTATATTCTTTCATTGTCACACTTCACACCTGTGGAAGTCAGTACAGGATACTAAATACAAAAGTCTGTACTTAATGAATGACTAATGGTCTACCAATGTCCTTAGCTAACTTTGTATTCATTTTCACTATGATTTTGTAAGAGGACCATTAATTCCTAGTAGAAAGCTAACCTCCATGTATGCATATAGAATGACCTTTTTGTAGTAAAAATAAAACTTAATATCTTCTCTGACCAAAGCACTCTTTTCTTACTCTAGATTAATTTAAAATTGGGAACAGTTAAAAATTAAATCAATGGTGACAAAATCAAACTGAGTTTATATTTTCCCTACATTTTCACTGTTTTTTTTCCTATTATAATCATGTTCCCTTTGGGCAGAGTATGTATGATTTTCACAAGCATTTAGTGTTGAGTAATGGAAAAAAATAGAAAAAAAATCCATGTTACAAAGATGTATTATTGCATCTCCCTAGGATTGAAAATCTAGTAATCACCCCTTATATGTACATGCCTAGAAATATATGTCAGTAAGGTTCTCTTTTATTATCAGTAAATTTCATAAAAAGTCATTTCAACTTTAAAAAATTAACTAAGCATTGCCCTATTTCACCTTTAACTTTGGCACTGAAATCAATGGAAAAGCAAGATTTTACTTTCCCAAAAGGTATCTATCAACCAAAACAAGGTTCATCTGGGCCTTTCTATTATAAAATATGTGTCATGAAAGTCACTTCAGCTTTGTAAGTTTCATCATTCAATTATCATATATCTAATATCATAGATTTGAGAGTTTTGACAAAGATGGAAATCAGAGTTGAAGTAATTTTACTGATATATATTTTAAAACGTTATAAAACAAGAGGGCCAACTTAAATCCATTGTCTATTAGAGCTATTTAAAAGTGTACATCTAAATTTAAATGAATTCTTCAACAAAAAATAAATAGCATTATTGTCTAAAGAATGGTAACATTTTCTTGATAAAGCATTCTAGTCCAAATCTTCTAATTAAAAAATAGCAAATTAATTTCATATCCCAGTCCTTTGATTTTGACAGTGAAGCAGATTTACCTCTCTAAAATAGGTCTGATTTTCTCTCAAATAATTAGCCTATATTAGCACTGTTAGGAAATAGCAATAATGAAGATCCCACCTAGGGAAGAAAAGAGTCCATTTAAGTGACTAGAAATATCAAACTGAAAAGTACTCTGCTGCAACTTCCAGGCAGACTGAATTCTAGCTTATGCCAGATGTGAAAATATACACTGCCTCATAAATTCTTCATCCTTCTTCAGTGACCCATTCCAGTCTTTAGCAATCTTTACTGAGGCAGTCCCCCCCTCCCCCTCTTGTGATCATTTAGTTCCTCCATCCAACAATTCATGCCTGTTTCCTTTAGTCTGACCTTTCTGGGGGAAGAAGTATTCATCAATTGCTTAATATAATCTGTTACATACTTAAATTCTCTTTTTTGCCCTTCTTTGCTCCAGGCCAGGAATTCTTAACCTTTTTTATGTCATATTCTTTGGCAGGCAGATGAAGCATATGGACCTCCTCTCCAAATCATATTTTTAAATGTATAAAATAAAATGCCTGGTTTTTCAAAGAAAATCAATTATACTGAAATACAATATCAAAACATATTTTAAAAAAGCAATCCAATGATCCAGGACAATTCTGAAGGACTTATGAGAAAGAGTGCTATTCACCTCCAGAGAGAGAACTGTTGGAGTCAGAATCCAGGTTATAGCATACTGTTTTTCACTTTAGTTTGTGTTTTTATTTGGGGGTTTTAGATGAGTATTTTCTTATAACAATGACCAATATAGAAATATATTTTGCCTGGTAATACAAACATAACTCAGATTTAATTGCTTACCATCTCTGGGAGGAGAGAGGGAAGGGAGCAAGGGAGACAAATTAGGTCTTATAATTTAGGAAAACACATTGAAAATTATTACATGTGGGAAAATAATTTTTTAAAAGTCATACTTTAGGCAAAAAACTTTTGCCCTACTAAGAGTATAAGTGATCTTTCATTGATTTATTGTATCCCTTTCTTGTTATCAATAAGCAGAAAATCCTTGAATATATATCCTTTCAGGTGTATATGCACATGTATGATGCACATATACACAAACAAACATATACACATATTATGCATTAGACTTTAAAAATAAATTCTATGTTTTCATTAAAAGTCTCACAACTACATATAAAATTTTATTTAACATTAATTTTTTTAAATTTTGAGTTCCAAATTCTCTCCCTACATTGACCCTCTCTCACTCACTGAGAAGGGCAGCAATATTATATTGAATATACAGTGCATAAGATTTTTATCTCACCTGTTTCCAAAAAAATGAGGTGATTTATAGATTAAAATATTACAATGACAAATATAAAACTAAAATTTTAAAAGGGCATCTGAGGAAAGAATTTTTATCAATTCAGTTAAATTTTATAAGTATTAATTAAGTAACCACTATGTACAGAACACTTAATTAAATACTAGGTATGTGAATACAAAATGAAAACCAGTCCTGCCTTTAAGAAGTTTCCCTTCTGCTTGGTGAAAAGGATCTAGAACATGTTCATAGATGAAGGAAATGCAATTGATTGGAGTTAGGACCACTAAAAATAGGAAGTGTGATGAAGGATTTCACAGAGTGTTAGTAATGGAGTTGAAGGAAATTTGAAGGAAACTAAGACTTCCAAATAGAGTAATAGATGTCTTTATGTAGTTGAATTGAACAGATTATAACATCTGAGGCAATAAACTTAGTTCAAAGATTTCTAGTAACTAAAATGTAAAAATTAGCCTATCAGGTTACTTTGTCTTTATGTGTAAAAACAATAAGGCAAATTTGGGGTTAAAAAACTCAAGTTCTAGGCTTTTTCCCATTGCTTTCTAGTTTTATGACCTTGAGTATATCAACTTCATTTTTAAGAGCACTTAAATATTTATTTGGTAAAGTCAGTTTCTTCAGCTTAAAAATGGGAATAATAGTATTTACACTAGTGTTCAAGATTATTGGGTTATTTAAATGTAATTGCATATATATTAGAAAGTATTTTGTAGTTGTAAAATTATGAATTGGGCAGATTACATCATATATTTAAACATTTATTATATATTATATATGATATATATTCTAATAGTAATAGCAATAGAAATAATCCTCCACCTGAAGTGCCTCAATGGTGCTAAAACTTATTATATGCTCTTAAAATTTTTACTAATTGAGAGCTTTTTCTCTTAGGTGTGTTAGCTAGAAAGGTTTCAAGAATGGATCTTGGGATAAACTATCTCCCTATTTTTCTTTCTCTTTTTTTTAAGCCCTTACTTTCCATCTTAGTAAAAATTCTGAGACAGGAGAGCAATAGCTAGGCAAACAAGTTTAGGTGACTTTCCCAGGGTGATACAGCTGGATGTGTCTGAGGGTTAGATCTGAACCCAGGCCCTCTTGACACCAGATCTTAGAGCTCTATCCACTTGGCCACCTACCTGCCTTTATTTCCCTATTTTCTGAGGACATCTTTGTCAAGTCCAAAAGAGGATATCTCAGGTATGAAAGTGTGTTCCTACAAGGTTAGAGAGGAGTTGCTATTTGAATCAGTGGGGATAGTGCTCACAATGATTAAATTGCTTAGAGATTTTATTTTTTATTTTTATTTTCTAAAAACAAAAGGAAAAAATCTACCATTTAAAAATGTTGTTTGTCACTAGGTTCCTAACCTGACCCGTATAATTTTATTGAATGAATCAAAAGGGTTATCTGCATGACTTATTTGCCTATCCATAGCTTTCTATTAGAAAAAGAAAAGTCTAAATTCATGTATTTTTGGCTTTAAGCCTAGTAATTTATTTCTAACTTGCTGTTTCAGATCCTCCACACTCTCTAGGTTTTTCTTGCCAGAAGAGGAGGTTTTGCTAATGCTTTCAAAACAAGTAACAGAAAAATGAAGTAGCAATAGCATTGAAATATCAACAGTTTCAGCGCTTGATAAAACACAATTGTGTAGAAATATCCATAAAAATGGTAACTCCTCTCCAAAATTAAAAATTAAAGCATGTTCATTGATGGCAAGATCACTATGCAGTCTGCTAATAGTGGTTCAATAGAGGTTGTAGTCCTTATAGACAATCATTTGGGAAGTGTTTACTGTATGACATTGTCTTGGGCATTCTATAAAGTATAGTATTGGCCGCTCTACTTTATGGGAGACATGAAATTGTCTAGCTAAACTCCAGAAAATATGATGGTCAAGTGGACGTAGGTTACCATGAGAACTCTTTTTCTGTGATAATTTAATTATTTTAGAGTATTTTTACTTGTTGGTAAATTGTCAGAATCAGTCTTTTCTTGCATTAACATTCAGTGAAGCAAAGTATTCTATATTGACTCCCCCACCAGTTTTCTTTTGTTTATGTTTGTTTTCCCCTGTCATTCATGTTTTTCTCTCCTTTCAGAAAAAAAATATCTTTATGAAGCTGAGATTTTATATTTTATACAAATTAATTCAAAATATGGTTCTTCTGTACTTTTTAAGGGGCATTTTCATTATGTGTAACTGGATATGAGTCATGATTTTAATCTCTTCTGGGGCAGACTTTGAAGAATAATTCAAATCACCTAGCCTACCTGACTATCTAGTCCATGATGATAACTAGATTAATTGAATCTCTTACAGTAAATCTGTTATTGTAATTCACTAATATAAAAATGGAATGCAAATGTTGAGTTTTGATAAATAGACAAAGAGAAGAGTTTAAGAGCATCAAAGAGGAAAAAGTATTCAAAATACTAATGAGAATCACACAGTGTGCTGAACTGGACGTAGTTCCTTCATATCCCTCTTGGCATTTTCATTCATAGCCAATGAATGAGAGTTATATGCTTAGGTTTGAAAAGCAGGACCTTAGCCTGCAGAGTAAGTAGTATTAATGGGAATCTTCTAGCCTAAAAGAATGTTGGGATGATAAGAAGTCGGATAACCATCTACCCTCTCATCAGAGATGGGTCTCTTCCAGTCTGTCCGTCTGTCCTTTTCTTGTGTCCTCACCCAGCAGTATAAGGAGTCACACTGAAAATGAGAGTCCCAAGAGGTATCCTTAGAGACTCTTTGCCTAACTCCCTTTCCTGATAAAGTTCCTATGACTAGCTATTTCAAGCTAATGGTTTGAAATTTGCAGTAGCCAGTAATGGCCTGACCTTGATCTTTCTCAGACTGACTATTAATCTCCAACTTGGCATTCACTCTGGAAAGCAATCTATAATAGATTGTATGTCATCCCGTATGCTTCCAGGGCACATACATTGGCACTTGGTAATTCCTGAATAACTTTTTCAAGGACATTAGTAGGAGGTTATAATCTGTTGAAATGAAGAATTTCCCAGGCTTTCAAATCTTGGCCAGGTATATCATTAGCAGAAACAATATTGCAGACATTGCTACATCCCTCTGGCAGAGCAAAGTGCCATTTGGGTCCCTGCAATTTCAGAGATGTTTCTTTTAATATTGTAAAATGCTCTAAAAAGGTTCTTTCAATAATGTTAGTTTCTCTGGAGCCAGTCAGCCCTCTTTTGAAAGAATTTCCTTTCTTTCCTTTTTTCCTGCCTAACCTTTGCAGAAGGTTATGAAAATAGTAAAATTTGCTTTGTCTGTTGGTGTTTTAATGGCAATGGCTCCTCCTCCTCATTTCAATCTCATAGAAGCATCCTCATTAAAAACAGTGCCATTTTTCTGACCTCTGAGATCTTGGCTGATGCAAATTCTGTCTTTGGGAAATTACAAAGGGGAATGTTACTGAAATTTCTGCAATATGAATGCATGGCATTTTCTCTTTGCTTGTTGGCTTGACTTATGGAGGTATAAATCAAGCAGAAGGAAATATCTTGCATGTAACTATGGAATTTGTTGATACATTCTGCCAGTTGAGACAAGCAAACTTGAATGTCTTGAAATGTTAAGCCACTTGTAGTATGCTATAAAGTAGTACTAAAAATAGCATTTTTTTTCTTTTTGGAGTGTGTATGTGTATCTCTGAGTTTGGAGTAGGAGGAGATGTAGACTGGACCTAATTCTGGCAAATTCAAGCTTAAAATTGGGATAAAATTAAATATTCATGGAATATTTCATCTAGCAGTTAGGAAAAGGATAAGAGCATTTCTTTAGCAAGGACATAGGATTTAGTTGTGCAGAGCTTCCTTGACAGCGCTTTATTGTCAGAAGACTTAAGGAAGGAGCTGCTAACTCTTCCTACAGTGACTTTTGTATTTAGGCCGTCAGAAGCTCTGTCAGTAGTTTCAGTCTTAGTCCTTTGGGTTATGTTTCAGACAGTTTTAATTCTTTTTAAAGAAAAAATATAGCTTAGCTAATGTTGGATAAGACCTCAGAATATTATTCCTACTACATGATATATATGAGTGTGTATGTTTGTATATTATATGTGTGTTTGTGTGTGTATATATATATATATCTTCTCTTTCTCACTGCATATAAAAGCTAATCTCTGATGAATAAAGCATACCACCTGTCTTTCAGATAATAAAACCCATAAAATTATTTACACAAATTAGACAAAAAGAATTTCTTAATATTAATTGTTAATACTTAATAATACAGTTGACTGTAAAACTTGTTTTCTTTTTAATTTTACATTAGCACCTACCACACCTAAGGTATTGTTCAAGAAGTGCATTGGGAAGACAGAAATGAAAAAAAGAGTGTCCCTACTCTTAAATAGCTTAGAGGCTTCTTTTGTGGGAGATGTGGCAAATACTAAATGCAAATTAGAATATTGTTACTGCAGAGAAGAGGTATAAAATATCAAGAGAGATATGATGAGGGACAGTCAGTTTTTGTCTGGATACATCATAGAAATTATGAAATCGCATCCAAGTAAAATGGGATTTCAGCAAATAAAAATGGAAGGAAGGTTTTTATTTAAGGTATGAGAAATGATTATCCAGAATCACATTTTTAAAATTAATTTAGCTAATGGAACCATGCAATGCCATCTATCCTTTTGTTTTTATTTTTTAACTAATTTGGAAATGCATTATTGTAATTAGACTAATATCATATCATGTGCTCATTTAGAACTCAGAATTTCTAATCACATTCATCAGAAGATTTATCACTTCTGAATAATGATGGTGATGATTATAATAAGCTTATAAATCATCATGTATTATATTGTGTTACATTCTATTTCTTGAGTAACTTTAAAATCATATAATCTTGTCATCCTAAATTCCCAAATGACTATATTTTTTGCACTGCATATATACCTAGTAAAGTCAAGTCTATCCTAGAAGACACATGGAAAAGGTTTCAGTCATTTCTCTATAATTCTTTTGCTGTTATAGATATGATTCTCTACTCTGCCTGCTCCCTATCATATCATCTAAGATAGAAATGCCCTGGTAACTTATACATTTCTATTTCATTCTTCAATTTCGATCCTAGAGATAACCATAATTTCATGGATTTTTTTTTACTTAGAGAAGGCTTCAGAAATGTACATTGTTTATTCATTTTATTAGGCATTCCTGCTGACTGTGATAAGCTCATCATATTTCTCATATCGCTTTACATTGAAGTCTGTGGTCATGGTTCTAGAAATTTGTCAGGAAAAACAGCATTGTGTAGCCATTATTTTTAGCCTGAGAAGTGGGGTTCTCTTTTCCCTAAAGATAAGATTTGAGAAGGAAAAGTGTGGACCAATCAAAACTAAGAGTAAGGCCATGAACTAGAAATCAAGATTTGTGGGATGCTTACCCTACTGTCTCAGAATTTACTAGCCTGGTCTAAAACATCAATAAAAGGCAATGCATTTAATTCTAATTTCTTGAAATGCACTTGGCCTGTTATCTTTACTGTTTTACAGTTTACTAGTTTTACAGGTTACTAGTTTCCTGGGTATGTCATCTGACTGCTGCCAAAAAAGGAAAAATAGGTTTTGCTCTTATAACCACAGAATTTGATTTTCTATAGTTATTTGCTGTTTATTTTTTGGGATATCTCTCTAACATGTGTTTTCAACCATACATGAGGAATTAGCTTTGAAATTTGCCTCTATCAAATTTCCTAAAGAAAGCCTCCCATCTTAATTTGAATTTAGTATAGATTGGACATTTTCTCTGATTTCTTTCCAACAGGTACACCCACTTACAACAGCTTCTATGTTTTCTGCAAAGGAGGCTGTCAAGGTGTTCAGCCAGGAAAACTCAGGGTAAGATGCAGCACCTGTAAACAGGCAACACTGATCTTGGACCAGGTAAGGAAAGGCAGTACCCAAAAGGATACTGTCTATAAAATTACTATAAATTTTCTTCCAGAGTTTCTTTTTATTGTTTATCACTTTATCATAGGTCACTGGCAAACAGAAACATGACTCTATTATATTTAACTTTACTCAAAGTTTTACCTAATATAGACAGTGTCGACTTTTAGAAATCTTGCCATTTAAAATCATAAGAAGTATAATTAGATATATATTTTCTGTTTCTATAAGTGGTAGCAAATCACATGTAAGTGTTGTTTTTCCTACTTAAATGTTTATGATTAATGAATTAGATATATAAGGACAAATAAAGTTCCAGGTGGAAGGAAGGAAGGAAGGAAGGAAGGAAGGAAGGAAGGAAGGAAGGAAGGAAGGAAGGAAGGAAGGAAGGAAGGAAGGAAGGAAGGAAGGAAGGAAGGAAGGAAGGAAGGAAGGAAGGAAGGAAAATCAAATATTAAATGCTTACTATGTATCAGACCCTTTGCTAAGGGATGGAGAGACAAAAAAAAAAGCCTGCCCTCAAATAGCTTACATTCTAATAAGGGAATCCTACACTTAAAATGAAATGGTGAATGAGGAGGGGTGTTTTGCACTGGAAAATCACAAGAATGTCGAGTGTAACCAAGGACAATTATTACATATTTATTTTATAGTAAAGATAATGTTGGTTTTACTATTTTCTCCAGAGCTAAGGCTGAAAAGGAGAAGGTACACATGTGATATTATTGCATCTGTTATTGCAGACAGTCTATGGTGGTTAAGTATGAGTTAGATATGGTTTGTGGAAAATGCTCACCAATTAAAAGCACAAGCACAATTTAGAGCAGCAGGAGCTGAAGAGCTGATGGGAGGTGAGGAAGCATGTCATGAAGATGGCCAGAGAGCAGCAGGAAAGGTGTTTAACTTGAAATGGGCTAGTTTTGGAGAAATAGAAAAGGGATATGCTATTTTTGTCAGAGAGAGCAAAAATAAGGCAGTCTAGGCAATAAATTTTATGGAATAAAATATTCATGGAGGAGAGGAATAAAAAATAAACTTGAAGCAATAGATCATAGATAAATAATGAAGATATTCTAATTTTTTGTGCCTTTCCCAAAATGTGAACTTCCCTCCCAATGTGCAGGGATGCATTATGGGAATGGGAAAATGACATATACAGCAAGACCACTCTGGCAGTGTACATTGTATGTAGAATGGGTTTGACAAGAGAGCAAATATAGGAAGAGATTGCTTAGGAGGATATTATAATAGCCCAAATGCAAGATCATGGAGATCTGAACACTAGTAGCAGAAGTGAATGTAGAAATTACAGATGGATAAATAGGCCTGATGAGGTCAAAAATAGGAGGGTAATTTTTGATGACATGTAGGGGAAAATTGATATTTCTAAGATGTTTCTACAATACCCATCTAATGAGGAAATTTCATAGTCCTAAAGTCAATTTCATAGTTTACAGAAGAATAAAATTTTTTTCTGGAAAAAAAGTAACCTATTTAGAAAACCCAGTTAACATCCTGTGATAACATGCAAAGTTGAGTGAGAAAGATGGTTAGTTAGGTTGGCTCAAAATATCTGGAATGCCTGTTTCCAAGATAGAGTAAGAAACACTTAGAGCCCACCAACCAACCTACAGAAGAACAAAAATGCCTCAAAACAAATACTGGATTGGCAGAACCAACAGAAGAAGTGGTAAAGCAGTGCTTTGGCCCAGAACTATGTGGAGACAGCAAGAAGAACTCATTTCAGTGGGTTTCAAGGAAAGAATGTTGGACAATTTTCAGTGGAACTCTGACACAACATAGTGCAAGTGGCTGCAGAAAGGACATAGCTGGCATAGGCTAGCCTCAGTGGTGTAAGAGTAGAAGCCAAACAATACATAACAAGCAAAAGTGAGAGAAAAACAGCCCTATAAAGTGCAGCCAGAATAGAGTCCAACTGTGACCAAGCCCAGGCAGCAGTGGGAGGAACTCAGCTCAACTAGTTCCAGTGTCAACAGGACTGGATAGAGCTTAATTCAAAACAACGGAACTACATAGCTGCAAACCTCCACAAAGCAGGCCAACCAGGCTGCCTCTGCAGAATGCTCAATCTGAGATCAAGGGATAAGAAAGGGGAATATACTGGAAAAAGAGAAAAGGAGGAAAAAACCAGGGTAAATTTTCTCACATGAGGAAGTATATAAGATTAGAAGGAAGAAATTAAGAAGAGGGAGAGAGAGAGAAACAGAAAGAGAGAGAGAGAGAGAGAGAGAGAGAGAGAGAGAGAGAGAGAGAGAGAGAGAGAGAGAGAGAAAGAAAGAAAGAAAGAAAGAAAGAAAGAAAGAAAGAAAGAGAGAGAGAAAGAGAGAAAGAGAGAAAGAGAGAAAGAGGAAGAAGAAGAGCAGCTGCCCTGGGTCTGGTTTGAACCAGGCAGGAATTCCAAGGTCTTCTACAAGAGATGGACCTCTCCAGAAAAGTGCCTCCAGAAAAGCCAAGAAAAGGAGAGTCAGCCTTATCACTCACCACATGATCATCTTAGGGAAGCAGTCTGAGGTCTCACACTCAAACTCTTCCACCACCAAGTCCCTCTCACAGGAAGTGACATAAAATATAAAGGCAGTTATTCATGTCACTTCCTGTGTCTCACATGTTCCAATGGTGGCTTAAACTTGGCTTTGGATGGCCCAAGGGATCAGTCAGTTGTTTCTGATTTGTCACTGGCTAGACCTTCCTCCCCCACACTTAATCCTTAAGTGGGGGTGTATACATTCCTGGTTGCTAGAATTCTAAAGACTAAGCAAGGTGGAGTAAATCTAAAATTCACATGAATTCCTGTGTGTAAGTGTTGCTGAACAGTATAGTCTCTGGCCTGAGCTCATATATACTCAGGTTTGAGTTTAGGATATGTTTGCCATTTTTTCATGACTCTGTGCCTTTTCATTAGATATCTGTCATGCCTAGAATGCTCTCCATCCTAATCTCTGTCTCCTGGCTTGCCTCAATATGTTTAAGAATCAACTCAAATTGACTTTCTGAAAAGATAGTCCCCTTCATAACAGTGCTTTGCCTCTGGTATGACCACTTTATCTATCTTGAATATACATAAATTTTATGGGTTTTCTCCCCCTTTAAAATATGAGCACTTGGTGTATACTCTTTTTGCATTTCTTTGTATCTTTAGACTCTAAATGTTGTCCCTGAACTATGGCCCACAGACCACATGTGGCCCCCTGAGGCCATGTATCTGGCCCCAACGCATTTCCAGAAGGGTCACCTCTTTCATTAGTGGTCAGTGAGAGGAGCACTGTATGTGGCAGTGCTGCAAAGTGAGGTGTCACTCACCTACAGTACTACTTCCAGTGACATAATCTAATCCCTTGCATAGCTCCTTAGAAAGAGGCACCATGCAAAGGATTATGTGGCTGCACAATGGAAGACATCAGGATGATGAGTGGCAATCTGGGGGAGGGGATTCCATACTGTGTACACTGCTGCCCGGTTAGGGTTAGAGTTAGGTTTTTATAATCCAGCCCTCCAATGGTCTGAGGGACAGTGAACTGGCCCCATGTGTAAAAAGTTTGGGGACCCCTGCTTTAGAGCTTAGTTCATTCCCTAGTATATAGCAGAAGCTCAATAAATGCTTCTAGCCTTGATGACTTCCCATCTGCCTGAAGCTATCTTCTTTCCACTCCACATCTTACTTTAGTGATAAGATATTTATCAGATTCCTTATGCAGGTAAATCCATTTTTTTTGTTTACCTTTAAAGATATTGAGATGATTCTCTAGACTTGATTGGCTCAGAGGAATGAAGTTTACTTGTTGCCATCACCCTTATCACTTATATACAAAAAGGCCATGAAGGGCTCAAGTATCTGGAGGTTTTCTCACAAGTCTGGCTGGTTTATAAACATGATTAGCACAGGCAAGGGAGTTGTTTTTAATTGAATCAACTTGAGGTGTCTATCTTGAAACCCTGCCCTTGTTGAATATCATTCTTCTGCTATGAATCATTTTGTTCCACAATTGAACCTAAACTACTAACAGACTGATGTGACTCCAGGCTAATCCAGAGCTTCCTGTGAAGCTGTTTTTTCTTTATAATTCAGCATGCTAGGTGTGTAACTTTCTGACCAAAATTTGTGCTGGGTAATGCAAAGCTGTAAATAGCAAAGTTCAATCACAGATTTCTGAGAGATTTAATCCAAAGAGGACATCAAATATGCAAAAGGACATTTCCACCTACTCTTCAACAAAGATGATAATAATAATAAATTTATTATAAAAACAATGCTACATACATATTTATATTATATACGTTTTTATGTAATCTATAGATGCTATACAGTGGATATCATGAAAAAGACCACGTTTAAAATTGCAGTACATGTTTTAATGTTATTTTAAAAGAGCATCTCAATCTCTTTGGTGTTGGAAGAAAACCATTACACCTTCCTTTCTATTGTTCTTAAATACTATTAGACAATTATAGTGTTACACAATAGCATTTCCACATTGTGGCATTGTGCAAAGAAGGCTATATTTGTGCCAAAGTTCAAATCATGTCTCTTTTATTTATTGATATTACCATGGGCAAATCATTTTTGTTCTCATGCTCTTAGTCTCCTTTTCTATAAAAGAAAGAACTGAGATATATTTTTTCTAAGATGCCTTCCAGCTATAAACTGTATGATTCTAATAAGGTACCAGAGCTCTGAGAATGTATGAATATTGCATTACTCATTTTATCTCATTTCATTTTGCATCATTCAGATATTGGGAAGTAGAGAGAAATAGCAGTGTTAGAGTAGGGGCAGTGTTTTTTTTTTTTAATTTTAGAAAATCCTATAAGTAGTTAGGCAGCTAGATGGTACTAGATTTAGACTAAGAACGACTAATCTTCTTAAGTTCAAATCCTGCCTCAAACACAAGCTCTGTGACCCTGGGAAAGTCACTTAACTATGTTTGTCTCACATTCTTTATCTATAAAGTGAGCTAGAAAAGGAAACAGAAAATCATTCTTGTATTTTTGCCCAGAAAATCCTATATGGAATCATCAAATCAGACACAAATGGAAAATTATTGAACAGTTATTTTTCTCATTACAAACCTTTAGTAAAAAAAGGGAGAAAAGTGTGTTTTAGAAAAAAGAATAGCATCCCCTAATTTAAACAAACAAAAAAATTTACACCAACCGTGCAAACATTATGAAGCTTAAAAATGAAGTTTTGTTTCCTTGCATTTCACTAACTTTAAATGTATATTTCAACCAGTCTGTTTCTACTGTCCTTATTCATCTTGAAGTAAGAGGAATGTGTGAAGGTGGGAATATGTGGTGCATTGACTTGATTCAGAAAATGTCTTAAGCAAGCAAAATATTAGAGGGGTCATTAGCTAGGACCCTTAGTCCAAAGCTTTTAAAACTTCGGTCATGGCTGATTTATATTCAGCTTACTGCTGTATGATTGTTTGAAGTGTTTCACGTGTTCATCTAGGCTGCTTAGCTTTGTTAGAGCATGATGCTAATTGAGGTGAAGGTGGAGATTTCAATTTCTTTATAAGCAGAGCCTGGCTCTGTTTTGTTAACGGCCATAGGCTGCCCTGATGCAGTCAACATTATTCACTCATTCAGCCAACAAATGTCCAGTGTCTCTACTGTGTAAAGCATCGTGCTGCGAATCCTAGAGAGATACAGAAGTGAATAAGACATTGTTCCTACCTTCAAGGAGCTTATTTATGGTCTATCAGGTAAAGTGTGACAAAAAAATAAATAATTCAAGGTAGGATATTAAAAATGTAATGAGCTATTATACCAATACAGAGTCAGAAAGAGAAGCTAGCTAAGATGGAATATTAACTCAGTGGAACTTATCAATTTGGACAACTAAAATAGAAATACGTAACTTCCAAGTATTGGCAAAAAAATCCATGCATAAATGAATAAATGACAGTAGCTTATTTTAGAGATGATTTTCCAAATCTGATTATCATTATTTATCTTCCACTATTTCGAGGAATAATGTCTCTAGGGCACCTTATATATCTACACTGTGGGGTTCAATATCCTTTCCTTCTCTTAGGAACTACATTATAATAATTCACTGACATCCTGGTCTGCCTCTCCACTGGATGCTTCACTCCTGACACTTATCCATTTGTTCCATAGTCACCAATTGAGTTTCTTAGTACTACTGTCTTCCAGTTCCTCAAGTCATTCATATGCAAACCAGAGGCTGAGTATGCACCTGGGTCTTATTTATCCAGAATAAAGTGCCTTTTCTTTGAGTGACAACTTTCTCTCTACTGTCCTTGTTTCTGCTCCTTTCCACCATCAAAATTGTCCATATTCAAAAAGACCACTCTTACATATCCTTTATCTTATTTGATCTGCCCAGCAACTTTGAGAGAGAAATATTTTTTACTTCTATGCTTCAGTGGATTTTTGACCTCATTAATGCAGGTACTCCCTTGACAATGCACAGTGCTTCTCACCCTTTCTTTCTCATCCAGCACGATACTATCCCTATCCTCTCATAAATACTCCATACAGGATTTACCATAATTTCATATATTGAGAAACTTTTCTCTAGGCTTTTTAACATTTTCTCATTACTTATGCACCACAAAATTCTTTGGAGATAGTGGGGTTTTTTATAGCCATATAACATCACTGGGAGAGTATTCTTGTTAAAAAGATGGGTTTTTATGTTTGGGAGCAGCTCACTATCCTTTGGGAAACTATTAAATCCAGCCTATTCTTTTTTCCCCCCTCTTTATTTCTGTACTCACTTCACTGCCCATACCTACTGCTCATTCAGAGAAGATGGACTGACATACTAATTCATACAATTGTCCATTCACCTACAAGTTTTTCATCATTTAGATGAAAGCACTTCTCCATTAATATGTTTTTCCTTTCCTTGATTATATGCCCAATCTCATATGTGTTCTTGGATCTCAATGAAGAGGTCCAGCGGTATTATAATGCTAGGAGCAATTGCCATATTGTCATCCCCAAACCTGATTATTCGGAAACCTCTACCATCCATTTATGAACACTAGACATTTTGCTGTAGAATCCAAAACCTTGGATATTTCTTTTGTCTTTATTCATTTTGAAGTAAGAGGAATGTATGACAATGGGAATATATGGTGCATTTACATGATTCAGAAAATGTTCAGAAAATGCCTTTAGTATACATGTCTCTTTTAATCTTTGTTCTATGTTGTTAATAAAATCCTTATTAGATATGGTAGCTAGTATGCTAGGTATTATGGTGAAAAGAGTGCTGGAAGTAGAGACAAGAAGAACTGATTTCAAAACTGGCCTCAGACACTTTCTACATGACCCTGGACAAGTCATTTAACCTATTTTCTTCAGTTTCCTCAAATGTAAAATGGAAATAATAAGAGCACCAATCTCCAAAGGTTGTTGTGAGGATCAAACGAGACATTTGTAATTTTCTTAGCATAGTGTCTGACACATAGTAGGTGCTTAATAAATATTTATTTTCTTCCCTTTCCCCTTGACCAGAATTATTACTATGCCTACATCTATCACAGATTTGTATGACATCATAATAAATATGCAGAACCCCCTTTTAGGGGGAGATGTACCAACAAGAGTTTTATATTTGACAGATATGGAAACTGAGACTCAGGGAGGTTCAATGGCTTTCATTAGAACCTAAGCTCTCTCCTTTACATCACTGTGCCAAATTAGTTGACTTCACAACCTTTTTTTATAGTACATGAGATTTCACAGGAAAAGCAAAGCCCATTTTCCTCACAAAAGGTACAAACTGCTAATCCCCAAGTATTAACTCTGCTAAACCAAGACTGCCCCCTACTCAACATCTTTTTTATTTTATTTAGATTGTGAAACTTCAGTAGAAGCTGGAATGAGAGAATTATTGCCTCCCAGAAGTTTGGCTGATTTTTGCTCACAATCACTCTAATTACTTTATCTCAAAAAGAACTTTATCTTTGCCACTCTAATGAGATACTGTGCCAGGGAATAATATTAAAGCTAAAAGGTTTCTGATGAGAAATGAGGCAATAAATAGAAAAAGATGTAAAGTGCCTAGCATGATGGATTTTATTTGAAATGGGCTTATAGATTGGGAACAATTTATATGAAGAGTTATAGTAAGAAATATAGTTTAAATATATAATAATTCCTAAAACTTAATATTTGTTGCAGATTAATTGTTGGTCAGGAGAGTCAGCTTAATTCTTTTAATCCCAAAATTTACTCTGACTTTTGTGTAATAATTTTTTTATCTTTTAAAGACCTGGACAAGTATTTGCTTCAATGTCTCTAAACCCACCATTCTGCTTTAATGTAATAATTTAGGTTTCCTACATGTATGCATTTTCCTGCCTAATACAATAAGTTTGGTAATTAAATGTTTCAGAGGTTTCTAAGGGAAACATCTAATTTGCCAATTTACCATTTGCGAGCTCTTTCTTTACACTTCAGAATTGGGGTCTCATGTGAATACCTTAAATAAACTAATAGAGGATTGTGAAGTCACAGTTGGTTCTCACACATGCCCACAGGGATATCAGAGACAAAGAGACAGATTTTTTTGCCTCAGGACCTTGTTTCTACCCTTTTTTAGGTACAGAAAGACCAAAGACAATCCCTGGCTACTCTCAAAGAGAACAAACACACTTCTTGGTTATTGGATTAATTTGGATGAAGCTCTTAGAAAAACCTCAATAATCCCATATGAAGCTAGAGGAACCTTGCATTTCCCACAACACTATGGCCACATCTAGATTTCAAATGGGGATCTATTCTCCACCATTCTTATGCTTCTTTGGGAAATAAGAATCCTAGGTACTCCAGGAAAAAGCATTCCCATTCCTGATTGTGAGAAAGTCCAAATTATCCCATCACTTCCTATTGCCTTCCCCTTTCCTGTTTCCTTTTCCCCTTATTATTTCCTTTCCCAGTCTCCTCTACTTTTCAATTTGCTGCTCTTCCAGGATGCTAATTTTGTCACCAAAAATATTTGTTGAAGGGGCTCCACCATTTACTACTCTCTAAGCATTCCCAATTCCCAAGTATACACTGGTGGCTACTAATCTCTAGAGCTGCCAAGACCTGAACTCTAATTCCTCCTAAACTGTGCTAACCTGTTCCTTCACATTCCCTTATGGCCACTGGCACTATCTCCTTTATTCTTGACAAGTTTCTGTGACTTAGCATATCCTTAAAATAATTTTTAATCAATTGAAATATTAAAATCTATCCAGAATACCCACATTGATCTTGATGGTGTTCAAAAAAAGTATATTAGTAAGAAATGAAAATAAATCTTTTCAAACGACCTAAAATGCATTGTCTCACAACTAACAACTTAGACTGCTACTATTCTCTTACTGCTACTGTGGTTGGAGATCCAGCTTTCATTAAGTAGCACTTTCAAGTGTGCAAAGAATTTTATAGATATTCTCTAATTTAATCCATATAACACTGAGAAATGGGTGCTATTATTATCTTCACTTTATGCCTGAGGAAACTGAGGCAAAGATCAAATGATTTGCCCAGGATCACAAAGTTAGTAAATGGTGGAGGCTAGATTTGAATTTTTTTCTTACTGATTCTCAGGCACAGGCCACCTATTTGTCTCCTCAAAAACTCAGTGATAAACTATAATCCTGTTTCTAAAACAATGGTGTTTGGAATTAGGAACTGTCCAAACTTTTGAATATTCTGCAACATGGGAACTGCTGTTCTAAGGCTAAGAACTCATTTCAGTAGTTCATTCACTTACTCATTTGTTCTGCCTGCTCTCGGTGCAGGCATGGAACCAATTAAAAAAAAATCACAGAGATTCTGTTGTGGCCACATCAATGACTTTTGAGCTCCACTCTTCACTGGGATTTCCAGAATAGTGAGCAGCAGAATGCCCAAGGTAAAATTCATTGTTTGAGGAAAATAAAAACTGATATGGAAGATTATGTTTGGTTCCTCAGAGAGCATCTTCCTTCTGATCAACATTACAGTGGCAGGAAGTGGTAGTGGAAACTACCTGTATTCTTGAACAGGGGATTTGATGTTAATTTGGCCAGTCTGCCAATTAAAGCCTCTATGCACTTCCTGAAGGCAAAAGATAGGAGATACAATTAAAATAATCTATTATTCCCTTCATCCACCTGGGAGCTACCTTGAACTAAAAATCCCTGCAACTATCACTAATTCCTGTCAACAGTAGCCATCATATATATATTGTCCTACAAATACATGTATGTCTGTATATATACACATACAGACATGCATATATACATACACATATACATAAATTTTATAGACATATGTTTGTTTTTCACAATAATTTTTTAAAAGTTTGAATTCCAAATTCTCTTCTTCCAGCCCCACCTTCCCCATTGCAAATGAAAGAAATATATCATTTACACCTGAAGTCATGCAAAATATATTTCCATATTGCCCAGATTGAAAAAAAAAGTTAAAGTATGCTTCAGTCTGCACTCAGAATTCATCAATTCTTTCTCTTTCTGCAAGGGGGTAACATTTTTATTCATAGGTCCTTTGGAAGACAATAACCAATTTTTTATCTTGACTTAGAAGTTTCCTTCACAACAATGACTCAAAGCTTGGGTAGAGTGAGTGCTGGAGGAATCAACAGGCTGGAAGCCCAATTGCCTTAGGGCACATCATTATCATTTCTCTTTCATTTGGCATGAGTATGTTCATTCTTTACTCTATGGTATGTTAGCCATCAGTTCAAGGGAATTGCTTTGTGTTATAAAATCACAGAATCTTATAACTGGAGGCATCTTAAAGTCCATCTATTTCAGGCTCTACTTATGTTTATATCCCTTCTACACATTTACCAACAAGTGGTCATCCAATCTCTTTTTGAAAACCTTCAGGGAGGAAGAATGTATGACCTATCCCTGAAGCTTATTTTGGAAAGCTTTAAGCTGAAATGTCTGTCCAAAATTACCATGCAGTGCTCTTTGTTCTGCCCTTGGGAGGCAGGCAGGAGTCTAACTCTCTTATAAACAATAAGTTTTCAAATACTTAACAACAGCTACCTCCCTAAATCTTCTCAAGTCTAAACATATCCAGTTCCTTCTCACTAGTCCCTTATTGGCATGTTCTGTAATTCTTTCACCATCCTGGTTGCTATCTTCTGGACAAAATCCATTCGATAAAAATTCTCCCTAAAATATAGTTCTTACTTTTGGTACTGGTATTTCTAGTAATTCAAATATAATCTGACCAGCACAGAGCGCAACAGGACTTTTAGCTTCCAAAGTTGGGGCACTATTCAGGGCAGAATAGTGTATCCCAGGGATTATATGAAAAGTAGTCATTGTTTGCCAACATTTCATTTTGTTAGGTGTGCATATTTAGGGCGATAGTACCTTACAAGCTAGTCAGGAAATGGTCCAGACATGCCAGGAGTCAGGGGCTGAACATGAGAGTGAATTTTAGGTTTGTCTTCTGAGGTGCTACTCATTTGCTAATACTAGAAAAAGTTAGGGAGAAATAGGCCACAAAACTAAATCGAAGAGGGAAAAATGCCAACAAAAACCAATGTGGCCAAAATTTGTAGTTATAACTGTTTCCTAGAATCATTTCAACTTTCTATTATACTTGGAATATTTTTAGATTGGATTTAGGAGACATTTAGGTTCAATTCTACTTTTCATGTTTTTTATCTGTGTGACCTCAGCAAGAAATATGTAAGTTGCTTTGTGAATAAGTATATGTCTTGTTTCAAGAACTTCTATTTTCTTATACCCATGAGTTTAATATTGGAATCCATGCCTATGAAATATATGTTGCCATATTGCTTCTGCCATTGGATCTTTTACAGGTGTTAGACCTACAGTGAATGAATGAAACTTATTATGAAATGCCAGTATCTTGTGTCTAGTTATTACTACATGTCACCACCAAACTATGAGACACATTATGTGAATGTAAATGAGAGGAGTATCTATTTGACCTTGTAGAAGACTTATTCAAGTCTTAATTTGGATTAAGAATTAGTTTGGTGCAGTAGGTTAATTCAGTTTTTCTTTGCTTGTAAAGTAAAAGGTTCAACAATCTAATTGGGGACAAATGAGAATGAATTTAATAGTGTTATCATATTCTATAGCAGATACTTTATCTTTAAAAATTAATATATTAGTTAGGATGCCTTTATTTAAAAAAAATAAAAAGGATTAGGGAAATGGATGTTGATTTGATGTGTTTTCAGAGTTACAGGAAAGAGCTCTTTTACAAAAAGTATTTGTACTTATGCATGCATGGTGTCTTCCATCTGGGAATATCAAACTACTTTGAAAAATGCATCATTAAGCCGGATGGGAAATGGAGAGGTTAATTGACTTTACTCAGGTCACACAGTGAGGCAGGAGCCAAACTGAGAATTAAGTCTAGGAATCTTGATTTTATTTCTTATTGCAACTGCTCAGTGATACCCTGCCTGCACAGACTGGACCACAGTGGTTTTCCTACTAGAGCTGAGAGAGGAACCAGAGCCTTCACATAGCGACTCATTCTGGGGAAAAGGAAAAAAAAAACAAAAAAAAACCTCCATTTCCTCATTTGGCACATAAAAAAAAACAAACCAAACCAAAAATACATCACAACCAAACACCATATCCATTTCTCCTCTCTTCTTCCCTTCCTCCTTCCTTCTCTTCCTCCATCTCTCTCTCTCTCTCTCTCTCTCTCTCTCTCTCTCTCTCTCTCTCTCTCTCTCTCTCTCTCTCTCTCTCTCTCTCTCTCTATTTCTCCCCTCACACAAACACAAAATCTATTTTAATGTAGTAGACTCTTTCCCTCATCATTAATCTGTGAGATAGTTACTGTAAATATTGTTGTCTTCTTATTTTTAGATGAGGAAAATTAGGCTCTTCGAGGTTAAATGATATTCCTAAAGTCACACATAGTAATTGTCTTTAGCATAATTTTAATTCAGGCCTCCAAACTCTACTGTTATATTTTATCCATTGTTCAGGCTATCATTCTGGTAAGGAAAAAGGAAAAGGAAACCAGGTATATAAAGCTTTGACCCAGAAGAAAGAAAAGTGATCAAATGAAAAAGGGTGATTTTAACAGAAAAATACAGGCAGAGTTCAGAGTAAAAGCCTTAATAGTCCTCTAATTAATTTGGTGACTTATATTTTGAATATATGTGTAAATAAGCTTGTTAGAAAATACTGCTA
Organism: Monodelphis domestica; assembly: GCF_027887165.1. NCBI lineage: Eukaryota > Metazoa > Chordata > Mammalia > Didelphimorphia > Didelphidae > Monodelphis > Monodelphis domestica. The sequence goes on along the minus strand of NC_077228.1, from coordinate 444,755,735 downwards.
ATGAGAAGGTTAAGGTTTTGACCCTTTGTAGGTCAGTTATCTCCTCTCTTCCACAGCTATATCCTTAGCTCCAGTTGTTAAATGCTTTAAATTTAAAGTCCAGCAAAAGGCTATCAGACCGTTTATAAGGACTGCATTTTTCTTGAATGTCATAATGCCCTTGATATTTTTTTAGGTCTCCTCAGCCTTCAATTGAACATAGGGGGATTTGATATTAATTTAGCTAGCCTACCTAATAAAGCATCTGCTCACCTTCTGTGTGCAAAGGCATAAGAAATGAGATACAATTAAAATTATCAGATCTGGCCTTCATTTGAAGCTCGCATCATCACCATATAAACACACAAGGTTAATTTTATTCATGTTTTGGACAGGATATGGAACAAATGAAGGTTAAAAAGTCATTGGCTATATTTGATGAATGGAAAACTCACATTTAAAGTTCCATTAGATGTTACATCTGAGCTTACAAATGGTAATTATTCATATTTTTAAAAATGAAATTTTATTAATACATTTTATTTTGTTACAACACCAGAATGTGTCATATAAAATTTTACCCTCCCTAATTCCTTCTAGAAAGACAGCCCAAATAATGAGTGGTATTTTTAAGACAAAAAGAAGAGAAAAAAGCAAAAAAGAACAAAAATCTGTATAAATGATAAATATATGGAAAAATTAAAAATATGAAACTGCTCCCTTGTCAAAGGTATAGAAAGGGACTGTCTTCTCCTTTTGAGTCACGAGTAGTCTTAATAATTTGCAAAACTCAGGTGTTTTTGGTGAATTTTTTCCCCCATTTATATTGTTTGCTTGGCTCTAGTAACTTTATATCAGTTCCTATAAATTGGTTGTTCCCATTTAGTGGTTTTAAAGGAATTTAAAAAAACAGTTCAAGGTGTTTGCATTAAAAAATGTTTTAATGATGCCTTAAAGAAGTACATAATTGACCAATAATATTACAAGTATATTTTCCTCTACTAAAATCAGCATGTATATTTTTGAAGCATTATAAGTTGGCTTGTGCAGAAAATCAAAACTTCTTTGATCTTCCTTATAATAATTTTAATGTTCCGTTCAGGTACTGATTACATCAAACTTTTATTTCTTCTAAGTACAACCTATTATTACAGTTTCTCAACCTATTATCAAATTGTTTCCAAACTGCAAAGATTCAACCATTGAGTGCAAACTGTTTTCTCACATGACAGTCATACTCATTGATACACATCATCAAATAATGGCATATGTGCTCATTTGTGTTTTGAAAACTGCACCAGAGTTTTTCCCTCAGAATTCATTATTCTTCATTTGTCTCTTATCAGCTAAATAATTATGTGATCAAGATGTTATAAATATTAGCATTCTTGCATTGTAAATGTCAAACTGTGTGAAAACTTGGGTATGCATATTAAAAGCTATCTTGAAACTATCACAGATCATCATTAATGTTCTGCAGAACTTTATTTTTCTTAATTAAATTGATTTTGTTACTTGATTCTTGTTAATTAAAATCTGGAATTAAACTATATAGAAATAAATGTAAGACTTTCTCATGTTAAACATGAGAAACATTTTAGTTTAGATAAAAGAGATCACATTGAAATTAAGTATATATATGTTTATTATGTTAAATTCTTCTAAATTGTGCTTTTTCATTAAATTGTATTTTAATTCAAAAAAATTTATAAAATAATGAAATTTAATGTTAAGTTTTACATATAAAAACAAGTGTAGAAAGTTATACTAGGTTACTTAGAATCCTCAAAAATGTCTTATATTTAATATTTATAATTTTTATAAGTGCTTTATAATTTTATACAGTTTTCATAATTATAAGAAGAATTCCATTTTATAATGATGTAACATAAATTTTAACCTAGACTTTCTAGGGCAAAAATTATCATTGTATTTATTGTAAACATTTAAAAGAATATCTATGTAATATATTAAGGCACTGGTCATTGGCATGGAATAATCATTTTCTGATATTTTGTAATCCATGTTCTCTCCCCCCTTTATCTCTTCCTCTTCCCCAACATGGCAGGTAAGATGGTAGAGATTGTACATATGTTGCCATATAATATATATTTCCCTGTTTATCATGTGAAAAAAAAGTGCATATCACATTAGAGATAATTGCATGGAAGGAATAAAGTGAAGAATAGTATGCTTATTTCTGCATTTAGACTCCCTTAGTCTTTCTATGATGGTGGATAATTTTTTTGTTGTTGTTTTGAGTCTCTTAGGATTGCCATAGATCCATGCATTGCTGATAATAGTTCATTCATTTGCCATTGATCATGGTATCTTATTGCTGTTAACTTGTATAATGTTTTCTTGGTTCTGTTCACTTTATCTAATTTTATACCTTTTCAGGTTTTGTGTAATTGTCTTGCTTATCATTTCTTATGACTCAATAATTTTCTATTTCAATTATATACCATATCCCAGTGTTTTTTTGTTATTATTACTGTTATTGAAGGGAGTTTATGCAACCAAAAAAAAAGTAGACAACCACTGATGTAGATAGTTTACTTGATAGTAGACTATGAACTCCTTGATAGAAGTTTGTTTTTGCCTTTCTCTCTTTTAATTCATTCCTATTTATCCTGTACATAGCTTATTTTGTTTATATTTGTGTTTTATCTCCTATCATTAGATTGTATGGTTCTTGAGGGCAGGGACTTCTTTTTGTATGCTAAGGTCATAGCAGAGTGCCTGGCATATAGTAGGTGCTTAATAATGGTTTATCAATTGATCAATGCCTGTGTTTATCATTTTTAAATATATATTATATACAATTGTATATATTCTATATAATGTATAGCTGTTAGCCTGTGTTCTCTTCTGAATTACTCAATTCAAACCCTCAAAAAAAATTTTTTTTGTGGAAACCATTGTCAGGTCTTACCTCTTCCATTCTCTATTTATACAATAATTTAATTTTTTTTTAATATAGAAATTTGTTTCTTTTTTTTAAGATTTTTATCTCACTGGTTTTTAACTTATCACAGCTATCAGGATCATTTACAACCAAGTTCTCACTCATCATTTATTCTTCCCAGATCTTTAATATCTGTACATTTGATGAACATACCTCATATGTTTTCAGTGGCTATAGACAAAGGGAATAGCTTGACAGGGATAAAGTGAATAGTTCTGGGGCTTGCTTCTGGATTCATTCATCCAGGTTGACTTTAGTTGATTCATCAGCACTCATCGGGTTATTTGATCAGCTACTCATCTATTTAATAGAATTATGATTCAGTCCACAATTTTCTACCTAGAAGCACAAAATATAATAAAGTAGTACTTAAATAGCTGAAAAACAGATATATTTTGTATCTTTCATAATTTCCCTTATTTTTAGTCTGATAATTTTAAAAATAGCCTGGTTTATATATACTGATTAATTCTTAGTGAATCCTTTCTAACTTTTAATAATTGTTAAAAGTTATCCTTTCTTGATAGAAAGATGCAATGAGGGCCTTAGAATAATTTGCCCATTTATTACTGCTTTGACACCTTCCAAACTTTGCATAGAAGGAACTAAAGCATTCATCTCTTAGTATCTTGGACCAAAGTGATCACATTTTCTTCCAAACCTATTTGGCATCTGTCTTAGAACTTCTGGGCTTTTCTCTATTGTCAGTTATTCCCATTATCAGCATTTCCTTTTCTATTTGCTCATGAACCATTTGTTTAATAAAGAAAATTTTGTTGATGAGAAGCATAAAATTTACTACTCTGTAGTGTCTAAAATCCACATTAGTCAACTTAACAAAAATTGGGGCAAAGTTTATCTACCTACATTCTTCTGGCAACTTTTTAATAATTTTTTGTTTATGATAGATTGATAACAATGGTTCTCAAGTCTGGTGGTGATAATATTGTTCCTCCTATGTGCTAAGCACTGTTCTGTGCTTTATAAATATTATCCCATTTGCTTCTCACCACAACCCCAGGAGGAAGATGCTATTATTAGCTCCATCTTATAGATAGGGAAACTGAGGTAGACAGAGATCAAGTGATTTACCCAAAGTCACACAGATATTTGGTGTCTGAGGACATGTTTGAACTCAAATCTTCCTGACTCCAGGTCAGGGTCTCTATTTTGCAATTAGGTGCCCCATTGGTGGTGAGCCAACAAAACCCTGGGAGGTGACTTGTTTGAACAAAACCAGTGGTATATCCTGGGGCAAAGCTGTACCATTAAGTGAATATGGTAAGAGAAATATCACTTTTGATTTGAGTATTTTTCCCTAGGTACTGAGGTGATAGAATGGGAAAATGTGTCTTAGCTTCGGCAGGATGTATGTTTGCATTCTTTCTATAACTTTTCAGTTAATATTCTTATAAAGGATGATAATAAAACTAATGCTAAAGGTTTTCAGATCATATCTACAATTTTTTTTCAGTAATCAATGTACATCTGGGCCAGATATGTTTAAGCTACTTAGATACCCTTGATTTATAATTGTATTTTGACTTTTTTCCTTATCTCAATTTTTTAAATTTAATTTTCCTTTTTCCCCCAATTCCATGTAAAAACACTTTCCAGATCTTTTCAAAGAATATTAACTCTTGATTTCTCTTCCTCCCTTGTAGAGATTTTACATGTACATTTTTTAAATTGTATATAACATATATATATATATATATATATTTAAAAATAATAAACACAGGCATCGACCAATTGATAAACCATTATTAAAAATAAAATAAAATAAAACATTTTATATTAATCCTTTAGTGGAAAGAAACTTAAATAGAAAAAAAAATAAGAAAGTGAAAAAGTTTGATTTGGTCTGAATTCAAATTCAGTTGTTTTTCTCCAGAAGTAGATGATATTTTTTTATCATGGGTTCCTTGGAATAGTATAGAAACATTGTATTGTTGTGAATAGCTGTTATTCACAGTTGTTCATTGTAAAGTACTCCTGTCACTCTATAGCAGTAATGGTGAACATTTTAGAGACAGAATATCCTGCCCCCACCCCAACCCCCAATACCAAATGTCATGCCCCTCCCCCATAATAAGTGCTGGACATGCTCTGTCTACCCTTTACCCCACATAGAGCAGGGAGAAAATAGAGAAAGTGTTCCCATTGAGTTACTGGATAGAGGGATGGGTGAAGGGAAGAATGCCCTCAGTGAGTGTAGAGAGGGGAAGGGGAAAGGCCCAAGCACTCTGCTCCCCTCCAGCTTTCCTGCCTTTAAGTCACCCACCTTACCTCCTATGCACTTCTATTGGGCTGCTGGGCAGAAGGGCTGGGGATGTGAGAAAATGTTGTCCAGAATGGTGGAGGGGGTGAGGGGAGTGGCCCCACCCAAGTCCCTCTGCCTCTCTAACAATGAACTCTGGAAGGGGAAGGGAGGGGGAGAGGGTGACTGTGTGCCCACGGAAAGCTCTCTGCATGCTGTCTTTGGCACCTGTGCCATAGGTTCACCATCACTGCTCTACAGTGTTCTCCTGGTTCTACTTATTACACTGTGATTCAGCCTTTAGACTCCAAAGCCACATGAGGGTACACCGTAGATGAAACTGCACAAAGACAATAGTCATTCTCGATCACCGTGAGACTACCACTACTACCTGTTATGTAAGTCTTTCAATGTATTTTGAGCTCCTCCTGTTTGTTATTTCTTACAAAAAAATAGTATTCCATTATAATCATGGGCTATAACTTAGCCATTCCCTAATTGATGGGTATCACCTCACTTTCCAAATCTTTGAACCCACCTAAAAAGAGTTTATTTAAATATTTTTGTATAGAAAGATCCTTCTCTTTGGGATTCATACCAAGTAATGGTATTTTTGGGTCAAAATATGTGTACCATTTCAAAGCCCTTTGGACATACATCCAAATTGCTCTCCTGAATGATTGAGTCAGTTCACAACACCCCCAACAATGCATTTGTGTCCCAGCTTTCCCATATCCCCTCCATATTTTGCTATGTTCCTTTTCTGTCATAATAGTCTGTCTTATGGGGAGGGTACCTTAGAGTTGTTTTAATTTTCATTTCTCTAATTAATAGTGATTTAGATATTTTTTCATAACCAAAGGGAGCTTTCATTACTTTGTTTGAGAACTGCCTTTTCATATCCTTTGACCATTTATCAATTGTGGAATGATTTGTATTTTTATATAACCCATGTCTATATGCATTTGAGAAATGAGTCCTTTATTAGAAAGACTTGTAAAACTTTTTGCACCATTATGATTACTGTGTATTACTTTCTATCCTTTTTACCCCTTTAATTTCTGACCCTCATTTCCTCCAGTTTGCCCTCTTTTTTATCAGCCATACACACTTTCTTTCTTTCCCTTCCCCTCCTATATCCGGGAGGGGAAGATACTTTCTATACCTAATTGCCTGGGTATTTTCTTCCTTCATTGAGTCAATTCTGATGAGAATAAAGTTCACTTCTCTCCTGCCACATCCCCCATCTTCTCCTCCACTGTGAATGCTCATTCATGCCTCTGTTATGTATTTTATTTAGCACACTTTATTTTCCCTTTCTCTTTCCTCCCAATGCACTCCTCTTTCTCAAATCTTAATTTAATTTAATTTTATATATCATCCCTTCTTATTCAACTCACATCTTCACCTTCTGTCTACACACACACACACACACACACACACACACACACACACACACACACACACACACACATACTCCTTCTAACTGCCCTAATAATGACAAATTTCTTCGGTATTATAGGAATCCTCTCCCCATGAAGGGATATACATAGTTTAACTTTATTGAATGTCTTTTTAATTTCTCTTTCTTGTTTACCTTCTTACAATTCTTGTAAGCATTGTATTTGAGTGTCAAATTTTCCATTCAGCTCTGTTCTTTTGTTTGAAATGTTTGAAATTCCATTTTATTTCATTGACCATCCATTTATTCTCCTGAAGGATGATACTCAGTATTGCTGGCTCATCTGTCTTCTGAAATATTGCACTCCAGGATCTTTATTTAATGTAGAAGCTGTTAAGTCTTGTGTTATCCTGCCTATGGCTCCATGATATTTAAATTATTTATTTTTTGTTTCTTACACTATTTTCTCCTTAAACTGGTAGTATTAGAATTTAGCTATAATATTCCTAGGAGATAGACTTTTGTGATGTTTTTCAGGAGGTGACTGGTGGATTTTTTCAATTTCTATTTTGCCCTTTGGTTCTAGAATATCAAGGCCAATAAACTCTTTAATTCATGGTTTTCAGGTCATCAAATAATTCTTATGTTATCTCTCCTGGATTTTTCTAGTTCACTTATTTTCCCCATGAGATATTTCACATTTTCTTGTTTATTTTTTCATTCTTTTGACTTTGATTTTTTTTGATGTGTATTATTATTTTCCTCAGGGGGTGAGGGGTGGGATATGTTATTGTTGTGAACTTTGACTTGAATTTGAGCCAAATTTAGAACAAGAGACTACCTCCCAGAATCTAGAAGGTTCTGTGAAGATGCCTACAGAGACCACATACTGCACCAGAAGATCCAGATTGAACTTTGAGATATGGAGAATTTGAACTTTGGGAGGGTTGAATGCTTTTGTTTTGAATGTACACTCTTATGCCAAAGGGGACTGCCCCCATTTGGATTTTTGTCAATACACCTATTTTTGGTTTTATTCCTTTTCTCTTTTATTTTTCCCTTATCCCCAAATTATTGTAATTCCCCTTTAAAAACTGTAATATTTGTATTAACCTCTAGTTCAAGTTATATATTAGTTATGTTTTCATGATCCATTGGGTAGACTGGTCTCCCAAAGGGTCATGGGGGGGATGTATTGATTTAGAATCTTGAACCCTAGAGACTACATTTCCCACAATCCCTTTTTCCCTTTTCTTGTCATACATCTTGGGGTTAATTTTGTATTTAGTTTCCATTTTGAGCATGTTTTCTCACTCTCTGTAGAAGTACAGACTGGGAGTAGCAGCATGGTACTAGGTGAGGCAGGGTTTTTTTTTTCCTTTAGTTTTCCTTTTCCTTTTGCTCTAAGTAAAATTTTAATAAATAGTATTAAAATAATACTTGGAGTATTGAATATTAATTTTAATCTGTATAGATGTCTCATGGAGTCGTTAGTTTACAGTAGTCCAATTCTAATTTTTAAGATAAAATTTTCTGGAGTAAGCTTCTGTACCTCCTTTTCTGTTTTGCCAATTCTACTTTGTAAAGAGTCTACTCTGTCACCAAAATAACTTTATAAGTTGAGAGTTGAGTACACTTCCACTCCAGTACACTACCCCTCTCCTGCCAACCTTATAAGTTGTTTTTGGTTGAAAAATTACTTCATTTTGTCTTTTTATGGGTTATGGCATTCCAGAATTCATTTTTAGGCATTTTATCATTGCTTTTTCAAGGATAATTTGGTAGAAATCTACCATCTTGATTCTATCCTTCTCTCAATCTCATTTAAATCCCTATTCATCAGAGTGTAATTCTTATGATGTATATTTACTCCCCAGGTTTCATCAGATGGTCTCTTTCCTTCTTAACCATTCACCATTTTGTTATTTTATGTTGTGGTAGAAACAAAACAAAATAGGTTTTCTTCTTTGGCACATATGCAGTCATTCAAGTACAATATCTTTATTTTCCAAAGGCACAAATTTCAAATGGAGGAAAGGTGTAAACCTCACCTGTTTTTCTTTATTCTTCACTTCTGTAATCAAGATCTCAAAGTCCCTATAGATAATGTGTTTTCTTCTAACTAAAGCACATGATCAACAAACACAAAAAAAGAAGTTGATAATGATCAATGGTCTTGATTTTTTTAATCTAGTCACATTGTGAGAGCAAAGAATAAAAAATAGTCCACATGTTGGACTTTTACCCACAAAATGTAAAAGAATCTTAGAGGAAGGTTTCCAGAATGTTCAGTCTCTCAAAAAGAAAAAGGACAGTATGAAGAAATGTCACAGTCTATATTCAGAGAATGTCCATATTAAAGAAAGAACATTCCCTGAAGCGTTCATTCATCTCTTTAGTTCACGCTATAAATGCACCATTCTGTTTGAACCAAGGATACTAACACATACTTTGCCAAATGTCATGTTATAAATATTGTAGCCATTTATTAACTTCCATCTTATAGTATCAAGATAATAACAAATGAATTTCAGCAGAAATGTAGACTTGACACCATGGAGTTGCTGTCATTTTGACTATGCTATTAGTCACTAATATTTCCTAGTGAGAAAATGCTTTCAAAATTCCTTATAATAAGTGTTGGAGATGCTTGTAACTCTCAGGGAATGCTGATATTTTGCCCACAGTCAAAACTAGAATTCCTAGAACTCCCTAGATATTTTTTGTTTTCTTTTAAATACATTCCATCAATTTTTCTTTTCATGTAACCTATATTTTCTACTGTCCCTTCCTTCCTTCCTTCCTTCCTTCCTTCCTTCCTTCCTTCCTTCCTTCCTTCCTTCCTTCCTTCCTTCCTTCCTTCCTTCCTTCCTTCCTTCCTTCCTTCCTTCCTTCCTTCTTCCTTCCTTCCTTCCTTCCTTCCAAGAGCTAATAAGCAATTTTATCTGGGTAATATGTATATTACACAGGATTCTTATGGTGACTTTGAGTTTCTCTGCTCCACTCCACCATCTTGACTCCACCCCACCCCACTAATCAGGTGCTTTTGGATTTTTTTAGTTAATTTTGAAACCAAGATATTGTATCAATAAATTGTTTATGTATTCTCTTGATTTCATAAGTAAATGAACATGTCTTCAGTAAATTGGGATAATTTTGCTTCCATTTATCTATTTTTATATCATTTATATTGTGAGTTGGCATTTTGCTTTTATTTGTAGAATTATGTCAAGAAAAGGTGGCTAAAGTGTCATTCTTGTACTAGTCCTATATTTATTGGGAAAGGCATAGTATTTTCCCATTGCATATAATAATACCTTTGGTTTTAGATATGTATTTTTTAAATCAAGTTTTAAACAGATTCTCATATGCCAGTTTTGTTGGACTTTTAGCACAAACAAATGTTGGAAATGGTCAAAGGTTTTTTTTTTTTTTCCCCCTATATTACACTAATATAGTTGGGGGGGTTTTTTGCTGTTTAATATAATTTTTAACTACTTTGTGGTTGATAAACCATTTTTGCATACCTGGTATGAACTAAACTTAGTTATAATTAATCATTTAGGCCATAAATTGCTAAAAAAAATTTTTGTCAGGATTAATGATTATACATACAACAGAGATATTGGACAAAAATTTTTTACTTTGCTTTATCTTTTTTTTACTTATTAGATATTATTTCATTAAATAAATTTAAGAGAGTATTTTATTCATTTATTTTGGGGAATAACTTATGTAGAATTGTTCTAATTTTATGAATTTCCCCAAAATCCACTTGAATCAGGAATTATTTTTTATTACTTCCTTTAAAGAAAGTTCAATTTCTTTTTTTCTGAGATATTTGTTTTGAATTTTTTTTTCTTTCTGGTGTTCCATTAATTTGGGAATTTTTGAATTTTTATAGTAACAAAACAATTTCCCTCAAATTTCATTTTTTGTCAGAATATATTAACATTTAATAGGTTCTGATAATTCCTTTGAATTTGTAGTGGTTTCTCCGCATTCTTTTAAAATTTTGATAATTTAATTGTTCTCTTTTTAATGAGACTATTTAAAGATTAATCAATTTTAAAATTATATCCAAATTATGCCCCGAAAGTTATTAAAACAACTTGGGCCAAAAGAGGTAATCTCATCTTTTCTTGAAGACCTTTAATAAGAACCCATTACATCTTCAGATTTCATGTTACTTTGAGTGAGCTCTAATTATTCAGAAACCTTTCCTGACAACAAACTTTATTTTATCTCTTTGTAACCCATTGTTCCCAAATCTGCCATCTATGGTCAAACAGAACAAATCTAAACTCTTTACTCTATAACATTCCTTCAGATACTTGAAGTGAGTCATCTCTTTTCCCAAAGAAATATTTTCAATTCCTTTAACTGAATATCAAAAGCTCAAGATGAAAGTAATTCATAGGAAATATAATTTCCATATATTTCCTAAATACATTTTCCTGGCTCTGTTTTATTCTCTTTCTTTTCAATTGCTTCTCCATATTATCTCCTTTCTTTGTTATCATAGCAAGATTTATTCTTTTCAAAGGTTTACCTCACCTGCCCTCTTATGCACCAGCTTTCCATAGAGTGTAGGTTTGTAATCTTCACCTCCAGGTGTATGTAGGTAAATTCAAAAATCTATCAGCATTCTGTGGAATGGAAAGGCTGGTCCAAAAAGCTTCAAGCAACACAAGGCAGCTGTTATCTTCACGTTCTCTCTCTCTCTTTTTTAACATCACCATCTGTACCAGTTGTTGGCTCCTATAACATTTATTTCAAAAGTTTTATTATATAATCCAACAAGTTGTACAATTGTCCATCTTGGCTTCTTCCCCACTCCACCCTACCCTGGAAGCCTTAAAATATCTTAATAAAACTCCAACTAAGTCCCACTCAGCTTCTGTGATCCCAAATCCTCCTAGCATTCTCACTTGTTGCATTGGGCACTGCAACTTCCTTTTTCATCAGAATCCTCATTATCAGAGGATTATGAATTATCTGTTTATTAGTTCCCAGGGAATAGCTATCTCTAGAAGCAAAGAACAGAGCAATTTTCTACTGAGCTTAAAAGATGCCTCTTGTTCTTTAACAAGGCAAAATAATTTGAGGGACAAGCCATCTCCAGCAAATCCCAGTGTGAGTTGCTTGGACTCAGCATGCCCTGCACACCGTGAGCACTTGCTGTCTGTTGACTGACTGAAGGAAGTTGCCAGGGATGTCAAATTCAGTATGTTCCCAATGGCTCACTGACACCATTACTGAGAATCTATAGAACATCTCAAAATCCAGCAACTGAAATAATTTTACCTTGCCCATGATTCCCATCCTATCCACATAAACTTTCTTTGAAGGTGAAGCCTGAGGAATACTCTTTTTAAGAAGCAGAATAACCTTCCTGAAATGTTTCTCTTGTTTAGAATCAGGAAATCAAAATATAGATTTTTTTTCCAATGTAGTATTCAGTCATCTATTCCATGGGGCCCAACTTAGAGAGGCTTGATTTCATGGACATAACACCTGCCTGCTTTGTAAAATTAGCCCCACACTGTCTGTTGCTTAGAATGTTTCCTTTCCCCATGAGAGAAAAAAAATAAGTTGTAGGATTAGAATTCTAATGGCATCTTTTCATGTGATGGTTAATGGCATTTCTGAGCTTGGCGGTGCATGTCATGTAGCATTCTCCATTTGAGCCACCGGGTCATTTTCAAAGAGAAATGAAGGGCATGCATGCATCGGGTCTGGCAGCAGGAGCATCCTTTACAGGGGCTGTGGGCCTGTGGGTGCAGCCATGATTTAGAGCAGCCTCTCTGCAGCTTGATCTATGGTCGCTTATTTATTTTTTTAATTTGGCAGCTGCCACTGAGATTAAAATGTCCCAGTGCAAAGCACTCTCTTAATTTGTTTTCTTTATTAAAAGAACAGCCAAACTTCTGTCTCCCTTGTATTATCCCTTGGGGACTTTGGAGTATACAGGAAATGTGTCCAGCCTTCAGTTTAACTTAATTATATCAGAGTCCTTTTCAAGGCTAAGCAAAGCATTAAGGCATTTTCCTCCCCAAATCCCTTGATTTTGTATCATTTCTTGAATGGTCAATGATTGAAGCAACAATTGGCCACAGTAGGGAAATGGAATACTTTCAAGTTTAGAAAATAAGTTTTCACTTAAAGCATGGACAGAGGCATATGCTTATAAAAAATAATATATTGCCTTTTTTTATACCAAAAGACCAAAGGGCATTTGGAAGGAGTTTTTGATGACAGGGAGAAATGCCAGATAAAGATATCCTTAGTATATATAAAAAAAAGACTTCAGTAAAAGGATACTATAAGTGTGCCTGATCTTAAAATATATGGACTTTGGGGTAGGTAGTTGGCTCAGTGGCCTGGAAACTGGAGGTATTAGGTTCTTCTTTTTAAAAGAATGAATTTGTTCATCATCAGGGAAATATGATTTTCCAGCTCTTGTTAGATGCACTTTATCCCTAAAATGAGATTGCCATTGATATTTTTACACTGTCAACCAGAAATACAAATCCATTTGCAGACACCATTTTCTTAATCATCAGTACCAACTATCCCAATCTGCTTTTCTCTCTCTATCGCTTTTCTTTGGTAGGAAATAGAGATGAAAACACCATTTGTGACCCATAAACCTCCAATTTCTTGTCCAAGGCCTTAAGATCTTTGCCAGTGTCTCCTGGTTGCCTTTCAGCCATATCATTTACACTCATATGACTACTAAGTATTCATTGGCTCATCTCTGTTCTTTCCTCTAAAGTGTCATATTCTTTTACTCTCTTATCTCCTGATACACATTGGATTTTCCTTGTGCCTCTTCAGATCCCTTGTTTTCTTTCTTTTCACATTTTCCCATATCACAGAAAATATACCTGATGAGTTTGGTCACGAATTTGTTTTTGTAGCATTTATGACTCTGCTCCTCACATTCAGCATGAGGTTTGAGGTCCCAGCCAGATCAGCATGCAGTCTCTGTGTAAGGTGACCTCCATTTTTCATTTAATCTCTAAGAGCCTACCAAAGAAACATGACATATCTGTATTGATATTTGCTTAAATATAGAAATAAATACATACACAAGTGCATGTAGTTGTCTATTTTTGGTCAGATCACTGATTTCATTATGTCAGAGTTTTGATTGAAAACTTCTTCACCATATAAAAGTGGGTAACTGGACCGAGAGTTACTTTCAGTATAAAGAAGTCAAGTAACTTACCTGTGATCACACAGTCCTTATATGTGGGAGGCAAGACTTAAACCTGGCTCCTTCTAGCTCTAAATCTATAACTTTATCTATTACATTATGGTATACATTTGTGAGTCTATGTGAGTATATTCCTGCAGGCATGTATAGACCTTAAAATTCATCATGGCTATCAGACCTCAAAAAATGTCTCTAACTTCATAAACTACTATGGTAAAAACAACATATGACCCTGTAACAAAACTAATTTTGAATCTCTCAAAATTAACCAGATTGGCTTATACAAACATTCTATCACCTGATTGTACTCAAAGCTTTTCTGCATTAGTATATCTCTCTTCCACCTTTTGTCTGTGGGATGGGGTTCAAGGTCAGTAGGTTTATGATACCGTGTTCAGACAAAATTCTTCACATTCTAGTTGGATAGTGTTACTTTCTTTTGTTCAATAGATTCATGCTAATTGTTGAAAAAAAATGACAAACTAGTAATATCTAGAGCCCTTTAAAATTTGCAAAGATATTTATATTTCTTATTTCATTTGATCCTCACAGTATCCCTGTAAGGTAAGTGCTATTGTTATCATCCCCATTTTACAGATGAGATAAATAAGGCTGAGAGATATTAAATGACTTGCCTAGGTTTGCACAGCTAATAAGTCTCAGAGATAGAATTAAGTTGAGAGTCTTCCTGATTCCCAGACCAAAATCTGTCATTTGAGCCAACTACCTGCCTAGACAGTTGTATCACTATATTTGCAATTAGGGTCAAACTCATAAACTAAGTTGATCCTGTCCTTCCTCTCTTTGCCATTCTTTCTGGGCTTTTTCCTTTTTTCTCCTACCAGTCAATGCTCAATGAAGCCATGTAACACCACTCTACTCCAGTATGTGATCCATACCTTCTATATCTCTTCTCCTCCAAATCCACATTGCCTTATTAGCCATACTCTCAAATCTACTGCTCCTTCCCTAACTCCTCTCTGCTCATCTCCACTCATACATCCCTAACTACCTATTAGACATAGCAAACTGGACATGCTGTGGTTATCTTACTCTCAACAAGTCAACAATGGAACCCATTTATATCTCTTCTCCCCCAAATCCACATTGCCTTATTAGCCATACTCTCAAATCTACTGCTCCTTCCCTAACTCCTCTCTGCTCATCTCCACTCATACATCCCTAACTACCTATTAGACATAGCGAACTGGACATGCTGTGGTTATCTTAATCTCAACAAGTCTACAATGGAACCCATTTATCTTTTCCATCTAGCTTTCTTCCTTCTAAACTTCTGGATTACTGTTCCAGTTACCACCATCCACCCAGTTATCTAGGCTGTCAACCTTAACCTAGATGTCATCCTTGGTGCCACACTTTTAACCTTCATGTCTGATCTATTACTTGAACATGTTGATTTAATTTTTAAAACAACTCTCACACGTGCCTCCTTGTCTTCCATGACACTCACACTATCCTGGTGTGCTCTCCCTGCTCATATCCACCTTTTGACTTCTCAAGCTGCCTTCAAGTCCAGCTAAAATCTCATCTTTTGCAAAAAATCTTTCTTCATTCTGGAGCCTCATTGCTTTTAATAACTGCATTTCCTGTTTGTCTTGTATAGAACTTTTCTGTGTATATTTGTTTGTTGTCTCCCCCATTAAATTGTGATTTCCTTAAGTTCATGGACTGTCTCCCTCTTTTTTGTATCCTCGGAGCTTAGCAAGTACTTATCACATCTTAGGTGCTTAATAAATGTTTATTGACTGACTTACTGACCTTAGAAAACTATTAAAAAAAGAACAGTTGACTTTAAAATGTTTCTGCCAGATAATATGTGCATTCTAAAGGGAGGTATTTTTTGAGCACTTTAAAATATCTCTGCAGAAACAAGCCTTCATAAGTACCTACAATGTGTAAGGATGCCTACTAGATATAAGGACAAAAATTAAACAGAGATGGAATCAGTCAGTCATTTAGTTAAGAAGCATTCATTAAAAACTTATGTAGAGGGGGCAGCTAGGTAGCTCAGTGGACAGAGAGCCAAGCCTAGAGACAGGAGGTCCTAGGTTCAAATCTGGCCTCGGGCACTTCCCAGCTGTGTGATCCTGAGCAAGTCATTTATTGCCTAGCCCTTACCACTCTTCTGCATTCTAAGACGGAAGGTAAGGGTTAAAAAAAATTATGTAGAATGTGGATCTCAAAATGTCAGAAAATAATTACTAAAAATTGTATCAATGTGGTCTGAAAAAAATTAAATAAAAATTTGAATCTGTTTTTACATACAATTGGGGAAAAATAAAATATTACTAAAAAATGTATGTGCTGACACTGTACTAAGTGCTGGGTTTACAAATAGAAGCAACAGGAAAGGCATTGCTTCTTCTCAAGGAACTATTCTAATGAGGAAAATCATATTATAAGGGGAACTGAAAATGGAAAGACCAGGGCATAGTGGCTGAGTTGATAGAATGAGGGATTCTGGGACAAGTTTGCCAATAACAAGAGGGGCCAGTCAGGAGGCAACTGAGGCAAAATGGCTAAGTTCAAAGATGCTGTGAGCATCATGGGAAATTTAGATGTCTTAGGAGGGCCAAGAGGCCAGAAGGTCTTTCAGGGTTTCAAGCCTATCTTCTAAATGGTTCATGTATCTCTGCAACACATGATGCTGCTTAGTTGATTAATGGATCCAGCTTCCCAAACTTAAATAGATCAAACAATTATATTTCTTTGGAGAAGTTCAATTCTATCTAGCAACTACTAGTCTCCAACTTCCAACTGTATTACATATATGAAGCAGCTACAAGGGTGTAGTGTGTGGATGGAGTGTTGAACTTGGAGTCAGGATTACCCGCGTTAAAATCCTAGCTTTGCCAACTTGTACTACCCTGAACAAGTTACTTCATTGCTTTCCTCAGTTTCCCAATAATGTTGCCTACCTTACAGAGTTGTTATGAGGAACAAATGGGATAACCAACCATATGTAAAGTGGTTTTCAAACCTCAGTTACATAAGTAATTCTTATTCTTATCATTCTTATTTTTATGATTATGATTTATGAATTATGAATCACATAGCATTGATTTTCACTATTGAGAAATAATACACTAGAGCAGATACAGAGCTAACAGTATTATATAGTGTCATATGATCCTGGTTGTGAGTGACCTGTCTTTGTTCTAAGAAATGCTCCAAGATTATAAAATCCAAAGGAGATACCTATCTATGTTCATGAGTTCTATATACTCATGAGATCACAAGTCCACTTTAAAAAATCAAATTAGTATTTGTTTTTCTTTACAATTATTTGCCAGTCATCACATGTACTGCCAAAAAGCTACATTACTTATCTTGGGAGTCTGCAAATAACATGCTATGAGCATTAGATGTGTGACTCCTTCTACTTGAGAATAGACACAATCCTGTCAAATAGTTATATTATCTGTTAAACAGAATTAATGGTCAAATGTGCCCTAAACTTTAAGTGGAATTGAGTTTCCACTAAATACTAGCTCAGCTAAAACCAGTTACCTCTGAAGGTAAGGCTTCTCCTTTCTGCTTAGAGCTTGGGGAATAAAAGTATGGGGAAATTCACTGCTGTAATCAACACAATTTATGGTGTATCTTGAATACTCCAGGCACTGGGAATACTACATTTGCATCTCAAATTGGTTGGGAATACTAGGGAGACTTAAAGAATTAGGCAAGCAATCTGCCTCTTACTTCAGTTCTAAGTGGCTTTCAGGATTTCTACATAGGAAGGTCACAATGACCTTCTGTTGGAGAGGTTCATTTGTAAAACACTAACAAACTGGGTAAGGAAATGTTTAATATGAATGGGACTAGTTAGGTGTGAAATGAATGAGAATAGAGAAGTGGGCAATGAATACCTGACAAGAGGTAAAGAACAGGAAGCATACATTGAACAAGAATAAAATTGATTCCAAGTCTACTTTCAGGCCCAAATTTATTGTGATCTGGATAAATTGTGATAGAAAACATGCTATCCTTAGAGGTTAGATTACTCTAAAGTATGGGATGAGTCGCATAATGTGATCAGATGCTCTTTATGCTATAGAGAGAGGAATCTACAGGTTAAGTGAGACAGAAAATTGGGTACATGGCACACATTTTTAAGAAATAATTTATGTGCATGGGGAAAGTTTGGGATGGAGATGGTAGGAATGAGACTTTGGTTGTGAATATGGATTAGAAGTTAGAAGAGGAAAGGAGGTATAAAGCCTCTTCACCAAACTGAATCTATGTAAACAGGTGTTGTTGGAACCCCTTCTAGCATTTAGAGAGTCACAATTTCTATAGCAGTTTTCTGTCTACATGGATGATTCAGATACGTAACTGTTTAAACTATGTAATGGGAGAAAAATTGTTGGTTTCATTTTTATTTTGTTTTGTTTTTACTTTCCAAACACTTATTCTAAACTATGAAACTGCAACAGATCTGACTGTATTATGTAATCATCAATCAACAGACCAGACAGATGGGTGTTAAATATTACTTGCTAGGTATACAAATGCAAGGAGTGAAACAATTTCTACTTTCAAGGAGCTGACATACTAAGAGGACACCAAATCCTTTGCACAAAGTCTTTTCCCATTTCATCAGTTGTGTCCTACTCTTCAAGATTCCATTTGAGGTTTTCTTGGCAAAGATACTAGAGTAGTTTGCCATTTTCTTTTCTACCTCATTTTACAGATTAGGAAACTGAAACAAGCAGGGTTAAATGACTTGCCCAGGGTAACACAGCTAGTAAGTGCCTGAGGCTGGATTTAATGTCTGGTCCTCTATACTCCAGGTTGGCACTCAATCCATTTCACCACTTAGCTGCCCTGAAGTCAGCAATTTTCTCTATTCTGTTAGGTATACAAATGCAAAACGTGAAACAATTTCTACCATGATTTCACCAAATCCTTTGCTTGTACAAAATCTTTTTTCCATTTATTCATTCATTCAACAGATACTAATAAGTATCTTCAATGGCTGGCAATGAAGTTGCAGAGACAAGGGCATTACATTCTATTTTGGAGAGAAATGGCATGCATACCAATAACTAAATACTATATATATATATATGCATATATACATAGACATATGTATATATGATGAATTCATTGCAATTTATGATGGGTAAAGGATATGTGTTGTGGGGGTACAATGAGGGAAAGAAAGAAGAGATCAGACTAAGTCTCACATAAGATGTTTACTTGAACTGAGCCCTGATGAAACTAGGATTCTGTAGATGATGAGTTCCTCCAATAGACTGCAAACTTCTCAAGAGCTGGTATTCTCTTTTACCATTTTTTGTTTGCTTTTGTATCCTTAATGCTTAGCACAATACTTGTAACATTGTGGTAGTGGTATTACTTGCTTAAGAAGGTCTATGTGGGAGTAGCTAGATGGCATAATGGATAGAATGTCAGTCTTGGAGGTGGGGAATTACTGGGTTCAGATCTGGCCTCAGGCACTTCCTAGCTGTGTGACCCTGGGCAAGTCACTTAACCCCTGCTGCATAGCCTTTAACACTCTTCTTCCTTAGAATCTATATTGATTCTAAGACAGACAAAAGGTAAGGATTTAATAAAACAAACATACAAAAAAAGAATATATATATATATGTGTATATATATATATATATATATGATAGCACTGTAAAGGATGGATTGTAAAGGGAAGAGATATGAGGCAGAGAGATCAGTTAAGGAACTATTACAGTAATAGTCTGGGTGATGAAGGCATGAATTATATAAGATTTGTTAGAAGGGAGAAGGAAAAAGAAAAGATGCTATGGAGGTGGACTCAGCAAGAATTGGAAGCTGATTAGTTATATGTGGCTTGAGGACCCAAGTGTAACTGAGGATTTGAAACTGAATATGTAGGAGGAGGATGCTTTTATTACCAGAAATAGGGAACTTAGCAAGAGAGAAAGATTTGGGGGATGAGATGAACTTAGTTTGGGGCCTCTGGAATTCAAGATTCCTATAGAACATTCATTTAGAAATATCCAAAAGGCAAATGTTAACATGATGGAGCTCAGAAGATTAGAACTGAAAAAATATAGATCATAGAATCATTAAGAGAAAGATGGTAATTGAACATATGGGAGCTGTTGAAGTCACCAAGAGAGTATATGCAGACAATAGTGCCAATACAAAGCCCTAGGAAAATACTCATATACATGGGAAATGGAAATAGAAAATGATTCAGCAAAAGAGAATGATATGGTCTACTCTAACAGCTAGGAAATGAATCAGGAAAAAGCAGTGTTAAAACCCAGAAGAGAATATCCAGGAGGAAATGTTAGTAAAGTCAGTTGCTCCAGTAATATCTAAAAGGATGAAGAGTGCAAGAAGCCATTGTACTGTAATTAAGAGGGCACTGGCAAATAGTAGTTTCAATAGAGTGATCAGGTGAGACCCCAAATAGCAAATATTTGAGAATCTAGGGAGAAGACTGGTGAAATCAATAGTGTAAATGGCTTCTGTCTCCCATTCTCCTTGAGATTGGACTGTTAAAGACATGATATATTAGAGATGCTTGGACCAAGTGAATGATTTTTATTGATTGGGAAGACTTGGATGTTTTATTCTGTTGTTTTTTGGTTGTTTGTTTGTATTTTACCATCAGGAAAAGAATTAGTAGATAAAGAAAAATTGAAAATTAGAGAAAGGAAATATTTGCATCATATAAAGAGGGGAAAGCAAATGGTCAAAAGGATCCTAGATTGTTTTTTTTTCATAACATGAATGTTGTTTAATCTAAATTTAATCAGCTGTAATTTATGGCTCAGAACCCCCAAAAGCTTTGACATCATACAAACTCGGTCCAATATTGGAAGCAGACCAAAGGTCATATTTTATTTGGCTCATTGTATTTCCATCCAGAATTTAGTCAGGGAAATTTCCGAAGCATGTATATAACACATGTTTAGACTTCTAAAAATATGTAAAGATTAAAATTTAGGGGAGATGGGGGAGACTGAGGCAGGTAGAAATTAGTTTCTCTCTGCAAGGAATATATATTTTTTAGAGGTTTATTAAAGGTTAAAGATTAAGAATATACAAGTATGAAACATGTGCCTAGGCCAGAGGCCTAGAAAAAATAACCTCACATCATGGAAGAGACCTCTCTGCTCCAAAAACGGAAGTCCAAAAAAAAAAGCCTTTGCTTAAATATCTTCTCGATCTCGGCCCAGGTGAGATTACAAGGCATTCTGGGGAAGTGGAGCAAAGGCTCATGGGGATTGTAGTCCTGTATTCGAGTCTATTTTTTACATCCCCCCGTGTGATCATTTGTGGAAAAATTAATTTTTCCCCAAAAGGATCATAAAAACATAATAAACTTAAAAGATTACAATAGTGTGAGGATAAGAGAAAAAAGAATAAAACCAATAATTTCTGAACACATTGACAAAAAGCCGTTAGGGGGCAGTCCCCTTTGGCATAAAAGTATACATACAAATAAATGTTCAATCAACCACACCCAAAGTTCAATTTTGTGCAGCTTGTGGTCTGGAGGCTTCTTCATGATGGCTTCTCCAACAGTTCAGTTTCTGAATTCAGGGAAGTAGCATCTTCTTTACCTAAAATTCTTCTCAAAAAGAATTTAAACTTTGCAATTTTAATAATGATTTTTTTTTACATTCCCCCGTGTTGTGGGTGATTGAAAGATTCAGAATCAGTTAGGGATGCATGGCTGAGGTATGAGGTATATGAATCAATTGGCAAGAGATATGCAAGGCTTTCTCACCAAAAAATGAGATCCATTTCCTCTTTGTATCTGGCCATGATCACTGTGAGTAGAAGGCAAATGAATTGAACAAGGTTAATAATTTTTTCATCTTTAAAAATACAGTAGTACAAATATGTAGATATCAAAATCCCCAAAATTCTCAATAGCCCAATTAATTACAATAGCAAACAAACACACTTTCATATTTCACATAATTTGCTGTATGACATTAAAAAACCTATGAATTGATGGACATTTGTCACAATTTTTACAAACATAGCAATCTTTCAACCTTGGTATTTAAACATATTTATATATATATATATATATATTTTTAAACAAAGTAAAACTCATCTTGGGTTAAGAACATAATCAAGAAATCTATATATCATTCTGGTAGAAATAAAATAGTGAGCTGAAGAGCATAAATAAAGGGGTGCTCCTTGTTCTTGGAGGCTTTTCCCAAGGGTACAAATGCCCTGAAATTAACTGCCCAACTTCCATTCACATGTGGGAAGGTTGGGGGTTATAAAATACATTTCACTTCAGCTACTAGAATGGGCCTTACCTCGTGGTAGGGGCAGGCAAAAATAACCAGACTGTTAAAAAAATTCCAAAATCATATTTAAAAAACCCTTAAAATCAAATCATTTGAGGTATTTAGTACATTAAATTTTCAAAGGTTGTTAATACAATTATAACCAGTTCTGAAGTCCATCTATCCTCAGCAAAATAGAAAAAGCTGTTTTTTCATATATGGGCTTATTCACAACAATATTTGTTCAACAGTTATAGGGGAAAAACAACAGAATTTCAAAACTCAGTACATTCAAAATAAATTCAATCAACCTTCAGTTCACAGAATAATATTCAATCCAGTAATATATGAACTTAAAATCACAAAGTTATATCTTAAACAAAAAATGCAATAGAATACAGAGATTTTCTTATAAACCCTTGGAGTCTGAAATGCCTTAGAATATAGCCTTTAGTCTCTTCAAAGTTCCTTGGGGTTTTTTTTTTGTTTGTTTGTTTTTATTTATCCATTTAAATGTCTATTGTCCAAGGGTAGAGTAGTAAAGGCTAGGCTATGGGGTTCAAGGGATCCGTCCAGGGCCCCATAGCTGGGAAGCATCGGAGGCCAGATTTTAGCTAGAGACCTCCCGTCTCTGGGCCTGGCTTCCAGTTCGCTGGGCCACCCATTTTCCTCCCCAAAGTTAAAGTTGAATCTTTTGGCTGAGTCTGCTCCCAGACAGGCAGGCAAAATCAATGAAACTGCCAGAAGAGTCAAAAATGCTTTTAAACAGCCCATTGCTTTTTAGGTTTCTGTTTGAAAAGTACTGTTTCTTCTCTCTAGTCTTTTCTGTCTTTCCCCTCTCTGATACCCCTGTGGCCAATACCCCCAGCCACGTGGAGGCTTAGCCTAAGGGAAAATTGCCCGGTCTCCTTTCCCTCTGGTCTCTCCCCTCCGCCCACGTGGCCAATACTGTTACCAGCTGGTCGCAATGAGTCCTCAGCAATCTGCTCCGAGGATCTGGGTGATGAGCCGTCTGGGTCGCGCTTGTGGGTCTGGGGCTGGGGTGATGAGCTGTCTGGGTCGGAGGCCAGATGGGTGAGAGACAGACCGCCGGGGTGGGTCGGGCCGGGAGCCGGAGCGCAGCTCGGGCACCAGGTGAGAGGCCAGGAGCAGAA
Organism: Monodelphis domestica; assembly: GCF_027887165.1. Classification (NCBI taxonomy): domain Eukaryota; kingdom Metazoa; phylum Chordata; class Mammalia; order Didelphimorphia; family Didelphidae; genus Monodelphis; species Monodelphis domestica. Next base: position 444,732,465 of record NC_077228.1, on the reverse strand, counting down.
ACAGGAGCCGATCAAGATGGTTTTCTAAAGAGTATCTTGGAGAATCGTGGCTTTAAAAAAATTCTCTAGGCTAAAAACATTTTTTGAGAAGTTCTCATCCAATCTAGTGGTCGCCAAAAACTGTAAAGATTAAAATTTAGGGGAGATGGGGGAGACTGAGGCAGGTAGAAATTAGTTTCTCTCTGCAAGGAATATATATTTTTTAGAGGTTTATTAAAGGTTAAAGATTAAGAATATACAAGTATGAAACATGTGCCTAGGCCAGAGGCCTAGACAAAATAACCTCACATCATGGAAGAGACCTCTCTGCTCCAAAAACGGAAGTCCAAAAAAAAAAGCCTTTGCTTAAATATCTTCTCGATCTCGGCCCAGGTGAGATTACAAGGCATTCTGGGGAAGTGGAGCAAAGGCTCATGGGGATTGTAGTCCTGTATTCGAGTCTATTTTTTACAAATATGAATTTCAAGGTCTCCAACCCCTATCGAGGTAGTCATGATAAAAAATTCACATTGAGTACTTATTATTTTGCCCTGTAGAAAACACAACAGTACTCTTAAGGATATGCTTTTCTTTTACTGAAACTTACCCTGGTAAATACAAAAAATATTAATACAACTTGCCAGGTAAGCCCAAGATTCTAGCTCTTCATGGAAATAAATTTCCCAATTCCCAGATTTATAAAATGCCCTGCCAATGGTATCAAGTTCCTTCTCTCCCACAATGTTCTTTAGCTTGGACTGAGATGGTCCAGTGGATATTATCTTCAGTGCCAAAGAGATTTTTGTCATAGGTTCTTATGGACAGACATAATACCTACAAATGAAGATATCTGCTGAGACCCCTATCCAAGGGATTACTGTCTTTATGATTATTCTCCCTCTGCTATGTACTTGTCTCCTTGACCACTTTGGGTTTCTGCTAGTTGCCAACTGCCATGGTACTTAAGTGACATATAAATGGTCACAATTAGTACTACTGCTGATCAGCCAAAATAAGGTTTTGGTTTTCTTTTCCTTGTTAGTTACTCATATCTATAATCTAACTTAGTCTTGGCAGGTTTTTCTTATGATGTATACTGTTTCTCTAGCAGAAGCACAATTACTGTCCTTAATAATAGCAACATCATCATCAACACACACACACACACACACACACACACACACACATATTAAAATATAATCAATAAGCATTTTTATTTTTTTAAGAATTTTTATTTAATTTGTCAATTTAGAACATTTCCCCTTGGTTACAAGAATCATGTTCCTTCCCTCCCTCCTCTCACCTCCTTCTGTAGCCTATAAGCAATTCCACTGGGTTTTTTTTCTTTGTGTGTGTGTGTCCTTGACCAAAACCTATTTCCATGTTGCTGATGTTTGCACTAGGGTGATCATTTAGAGTCTATATCCCCAGTCATAAACCCATCGACCCATGTGATCAAACAGTTGTTTTTCTTCTGTATTTCTACTCCCACAGTTCTTCCTCTGAATGTGGATAGTGTTCTTTCTCATAAATCCCTCAGAATTGTCCTGGATCATTGCATTGCTACTAATACAGAAGTCTATTACATTCGATTGTAACCACAATGAATCAGTCTCTGTATACAATGTTCTCCTGGCTTTACTCCCTTCACTCTGCATCAATTTCTGGAGGTTTTTCCAGTTCCCATGGAATTCCTTCAGTTCATTATTCCTTGGGCATAATAGTATTCTATCACCAACATATACCACAATTTGTTCAGCCATTCCCCAAATGAAGGGCATTCCCTCATTTTCCAATTTTTTGCCACCACAAAGAGCACAGCTATGAATATTCTTGTACATGTCTTTTTCCTTATTATCACTTTGGGGTACAAAACCAGCAGTGCTATGGCTGGGTCAAAGGGCAGACAGTCTTTTAGTGCCCTTTGGGCATAGTTTCAAATTGCTTTTCAGAATGTTGGATCAATTCATAACTCCAGCAGAAATGCATTAATGTCCCAATTTTGCCACATCCCCTCCAACATTCATTACTTTCCTTTTCTGTCATGTTAGCCAATTTGCTAGGTGTGAGGTGGTAACTCAGTTGTTTTGATCTGCATTTCTCTGATTATAAGAGATTTAGCACACTATTCCATCTGCTTAAGAAAAGTCTTGATTTCTTTATCTGAAAATTGCCTATCCATGTCCCTTACCCATTTATCAATTGAGGAATTGGTTGATTTTTTGTACAATTAATTTAATTCTTTATAAACTTGAATAATTAGACCTATATTAGAGGGTTTTTTAGGAATATTTCCCCCAATTTATTGCTTCCCTTCTAATTTTGGTTGCATTGGTTTTGTTTGTACAAAAACCTTTTTAATTAATGTAATCAAAATTATTTATATTGCATTTTGTAATTTTTTCCAACTCTTGCTTAGTCTTAAAATCTTTCCTTTCCCAAAGATCTGACATGTATACTATTCTGTGTTCACCTAATTTACTTATAGTTTCCTTCTTCATATTCAAATCATTCACCCATTCTGAGTTTATCTTGTTATAGGGTGTGAGGTGTTGATCCAAACCCAATCTCTCCCATACTGTCTTCCAATTTTCTCAGCAGTTTTTGTCAAATAGTGGATTTTTGTCCCCAAAGCTGAGATCTTTGGGTTTATCATATACGGTCTTGCTGAGATCACTAACTCCAAATCTATTTCACTGATCCTCCTTTCTGTCTCTTAGCCAGTACCAAATTGTTTTGATGACTACTGCTTTATAGTATAGTTTGAGATCTGGTACTGCTAGGCCACCTTCCTTCACTTTTTTTTTTCATTATTTCCCTGGATATCCTTGATCTTTTGTTCTTCCAAGTGAACTTTGTTATGGTTTTTTTCTAATTTAGTAAAAAAGGTTTTTGGTAGTTTGATGAGTATGGCACTAAATAAGTAAATTAGTTTGGGTAGGATTGCATTTTTATTATGTTAGCTCATTCTACCTATGAGAAATTAATGTTTTTCCAATTATTTAGATCTAATTTTAATTGTGTGGAAAGTGTTTTGTAGTTGTATTCATTTAGTTTCTGTATTCATCTGGGCAGATAGATTCCCTAGTATTTTATATTGTCTTGGGTCATTTTAAATGAAATTTATTTCTAATTCTTGCTTCTGAGATGTGTTGGAAATATATAGAAATGCTGATGACTTATGTGGGTTTATTTTGTATCCTGCAACTTTGCTCAAGTTGTTGATTATTTCCACTAGCTTTTCAGTTGATTCACCAGGATTCTTTAAGTAGACCATCATCGCATCTGCAAAGAGTGATAGCCTGATCTCCTCATTGCCTAGTTTAATACCTTCAATTTCTTTCTTTTTTTTTTTTTTTGTAATTGCTACTGCTAGTGTTTCTAGTACAATGTTAAATAATAGAGGTGATAATGGGTATCCTTGTTTCACTCTTGATCTTCCTTGTAATGCTTCTAGTTTATCCCCATTCCAGATGATATTTGCTGATGGTTTTAGATATATACTGTTTATTATTTTTAGGAAAGGCTCTTCTATTCCTATGATTTCTAGTGTTTTCAATAGGAATGATTGCTGTTTTTTGTCAAATGCTTTTTCTGCATCTATTCAGATAATTATGTGATTTTTGTTGGTTTAATTGTTAATATGGTCAATTATGTGAATGGTTTTCCTAATATTGAATGCTCCTTGCATTCCCAGTATAAATTCCACCTGATCATAATTAATAACCCTCATGATTACTTGCAGGAGTCTTTTTGCTAGTATTCTATTTAAGATTTTTGCATCTATTTTCATTAGGGAGATTGTTCTACATTTTTCTTTCTCTCTCTTTGACCTGCCACTTTGGAATCAGAACCATATTTGTGTCATAAAAGGAATTTAGTAGAAGTCCTTTGCTTATTCGGTCAAATAGTTTGTATTATATTGGGATTAGTTATTTTTTAAATATTTAATAGAATTCATTTGTAAATCTATTTGGTCTTGGGAATCTATTCTTAAGTGACTTCTTTGATGGCTTGTTCAGTTTCTTTTTTCTGAAATGGGGTTATTTAGGTATTCTATTTCTTCTGTTAATTTAGGCAATTGATATTTTTGTAAATATTAATGCATATCACCTAGATTGCCATGGTTATTGCCATATAATTACACATAATAGCTTTTAATGATTGCCTTAATTTCCACTTAACTATAGATGAGGTCTCCCTTTTCATCTTGGATACTCTCAATTTGGTTTTCTTCTTTCCTTTTTTAAATTAGTTTGACTATACTTTGTCTAATGTATTTGTTTTTTTTCAAAGTACCACCTTCTAGTCTTATTTATTAATTCAATAGTTCTTTTACTTTTCATTTTATTAATTTCTTCTTTGATTTTACTATCTCTAATTTAGTTTTGATCTGAGGTGTTTTAATTTATTCACTTTCTAGTTTTTTTCATTTGTATGCCCAATTCATTGACCTCTGCCCTCCCTAATTTGTTAATATATGAACTCAAGGATATAAATTTCCCCCTGAGTACTGCGTTGGCTGCTTCCCATAGATTTTAAAAGGATGTCTCATCACTGTCATTATCTTCAAGGAAATTATTAATTGTTTCTATAATTTGTTCTTTGACTAACCAATTTTGGAGAATCATATTATTTAATTTCCAATTAATTTTTGATTTGCCTTTCCATGTACCTTTACTAATTACTATCTTTATTGCATTATGAACTAAAAAGTTTGAATTTATTATTTCTGCTCTTTTGTACTTGTTTGCAATGATTTTGTGCCCTAGTACATGGTCAATCTTTGAGAATGTACCATTTGCTGCTGAAAAGAAGGTGTATTCCTTTTTGTCCCCTATTTATTTTTATCCATATATCTACTAACTCTATTTTTCTAAGACTTCATACTCATCTCTTACCTCTTTCTTTTTTTTTATTTTGGTTTGATTTATATAGATCTGATCCCTCTTGTATAGTTTTAGTATCTATTTCATCCTTGAGCTCCATTAGTTTCTCCTTCAGAAATTTGACTGCTATACCATTTGGTGCATACATGTTGAGTACTGATATTTCCTCATTGTCTATACTGCCTTTTATCAGGATGTAATAACCTTTCCTATCTCTTTTAACTACATGTATTTTTACTTTGGCTTTGTCAGATAACATGATTGACACTCCTGCCTTTTGCTCCATCTGCTTACCTTTACCCTGTGTGTGTCTACCTTCCTCATGTTCATTTCTTGTAGACAACATATGCTAAGATTTTGGTTTCTAATCTACTCTTCTATTTGCTTGCATTTTATGGGTGAGGTCATTCTATTCATATTCAGAGTTATGATTACTAGCTGTGTATTTTGCAACATTTTGATTTCCACTCCTAGTCCTACCCTTTCTTTTTTTACTATTTCCTTCTACACCAGTGTTTTGTTTTTAATCAGCCGCCCTATTTCCCACCCTTATTTTGCTTCCATTCCCCCCCCTCCCTTTTTATTCCCCTCTTAGTTTTCTTTATGGACTTTTTAATCTCCCCTCCATACTCTCCGCCCTTTTTACTACTTCCCTCCCCACCAGTCCATTTGTTACCCTTCTACTTCTCTATAGGGTGTGAATCAATTCTCTGTCCCAATGGATCTGATTGTTCTTACCTCTTTGAGTCAATTTCAATGCATGTAAGAATTAATTATTTCCTGTCTCTGACCTCTTTACCCTTCCAGTGTATTGCGTTCTCCACCAGTCCTGCCATTTGCTTCTTTATGACATATAAATTTACCCCATTTTGTCTCTTTTTCCATTTCTCTTAGTATTAACCTCTTCTTTTTACCTCTAGTTTTATATACATACATACATACATATATATATATATATATATATATATATATATATATGTCTTGGCATTTTGTACTATACAGTTTGTCACTGTTCCCTCTAAGTATAATTCTTCTAGTTACCCAGTGATAATAACAGTTTTTAAGAGTTACCAATATCCTCTTTTCTTGTAGGGATATAAATCATTTTAACTTATTGGGTTCCTTAAAAAGGATTTATTTTTGTCCCCCCCCCTTTATAATTACCTTTTGGTGATTCTCTTGAGTTATGTGTTTGGGCATCAAATTTTCTGTTCAAGTCCAATTTTTTCCTTATTAATGCTTGGAAGTCTTATATTTTATTAAATGACAATACTTTCCCCTACAAGAGTATAGTCAGTTTTGCTGGGTAGTTGATTCTTAGTTGTACACCTAGTTCTCTTGCTATTTAGACTATCATATCCTATGCCTTTCCATCCTTCTGCAGCCAGATCCTGTGTTATCCTAACTTTAGTTCCATAATATTTGAATGACTTCTTCTTAGCAGCTTGTAATATGTAAGTATAATTTAAGGTCATGACCTAATCTAAATTTAATTTTTGTTTGCCAGGGGATATCCCAAATAAAAACACTCAAGTCAGTTTGGAAATATATGGTGTTTTAATCAATATATAGGGAAGACATCAAGGAGAAGAGAGAGGGAGAGGGTAAAAGATTTCTCCAGCCTGGCCTGTGCCAGGGGAGTTCAAAATCTTCCACCACAAGGTTTCTGAAGAAGATTAGAGTTTTCTAATTGAATAGTGTTTGGAAGGTAAAAGAGAAAGAATCATCCTAAAACTCTGAGAAACCTCAGAGAAGACGCCTCACCGAACTAGGTTACTAGGCTTCCTCCAGTATTGTATCAAGGAAAACTCACCAATAAAAATCAGACAATAGCAGCCGCCATGCCAAGATACCAACATGCTCAGCCAGCTGACACCAGCCACCTCTCCACCTTCTAGGAGGCCTGAGGTAGGAAGTGACGTGAAATATATAGACGGTTTTATGTCACATTCCTGCATCTCACATGTACCAATGATATCTTAGGCTTGACTTAGGACAGCCGAGGGGTCTGTCAGTTGTTTCTGATTTGTCATTTGCTAGCACATGTCTGTCATAGACCATCCTCCTAAATACTTAATCCTTAAGTATGGTTGTAGACATTCCTGATTTTGTTAGACTAAGTAGGGTGGAGTAATCTAAAGTTCACAAATATTTTTTCCTTGGCCTGGTAGTTTTTGAATTAGAATATAACATTCTTGGGTGTTGTCAATTGAGGATTAAGTACAGGGAGTGATCTTTGGATTCTTTCAATCTCCACTTTTCCCTCTTGCTCTATAATGTCAGGGCTGTTTTCTTGGATAATTTCCTGTGGAATGATGTATAGGATTTTTCTTTTGTCATGATCTTCCAGTAGTGCAATGATTCCTAAGTTGTCTCTCCTTGTCCTGTTTTCTAGATCTTCCATTTTGTGGATGAGGTGTTTCATATTTTCCTCAGTTTTCTCTTCTTTTGATTTTGTTTTATAGATTCCTGCTTCCTTGTGAAGTCATTTTCTTCTAGTTATTGGGTTTTAGTTTTTAAAGACTGAATTTCATCACTGGCTTTTTGGTCATCTTCCTTCTGATATTTCATCTCCTTTGTCTCATTTTCAAGCTGGTTAATTTTTGCTTTCAAGACCCTGTTTTATGTTTCCAGATGACTTATTTTCCTTTTTAAGTTCTTTTCCCAGTTGTCTTCAGTCTCTCTTAATGTTTTTTTTTCTTTTTGTATTTTGAGTTCTTTCAAGGTTTGGGTCCAATTTCCTGGAGTTTCTTTGTTTTTGCTTGTTATTCCTTGATCCTCCTCTGTTCTCTTTGCTTTTTGTTCATTGTCTGTGTAGAAGCTGTTGATTGTAATTTCTTCTTTCTTTTTCTATTGTTTACTCATATTTTCCCCCTTCTTTTTCTCCCTGTAATTGCCTATAGTCTTGCCCCTCTCATTATTTGCTGAATTTGTGGGTTTGGGCTTTTCTGTCCTGAAGGGACTTCTTCCATGCTCTGCTGATGGTACTGATGAGACCTAGGGTCAGATCTTCCCCAGCTGGCAGAAAAAGCTGAAAAGGAGCTGGTCTTCTCACTTGCCTGTAGTTTGTTGCAGCCTTTGTCCTTGGAGCTTAGTCACCAAGGTTCTCAGATTAGTCTATGGGGGAGGGGTGTTGGAGTTTAGCTTCCCTATTCTCTTAAGGCTTCTTATCTGCCCTATAGATAAGATTGAACCAGGTTGGAATTGACTGCAAAGCTGAATATGCCCTGATCCAAAACCTCAAGAAGGGGTGGGGGTGGGGGCAAGATGGAGTGTCTTGGCTGCCACTAGGCTGCCATATCTGTGTTTCTCCTCCTGCTGCCTCTACATCACCTGTGTTCAATGGCCTGAGTTTGGCACAGCTATGTACTCCCTCAGGACTAATGCCCTTGCTTGGCCAGAAATTCCAGCCACCATTGGAGACTCAGCACTTTAGGTGGGGTAGGGGTCCTGGGACCTTCCTTCTTCCTTCCCCTTAAACCTGTGTGTTCTAGAGTTCAGGTTTTTGGGGGGAGGATACCTTTTAAGTTGAGTCCAGCAGGAAGCTTCCATAGCTCTATCCTATTATTAAATTTTGTTTTCAGCCCCCCCAAAGCATTGTGTTTTTTGATTTGGTGAGGAAGGGTTTGCCTCAATAAGCATTTTTGAGAGTCTATTATATGCCAGGGTATATGTTAAGACCTAGAGATACAAAAAAAAGGAAAAAAATAGTTTCTGTTCTCAAGGATCTAACATTCACAGTCTAAGAAGAGAGACAACATGAAAGCAACTAGGTACTAACAAAACCTTTACAGAATAAATAGGAGATAATTAGAGGGAAGATACTAGTTTTTAGGTGAATAAAGGTAGAATTCTAAAAAAAGGTAGAATTCTAATTTTAAAAATTCTAAAAATTTTTGGAATTGAATGAAGTCAAGGAAGTTAAGAACTAGGAATAAGCAGGGAGAATATTCCATATAAGGGAAATAGTCATTAAAAATGTCTGGAGCCTGGAGTTAATATGCCTGGTTTGAGGAACAGAAAGGAGACAAAGTTATTGTATCAATGACTATGCAGAAAGTTACAAGGGGATCAGTTAGTGAAGGACTTTGTATAACAATCAAAGGATTTTATATTTTATCTTGGAGATAATAAAGTCCCACTGGTATTAATTGAATGGGTAGGTATATGTGTGACATGGTCATATCGACACACACACACACAGAGGTTTTGTATGACTTCTTTTAATCTCAGTCTGTATCCCTTAATTGTTCTTAGATAAGATTATTCATATAGTACCTAAGAACTCCCATCCTTCTAATTTTCCCCTTTCCATGCCATCCTACTATATAGATATCCCTTAAAGGCCAATGAATATTTGCATTTGGAGAAGTAATATGGCCTATTGAGAAGGGTATTAGACTTGGTTTCAGAAGAACCTGTTTCATGTTTTGGGTTTACCATTTGCTAGCTGTCCCAAACTGAATTCATTAACTATTGTTTAGAATCCAGCCCTCTTTCCAACTTCCTTATTGCTGTTGATGGTAACATGATCCTCTCAGTTACTCAAGCTTCTAAACTAGTTGACATTGATTCTTAACTCTCTCACCTCTTCTATGTGAATATACCTTTACACCATTTCTTGTCTATGTTTTTTCTCAAGCTAAGGAGATAAGGAAATGGGTCTTGATCAATGACATATGTCGAAGGGGGCTCAGGGGAGGGGAAGGAAGGAACATGAGTCTTGTACCCATGGAAAATTATTCTAAATCATCTAATTAAATAAAATTTAAAAATAAAATAAAATAAATAAAGCTATTGAGAACATCATAAACTCTAATAGCTCCATAATACTTCTATGTTCAAATATGGAAGTTTGACTTTAAAAGTGTAAGGGGGAAATGGGGTTAATTTAAAAGGGTTGGACTTAATTATTTAAGAGTGTGGTCACCAGAAATTTAATTAATTCCAAAGAGATTTTATTTATAATTTATTTACAAAATGTAGAAAGAGTGAAGTAAGAAATCAGAGAGAGGATAAGGTAAGGCATCTAGCCTAAACACTAAATAATTTACTCCTGGTCCCTGGGCAGGGAGAGTTAGTTCTTAACCACAGGGGCCTTGGCCCTTGTAACTAAGGCCCTGAGGATGAAGGAATCACTTTCAAGAGGATATGTCTCTCCTGAGGTTAGTCTCTTCTGAATATCCATCAGTTAAAAGTCAGCTTTTCACTCACCATGTGTCAGTCTAAAGGAACAGGGTCTCAGGTCTAGTCAGTAGATCCTTCTACCCTTATTCACCAGCCTCAACTCGAAAGCATAAAGAATTGAACTCTTCAGGAAGCTGTCATTCCCTTTTAAAGACATTTTCTCTTGTAGCACTTCCTGTGTCTTCCCCTAATTTTACATCTACTAATTACAGTTGACGCTTTGCTCTAGGACTGCCCAGAAGGCAGTCAGTTGGTTCTGATTCATTACCCACTATCACACACTTTGGTCACAGAATTCCCACTCAATGATTAGGTGGGATGTTTAAACTTTTGGTGATTAAATCTAAAAATGGGCAGATCTCTGTACTCAACTTTTAAGTAGGGTGTTTATACTTTTGGTGATTAAAATCTAAAAATAGGCAGGAGTTACAATTTTAATCTTCACAAGCAGGGGAGAGTTAATTTTAATCTTCACAAAAGTCTTTAATAACCTAGTTCCTCACTATCTTTCTATTCTTCTCATGTCTTACATCCTATAGCCCCCTTCACTGTACTCTATAATCCAGTGATACTAACCTCCAAGCTCTGGACATTTTCAGGGTCTGTACCCAGTTCCTGTAATATTCTCCCTCATTATCACCAGTTCTTTCCTTCCTTCTGCCTTAATTCAGGTCTCAGCTAAAATCACAATTTCAGCAAGAAGTGTGTTCTAAATGCTAGTGCTTTCCTTTTGTGAGTACTTTCAAGTCATCTTGAATATATCTTGCCGTACATAATTGTTTGGATTTTTCCTTATTAGACTATGAGATGCTCAAGAGCAGAAATTTCCCCCCTTTTTTTTGTTTCTCTTGCAGTTAACATAATTTCAGATATATAGTAAGTACTTAATAAATGTTACCTCAATAGGAGAAAATATCTTTTATTCTATAATTGAGAGCAAAGTCCTTAAAATATAAAATCTAAAGACATTATAATTATAGACTATTAAGGTTAGTAACCTCCATTGCCATCTAGTTGATTCTGTTATTTACTCAATATCTGTGTATAACATTCTAGAAAGTATTGTAAAACTTTTAATGAGAGCAGATCTGTTACTTTCTTGTCTACCCTTCCCTTTTAGATACCTTGAATTCTTTGCAGAACTCTCCAAATATAGAATAAAGATATGGAATGCAATCTCTTTCTCTTGGATTCCCTGAATTTCTTAAACAAATACTTATAAATAAATATTTAAAGCAGCACTTTTTTGTGGTAGCAAAGATCTAGGCACTTGAGGGTTGTCCATCAATGGGGAAGGACTGAACAAGTTGTGGTATATGATTATAATAGAATACTATTGAGCCATAAGAAATGATGAACAAGAATCACAAAAAACCTGGAAATATTTACATGAAATGAGGCAAAATGAAGTGAAAACAGGAAAACAGTGTACAGTATAAGCAATAATATACAATGATCAATTGCGAATGACAGCTGTTATCAGCAACATAAGGATCGAGGACAATTCCAAAGGATTCACTTTTTTAAAAGCTATCAACACAGAAGGAATTGACAGAGTTCTAATGCACATCGAAGAGTACCATCCTTCATCTTATTTCTTCCATCAATTTTACTCTAGTGTAAGTGAAAAATGTCTTATTTCAGAACATGCTAAATATGGAAATATGTATTATGTGATAACGTGTATAGCATATATCATATTGTCTAACTTCTTGAGGAGAGGAGAGGAGTGAGAAGGAAGGAGGAAACATAGATAACAATATCAGAAAATCATTATTAAAAATTATATTGACATAAAAAAGATAGATAAATTTGGGGGTGGGGGACTCTGCTCAAAATCCTACTTTGTATTGGAGGCCTTTCCAGTCCTGCTGTCATGCCTTCTAGTCCAGTTGGTTTTCCTCTTAAATTACCTTCCTTTTATTCTCTTAGTATATGTATATATATATAAAATATACACATGTATGTATGTATGTATCCATGTATATTGCATATATGTCTCTGTGTGTGTGATTTAAACATAGTAATTTGCACACTCACTTCCCCATTAGAGTATAAATTCCCTGAAATCAGAGACCATATTTTTACTTTTTCTTTGTATTCTCAGCCTTATTTTTCAGTGTCTAGTACGTAGTAAAAGCTTAATAAATACTTATTGACCTCTACAGCCCAACTATACCTCTGTAACTACACTCCTTTCTTACTAACTCTTCTCTCTTAGGATAAGAAAACCAAATCTTTCTTCTTTCAGACACAACTTCCAACTTTTTTTGGATGGATTCCAGGTTGTCACTGACCTTCCAAAAATATAGGTGCCATATTTGGAATCAGTAAATGCTCTAGATGTGTTTTACCCCTGACAGTCATAAGAGCTGGCCTTTATATTGAATCTTTAAGATTTGTAAAGCCCTTTACAAATGCCATCCTCAAAATGCCTCTGTGAAGTAGATGCTATTATCTCCACTTTATAGAAGAGGTAACTGAGGCAGCTAAGTGATAAGTGTCTGAGGCAGGTTTTTAATTCAAGACTTCCTGGCTCCAAGTCCAAGAACTCCAGACAAGAGTGGAACATAAATTATAATTTAAACTAAGTTTACTACAGGGGTACAAGATTAAAAGAATGCTCCTTAGATCCTCCAAGATAATCAACAGAGAAAACAGTCAGAAAAAAAGTGTTCCTCTATAAGCAGCAAAGGTAGGGATGGGAGATCTCTAATTTTAACTCATCCTGGAATGGGTCTTCTATACCTTAGGGATAAAAGAAGAAAAATGGCCTCCATATATCCTGAAATTAGATTAATCTGCATCAAATATCTAGAGATCAAATTGCTCCTACCACAGTATCTAATTGCCAAATAATGTGGTTACCATTGATATCTATTGTAAGCATGGAAGCATCCTATTAGATTACTGTAACTTATTAATAATTGTATGACCTTATGACATATTTCTCTCCTTTTCTTTTTCTTTTCTGTTCTCTCTTCTCTTCCTGGGATTACAGAATGAGGTTTCAGTGCCAAATTTTTAAGTTTTTTACATAAACACTGTTTCTTGACCTTTTAGGGATCCTGGAATACAACCCAAATGCACTTATATTTATGACTATAGATGCAATTGTCATCCTGGAAATTTTTATTATGTAGTGCTAAACTTGTTTACAAAGCCCCAAAGCAATAAATGGAGTAAGCTAATGAAATTCCATGAGGAAAACAGAGCAATCTGGGCTATGGATAGGGCTCAGAAATAATTGTTTTATTTTCTGAAAGAGATGGAGAGAGAAAAGGGGGAACGAGAAGAGAGAGAAAATGATAGAGATAGAGAGAAAAGGGAGGAAGGGGAGAGAGAAAGAGGAAAGAAACAAAAAGGAGAGAGAAAGTAAGAGAGAAATGGGGGAGAGAAAAGAATGTATGAAAGAGACAAAAGAAGAAAAGAGGGATTAAAAAAAGTAGAAAGTGAGAAGAGAGAGAAGAGGATAGAGGACACACACACAGACACACACACACACACACACACACACACACACACACACACACACACACACACACACACGACAAATGGAAAAGGGGAAGGCAGGAGAGACCTCAGAGCCTGAGCAGGGGATTACTAAAGGTGGTTGTCCTCTGCTTCTTGTGCTTGACATTTGAGCAGGACATTTTTACCTTTAGTTATTGCCTGATTGACCTCACTTGCCACAACAACTTGGGTAGGAAAAAAAAAGAAAGAAAAAAGGGTCATTGTGGGTTTCTTATGTTCAGCTCACAAAATCATTACTCTATTTCCTGGAAATTAGAATATGTTAAAGAGAAATTGGTCATTTTCTTAGAGCAAGGCAGTTATGTCAAAGTGTTAATTGATATTAATAGTATTTGTTCTAGACATTACAAACTGGGGACCTTCCTATAGCTGTGCTATGCGTACATATAAACCTTTTGAAAAAGTCAGTTTAATGCCATCAGAAAATGTTATTTAAAATAATTTGCTAGTAACTAATTATTAAATAGGTATTTAATGGAAATCAATCATGTATTTATTTTTCCAAATGAGTTCATGTATGTATACATAGCCTCAGATGAAAATTTTAGTGACCATTATTTCAGTAATTTTTTTCATTCAAAAAGCTTTTATTGTGAATGCTTGTTTTGTACATCGTTTTTTGACAATCTTGACTCAGATTTTCCATTCCTTTTATAGGTAAATATTTTAGGCAGAGAAGGTTTTTCTTATATCAACTGAGCTATCAGTTTAAGTACTCTTAAACAAAACTCTTTCAAATCAAGATTGAAAATGGGTTCTTAACGTCTAGGTCCTATATTATGTTTTGGTTAAATTTGTTCATACAGATAAGGGGTCTTTACATGGCACAGTGGATAGAGTGATGGACCTGAAATCAGATTTCTGAGTTCAAATTCAACCTCAGACACTTATTAACTCTGTGACCCTAGGCAAGTCATCTAACCTCTCCCTGCCTCAGTTTCTTCAACTGTAAAGTGAGGATCATTATAGTACCTAACTCACAGGTGTTTGTGAATCAAATGAGATAATATTTAAGTGCTTAGCATGGTCCCTGCCACATAGTCAATGCTTAATGAACACTTCTTCCCATCTTCTTTCCTGCCTTACATCTTACTTTGACATAAAATATATTTTTTACTCCTTCCCAAACAACCCCCCAAGCCTCAGAAATTGTACCCTCTGTAAAAGGACGTTTTGTGTATTTTTTTTAACAGAATAGAAATGTATGGACTTCAGAGTTTTGCTAATTTCACATTTTGACTATCGTATCTTAGAATGGGTATAAACTCAGCTTTATGGGTAGTCATAAGACAAAGAAACAATCTTAACATATGCTAGTCATCCCTTTTCTTGTGTTCTTATGGTGAAGGAGGTTATAATTTAAGCTAAGGTCACAGACGTTAAATTAAATGTTATACTGGATCCAAACAGAGTTCCAGGAGTTGGGCAGAAGCCATGAGGTTTGGAGTAGGAGAGTCTTGACAAAATGGTGGTTCATCTCTTTGTGTCAATATTGCTTCAGATGGCTGCCTCTTCACTGACCTTGGCCCATGTTGCCTTGGGACTCTTTTTCAGATCTTGATGATGCAGCTTGGTGGGATGCTGTTCATAGAAGGGCAGTATCACCATTGGACCATTCGTGTTGGGTTCCCATATCCTCTCTAGGCTTAGTTTTTTATCATTTTGCTCATTACTAAAGGAAACATGATATGTACTTAGAATGATGGAATCTGGGAACAGCTGGGTGGCTCAGTGGATTGAGAGTCAGACCCAGAGATGGGAGGTCCTGGCTTCAAATCTGACCTCCGACACTTCCCAGTTGTGCCCTGGGCAAGTCTCTTAACCCCCATTGCCTAGCCCTTACCACTCTTCTGCATTAGAACCAATACCAAGTATTGATTCTAAGATGAAAGTTAAGGGTTAAATTTTTTTTAAACAATGATGGACTCAGTTCAAATTCTGACATTGCCACTTAATATCTTTGTAACTATGGGCATTGGTTTTCTCAACTGTAAAATAGAAAATTTTGGACAAAATGCAATATAAGACTCCTACCATATCAAACCCTCTCATTATTAGCTTGCTAATATACTTTCTGAGATATGACTCTCCCATGTGAACACCCCATTCTAGATGTTAGAAGCAACTAGATAGAAGAATGGATTGAATGTTGGACCAGTAGTCAGGAAAACCTAAATTCAAATCTGGCCTCTCGGACTCTATCTCGATTACTGTCTACATTTCTAAAGTGGAAGTAATAATTACTCCTACTTCCCTTGCCTATAGTGAGGATAAAATGAAGCAAAATCCATCAAGTGCTTTGCAGACCTAAAAGCATTATATAAATATATAGGACATCTTAATAGTCTTCTAGAAATCATGCCTCTCTAATACGTGGGATTGTATTAGCTTTTTTTGGTGGTTGTATCAAATCAGTGGACCATATTGTGTTTCCTTTGTGCTAATGCGCTCCAGATTTCTTTCAAACCAAATGTTGAATAAACATGGCTACTCATTTTGTACTTTTGAAGTAGAATTTTTTTTCAAGAGTGGAAAAAATGCCAGACTTTGATAAAAAGAGAAATTTTTAAAAATCTTTCTCAGATGTCTACTAGTTACATGACCATTGACAAGTCATAAACTCTCTGAGCAGTCAGTTTCCTCATCTGTAAAATGGGTATAATAATTTCTGTAATGCTTCCATGACAAGATTATTATAAGGAATAGTAAAATATTTAAAGTATATAAAGTATCTTAAAAACCTGAAGGGTCCTTTATCAGTAATCTCAATTCTTATCACTAAATTTTTACCAAAGTTTTTTGGGGGGACTTAATTTTCTTGATGTTCAGTGAATGGAGATTTCAGTTTACCCATCTTTGTGCATATCCTCCCACAATTTGTTCATAGGAAGTCTTCACACTGTGCAGAGTATCATTACATTATGTAGATATGTTAGGGGTAAATTTAGGGTTGAGACTAAATATAAATTTAGTTGGTCGCCAGAGATTTAATTTCTAAATCCCAATAAAAATATTCAAGACAGTTTGGGAATTTTATAGTGGTTTAATAAATATAGAGGGAAGAAATTAAGAAAAAGAGAGAGGGGAAAGGGTATAAGATTTCTCCTGCCTAGTCTGAGCCAATGGGAGTTCAGAGACCTCGACCAGGAGGCCTCCTCCAAGATGAGGGGCCTCCTAGGAGGATAGCATTTAGGAAAGGTAAAGGAAAAAAGGGAATCAGACTAAACTCCTAGAGAGCTCAGGGAAGACACCTCACCTGACCCACACCAAGACACCAAGACGCCAAAACGTTGCCACAAGCCAAACCACTTGTCGAGCCCAACATCTCCAAGAGAGAGACCCAAAGCTCAATTCCTCTGCCACCCAAAGAGAAGGAGGCAAGAGGAAGTGACATGAATATATAGACTTTTTTATACCTCATTTCCTGCATCTCACATGTACAAATGGTAGCTTAAGCTTGACTTAGGATAGCCCACGGGGTCTGTCAGTTGTTTGTTATTTGTCCCTTGATAGCACATCTTCCATAGGCCATCCTCCTAAATGCTTAATTCTTAAGTAGGGGTGTATACATTCCTGATTGCTAGACTAAACAGGGTGGAGTAAATCTAAAATTCACAGATAAATGCTTTGCTTTTGCCACATGAGTGGCCAAACTCCTTTCCTGGTTCTACATATCCTATGTGTTCTCTTTTATGATGTTTCTTATATACAAATTATAGTTGTAAATATGCTGACCTCTATGCCAGCCATATGAATCTCCATTTTGTTTTGAGTGAACTATACTTTTGATACTTTATCTTCACTTGATCTTCTCTAGATGATTATTCCCACAATTTTCCCATCTATCTTTCTAAAACTCTCTTCCTACATTCTTTCCCCTTCCCTGATGCCTAAAACATACCCATTCTCATCCAGTCTTAAAAAGAGGTATTCTATCCTATCATTGCAGGTAGCCATCATCCTATATTTCAACCAGATTTCTTGAGAAAACTATCTGTTCTCTGTGCCTTTACTTCCTCTCATCTTATTCTTTTCATAATCCTTTGCAACTTAGCCTCACCACTCTACTGAGTGAATACCAAAATCACCAATGATGTCCTGAAATCACCTTATCCAATGACTTTTTTCTCCATCCTCATCCTATCTAAAACTTTAGAAACTATGGACTGCCCTCCTCTGAAAACTTCCTCCTTGGCCCTCTGGAGACAACTACATCCAGGAGCTGACTCAATAACTGGTAAATTGTTGTCTGAAACCTTCATATTTAAAAACATCCAAGTACCTTTGTTCTGATTACATCCAGTCTGCCTTATTTCTGCTTCTCTCATACCAGTTTCTTGGTACCCTTTCCCTGTTCCCATTATTGTTGTTTCCCTTTTGGCTTCCTTACCTCTTTCCAAATCTCCTTTTTGTTTTATCTTCCCCTCCATGAAGAAATAGGGACTATTTTGCTTTCTCTTTTTTGATACCCTTAACACTTATCACAGTGCTAGGCACTATGCTATGTGCCTAGCACATAGTAAGTGCTTAATAAATGCATAAATAAATGCATAAATAAATAAATAACTATAGAATAAATGCATATATACAAATAAATGTAGACACATGTATGAATCTCTATCTTTCTGTCAATCTGTCCACACTGTATTTTCATGATATTACCCTCTCTTCATTTTTCTTTTAACTGTCTATTCATTCTCACTCTTTCTGGATCATGTTATTCTCAGTATTTGTGAACCTAATTTTCTCTCTATACACTCATTTAGTGATTTCATCAACTCCCATAGGTTCAATCATTGACTTCACGATGATATCTCTTAAATTTTTATATCCAGCCCTTGTATCTCTCTAGAGCTCTCATCCTTTGTGACAAACCAGCTCATATATTTTGAACTGGCATCTCAGACTCAACTTGTCCAAAGAAGAACTCATTATATTTTTCCCCTAACCCATCTTTCTTCCATACTCTCTTATTATGGTTGAGGGCACTGCCATTATTCCTGTAGGTAAGGTTTGTAGCTCAAATGCCTCCTCAGTCCCACTTATCCCACAAATCCAATTAGTTGTAAAATCTTGTCATTTCTATCTTAATAACATCTTTGGCATAGGTCTCCTCTCCACTCACAGACCCACCACCTCAGATCCTCATAACACCATACCTGGATTATTATAGTATCTTCCTAATTTGTCTCCATGCTTTTTGTCCCACTCCAGTATACCTCCTTCCAACTGCTAATCACACCACTCCTCCCCTTGTTAAAATCTGGTAGCTCCCTGTTATCTCTAGGGTCACAAAGAGACTCCTTTGTTTGGCCTTTAAATCTCTTCATACCCTGTTCATTTCTAGCCTTTCCAGTTTATTTACACATTACTCTCCCCAGTGATGACTTAGTTGATGTTTCTCACAGATAGTACTTTATCTCCCTTCTTTGTACCTTTGTTCTGGCTGTTTCCTATATATCATGGAATGCTCTCTGTATCCAGTAAGACCATGTTGTAAGAGCAAAGGTCAAAATCAATACCAAACTAGAGGAATATGTTTTTTTAATGACATGTAATTAATTGTTTCATGCTGCCTTTCAACCAAAATCCTCGCAATGTCTTGATCACTTGAGGAGTCCAGCATTAAAAAGATGGCCTTTAATTTCATGGAGAAGACTGATTTTGTTGAAAGGGCTAAACCATTTCTCAAAGGCAATCCAACTCTATCCCTTTCTTCTTTTTCATTCTGGACCCATCTTGCCTATCCATGTTTTTCTAATAGGAGAGTTTCAATTTCTTTTTTTCAAAGACTGACATTTCAAATCTACTGGCTCTAAATGAGAAGCTCACCTATATCCTCTTTTCCATTCTAGGTCCAGTACATTGTCCATTTGCATTTTCTTTCCAAGACTTACCTGAACTCTATGAATCTTCCATTCAACTGAGTATCATAGTTTCAATAATATGATATCTTTTACTTAGACTTTCTTGGATGACCAAGTTTAATTCCTTTCAGACAGTGAATTACACACTTATTAATGAGTCAGGAACTAAATACCAATGATACAAATACAAATAAAAACAAAGGCAGTTCATGTCCCCAAGGAGCTTTCAAGTGAATAGGGGACATTCACAAGCAAAAGAAAGCTGAAAAATTTCTGTATGGTGGGAGGGAGAAACAGGGGTGAAGAGTTCCAAAGAAGTCCAAAAGTAAGATAGCTGGTGGGAAATGAGTGATTATGGCTCCCACCTGGAATATCTAAAATGTTCAGTAGCAAGCCACAAGTAAAATTATCACATTGCCATCTACAAATAAGAAATTCTTAAGGATTGCATTTTGGGAATGCCCTTGGCACTTAAACTCTGCTCTGGGCACCTTCTGTAATCATGGTAAATGCCTCTAGCAAACAAATATCTCCCAATAGCCTCAATATTGTTCTGTCCAACACAGTCTTTCTCTGTGTATATTTGGTCTTATCTTTCTAGTTTCTTGCTTTCTTATTAATCACTATTACTCAGAATTTTCCACCATGCCATTCTATTTACAAAATAGTCTATATAATTAACAATCTCTTGGCTTTTGCTGCCATACTTTTTCTTGTAGAAAAATTGAGTATTTGCTGTTTGGAGTACTTTCTATATTCTCTTATTTCCTTAATATGGCAATTGATTTACATTGGTTAAACCCATTTGGGAAATGATTCTAATCTATACCATTTTCTATTCCTACGTGAAGTTTCTGTTTTGTTTACCACCAATAGTTAAATAGTTCATATTTAAGTCTTTATAATAACAATTAATTGTGGAAGGGGATAGCATGATGATGGCCTTGGAGTGAGGAAGACCTAAAGCATTAGTGACTTACAAACTATGTGAGTCTGGAGACATCATTTAACATTTGCGTGTTTAATTTTTCATCTGTAAAATGGGGACAATAGCGCCTAATTCCCATGATTTTTATGAGGATAAAATGAAATACTATTTTAAAGTGTTTTGTAAACCTTAAAGGTCTTAAATACTAGCTATTATCTTTATTATTCTCATTATTGTTATATAATTGTTATCTCTCTAAGATTTTTGACTTCTAAAATGTAGATGAGCATATTATCTGTCTTTTACCAAGTGGTAACACTTCGTGAAATATTAGAGGGTAGATAGATGTTTTAGTTACTTCATGAGAGATATCCTTGTAAATTGATACTCTTTTTTTACTATTCTTTGGATATGATTATTCAGATAATTATTATTGCCGGATCATGAGAGGTTACAGCTAATTTATGAAAAGATGTAATATCTTCTAAAGGCGTTATCAATCAAGGATATCTTAGACAAAGAGTCACATTTACTGAGGAAGTGAAAGAGGTCACTGAAAATAAATTTCACTGATTTTGTTTAAACCCCAATACACTTAAAAATGAAGGGATATATATATATATATATATATATATATACACATATATATATTTGCATTAAAGAAAACCAGTAAAAGCAAACAAAATAAACATATTTATAGGCTAGTTGGATTTTTATTTCCCTTGTCATTTTTGTACACAGGGTAGAGAACAGCTCATCATATTGTCCCTTGTTGATTCCTTAAATAATGAATAACCTTGTTATGGCAGAAGAACATGTTTGCCCAGTATTCACTTAATCCTTCTGTTAAACCCCATTTCATCATTGAGTTGAAACATAGCTATGGATTTAAATGGCAGAATCAGATTAAAGTTCATCAAACATATACCAGAATTAAGTATTTGACAAAAACAAACAAACAAACAAACAAACAAACAAAATGGTACATGAAGGAAAGAAAAATATTTTTAAATAGCCTTTAGATTTACTTTTACATTTACTGACTCCTGAGTGTAGTCACATCTAAGAGGATTCATACAGAATTAGTGCTAGGATTAGTGCTTAGATTCCATTCCACTTTAACTCCAGTTGAGCAAACTAAATCCCAGAGAGTTTTAATGGTTTGTGGCTATACAGTGAATTTTTGTGATAGCAAAGGCTAATAAGAACCCAAGACTCCTATACATAATCATTTCAGTATATTTCAGCAAGTCACTAAATTGCAACGTACAATGCATAGAAAGAGCTGGAGGACCCAGTTAGGAAAATTTTAGTTCAAATCCTATCTTTAGACATTTGCTAGTAGACTAACCCTAGGCAAATTTGGGCAAATCCTGGTTCTCAATTTTCTCATCTATAAAATGAGGATTATAATAGCATTTAATCTCCAAGGACTGCTGTGAATATTAAATTAGGTACCATATGTAAAGTATCCTATTGACTATAAAGCTCTAGGCATTATTACTATAGTTTCAATTTAATTTTATATTTCACACATTATGTACAAAATACAATATGGAATTATATAAAATATATTGAATTTTATATGAATTATAATTTATTTGCAATGTAATTCTAGAAATATAAAATATAGAATTATGAATAGTGATAAAATATTTAATGCCATATTTATGACTATACTATATTGAGAATGCACAATAGTATATGTAAGCATTATGTATGTATATATATAATATACAATAATCATTGTTAGAGCTTTGAGGTAATAATAATATTAAGCACCTACCATGAAGTACTGTCAGTTCTAAGAATTAAAAAATAAGTATTTAAATGCTATCTTCAAGGATCTTAAACTGCAAAAGGTCATACTTAAACTGTGTCTTGAAGAGAGAAAAGACTTGTTAC